>NW_027422997.1:7500-575000 GCF_048934315.1 Petromyzon marinus | reverse complement strand
GTCCATGTAGTCATTGATCAGACTCATCGGTGTGGTATCATCACCAATACAGAGATGGGTAACTCTAGGCCCATTTAGTCATTGATCGACTCATCAGTGTGGTATCATCACCAATACAGAGATGGGTAACTCTAGGCCCATTTAGTCATTGATCAGACTCATCAGTGTGGTATCACCAATACAGAGATGGGTAATTCATAATAAAGGTTTTTGGGTTAGATCGCGTTTATTTATAAATGTGTCGTAACCCTCCACCACCCGACATGGCCAATCAGCAAAAAAAGTGTCACGTTGACAAAAAGACAAATAGTTCACTACTTTAGCCTACCGGTGTGTTGAAGAGTGAATCCACATTTACAATTTGAGTACGACGTTTCGCTGGTAAATACATCCAGCAATCATCGGGCAATTCGCCAGAATGGTAAAGCCCTCGCTTGCTCCCGGTTTTATATAGAGCAGCAGGGTGACGTCATCACTTAACTCATATCAGGTGCAGTGATTAGAGGCGGAGGGGGGGGGGTATTGTAATTATATAATCGATTGATAATCAGTCAATGGTTATGATTAGTAATGAGTTGTAGATTAGTAATTCTTTAAATCAAAATGTAATGTGTATTATTTAATAATACGCTTCCAGGCCGCACTAAGCCTGTAGCTGTCAGAGCGATTAAAGTTATTCTTGTTCCTCTCAATTTCAATGGATTCTCTAATTAGTCTTTGCCAGTAATAATTCGTTTTACACACCACTGCAACATTGTCAAAATCAATTGAGTGTCCTTGTTGACAATCATGTTCTGCCACTGCTGACAGTTGTGTTTGAGATAATTTAATATTTATCTGATGTTCTTTTAGTCTTACGCTGATGTTACGTCCCGTCTGTCCAATGTAGCAGCTGCCACATAAACAATTAATCCGATATACACCTTCTGTTGATAATTTAGGTAATGCGTCTTTAGTGCAAGATACTAGTTTTTAAATTTTGTGTACTGTACCAAATCTTACTGTAATGTTTTGCTTTTGCAAAACACGGGCTAATTTGTCAGTTACTCCTGAGAAATATGGAATTTTTATTGTTTTAACAATCTGGTCGCTTTCAGCAGTATTGCTTTGCGATCGTGATTTGGCATTCAGTGCTCTGTTAATTTGAGCATTATTGTAGCCATTCTGTCGTAGTGCGTCTTTAACGTGTTTAATCTCTCTCACTAGACTCTCACCATCTGACACTGTTTTAGCCCGATGTATGAGCGTCTTGATAAGTGAGGATTTCTGAGCTGGATGATGATGTGATTCTGCATTCAGATAGGTATCAGTGTGCGTTTGCTTTCTGTAAACGCTGTGTTATTTTACCGTTTAGGCCATGTCCAAGCAAAATATCTAGGAATGGGAGTGTGTTATTCACCTCCATTTCCATGGTGAACTGGATGGCCGGGTTTTGTGCATTGAGATGATTTAGAAAATCATTAAGTGTATCTTTACCATGTGGCCAGACAACCAAAGTGCCATCCACATATCTAAACCAAAAGGATGGTTTCAATGTGCTCGAGGCAAGTGCTCTTATTTAAAAGTTTTCCATGTACAAATTTGGTATAGCAGGGGATAAAGGAGAACCCATTGCTGCTCCTTCCTTTTGTTTAAAGAAATCCCCTCTCCATAAGAAATAAGTGTTATTTAAACAATGGCCAGCAAGTTTCATAATATCTTTTGGTAAACCGGTATTCTTTACTAGTGTATCAAGTAATTTAAGCGATTCGTCCACTGGAACCTTAGTGAATAGAGAAATCACATCAGAGTAAGTTTAATATCTTTAATCACATTCACAAGATGTTCTGAATTTTGGTCGCGAAAGCCTATGTGTTAAACTAAACAGAGATGGGTAACTCTAGGCCCATGTCATTGATCAGACTCATCAGTGTAGTATCATCACCAATACAGAGATGGGTAACTCTAGGCCCATGTAGTCATTGATCAGACTCCATCAGTGTGGTATCATCACCAATACAGAGATGGGTAACTCTAGGCCCATGTAGTCATTGATCAGACTCATCAGTGTGGTATCATCACCAATACAGAGATGGGTAACTCTAGGCCCATTTAGTCATTGATCAGACTCATCAGTGTGGTATCATCACCAATGCTCACTGCAGTGAAGACTGCCTCTGGCAAGCCACACATGTAGAGTTACCACTTTCACACCGCGGGGTCAATTAGCTGGGCTAATTCAAAGCTGCTTGAGAAAAATACAATACAAACTCAGCGTCTGATGTCACGCTACTGCTAAGGCAAGATGAGCCTATCATAATAGTAACACTGTGTGTCTGTGTACACCTATGTTAATCACACTGTGTGTGTGTACACCTATGTTAATCACACTATGTGTGTGTACACCTATGTTAACCACACTGTGTGTGTACACCTATGTTAATCACACTGTGTGTGTGTGTACACTATGTTAACCACACTGTGTGTGTGTACACCTATGTTAATCACACTGTGTGTACACCATGTTAATCACACTGTGTGTGTGTACACCTATGTTAATCACACTGTGTGTGTACACCATGTTAATCACACTGTGTGTGTACACCATGTTAATCACACTGTGTGTGTACACCTATGTTAATCACACTGTGTGTGTACACCATGTTAATCACACTGTGTGTGTACACCATGTTAATCACACTGTGTGTGTGTACACCTATGTTAATCACACTGTGTGTACACTATGTTAATCACACTGTGTGTGTACACAATGTTAATCACACTGTGTGTGTACACTATGTTAATCACAGTGTGTGTGTACACCATGTTAATCACAGTGTGTACATTTATGTTAACCACACTGTGTGTACACCTATGTTAACCAAATGCCAACGTTGGCTCAACGTTGCATGTTTACTGGGTTTGAATTAAAATGTTGTGTTCTCGATGGAGTAATTTCTGCCCCTTCTAAAATTTTCAACGCTTTTACCGAACTTGATTCCTCTGTCTGTCGTGGTCAAAATTCGTGTAATAAAAATGTAGTCTACTTCCTGTCGTCCAATCAATTACACATGTTGCACGCGGTGACGATGCATAGCCTGTATTAAAATCGGCATCAATTCATCAATTCATCGCCTCCTTTCCAGCAATTAAAAATAAGATTTATGGACGGCATCTTTAAAAAAATTTGTGCAGGTGGGAAAAACGCCGCGGTCCCTAAACTGCGGAATCGTCTCGCGCGACGAGCAGGCGCCTCGTGTCTGAGGCGCGCCTGCTCCGTGTGCGTGTTAACGAGATACGGACAGCATCACACGCACACACAAAAAAGTAGCACGTTGAAGATTAATTTATAAAGTAATCAATCAATTAAGCGGCTCTTTTAAAGCAATTACAATTTTTTTTGTATGGACGGATTATTTAATTTAATGTTTTTTTGGCTAGGTCAATGAAACGCCGCGGTCCCTAAAGTGTGGAATCGCCTCGCCGGGGAAGCAGGCGCCACGTCCTTCTCTCACGGCGGTGAGTTATAAACTATTTAATTATTGTTGTTATTATTATTGTTATTATTGTTAATCTTTAAAGCTTGTGATCAAAACGTCGTCCACTTCCCGTTGCCCACTCGACTTCTTCTTTACCTTTTAGCGCACTTTAAAATAAGAAGGCGTTGTTTAATAATAAAACGTCGTTGTTGTTATTGTGTGTAAGGCGTTTCCAGGGTAGTCCTCGACTTACGACGGAGTTGCGTTACAGCGACCAACACCGTAACTCGGAAATATCGTCCTTAGCCTAGCCGGGAGTCTTACAGAATGGTGATAATTTAGCAAAAACAGAGATAATTTACAGTAGTACTGTATAAACTATATACCGCATGTATTTATTACAATACTGTATTGCACAGTGAAATGTAAAGTTAAACAAACAAGGTAAATTCTTAGACTATGAGCTGCAATTTAATATAAAGTTTTTTCCAGGAAACAATCCTATCTAAGCTATAACAACTTTAAACATGCATTGAACATAGCGTATCGTATGTTGTACTGTACTCGCCAAGATTCGTACCTCGCACGTCGCTGCGTTTGCCTGCCGCGCGAAATTTAAAATATTTTAACAATTTTGTCTTATCGTAAGATCGTAAGATCGAAATAGCGTAAGTCGGGGGTCGTCGTAAGTCGGGGACCGTCGTAAGTCGGGGACCTCGTGTGCTGCCCTGCAGGCTGTCACCACGTGTGATGTCACCTCGTGTGTTGTCACCACCACGTGTGTTGTCACCACCTCGTGTGATGTCACCACCACGTGTGATGTCACCACCACGTGTGATGTCACCACCACGTGTGATGTCACCACCACGTGTGATGTCACCACCACGTGTGATGTCACCACCACGTGTGATGTCACCACCACGTGTGATGTCACCACCACGTGTGATGTCACCACCACGTGTGATGTCACCACCACGTGTGATGTCACCACCACGTGTGATGTCACCACCACGTGTGATGTCACCTCGTGTGCTGTCACCACCACGTGTGATGTCACCACGTGTGCTGTCACCTGTTAATGAACTCCGCGTTCAAATCCAATTAAAATTAGTTTTATACATTTGTGGCGGCCCATTGTAAAACCTCAACACACTGAGATGTCTCAGAATATTGAAGTCAGCAACCCCCCCAAAGTCAAAATCCTGGCTCCTAGCCCACTGACCCTCCTCCACCTACAACACGTGGAGATCCCTTTATACAGCAGTGGCTTGGCAAAGAGTTGCAAATCATTATTGTTTTATATTTTTATTATTTTATTGTTTCCCTTCTACGTGGTGACTTTACCGAAAGAACCAAGAATATAATAATAAAACAATAGTAATATAATAATACAATATTAGAATAACATTTAATATATAATATAAAATATATAATAATTAAATATTTTAGTTACATATTATAATAGTGATATAATAATATAATAATACATTTTGATTTAAAGCTTTTGTGACTGCAGGGATTCATATTCTTGGTTCTTTCAGTAGAGTCACCTGCACGTAGAAGGGAAACAATAAAATAATGAAAATATAAAACAATAAAATTGTTCTTGCTGTGTTTTTTCTTGCTGTGGTTTTCACACCTGATGATGATTGCTTGTGTTGCAGTCGAAACGTCGTGATAATTTTATTGTTTTACATATTTTTTATTGTTCCCTTCTACGTGGTGACTTTACCGAAAGAACCAAGAATAATATAATAATATAATAATAATAGGGGTTATTCCTCTTATTTTTTCTGGCAATAAAAAGAAAGCCGTCCCTTGGTGTGGACCAATCAGTTTGAAGGACAATGCATCAAATATTATCATAGTATTTGTGTTTTGTTTACATTTTGACTGCAGGTATTGTGGTTAATGCAGTAACATGAATCCTTGTTAAAAGGTTTCAGTTTTGTTGCCAGAAAAAAAGGGGAAACCCCCCTCCCCTTATTATTGTTATTATTGTTATTATTATTGTTATTATTTTGGTTATTATTATGATGATGCAGTGATCACCTTTGTGTTGGGTGGTTTTGACTGTAGCCGCGGCGAGGATGACCCAGAGTCTGCGTGAGGGTTTTATGGTCCTCCTGCATAGACCCAGATGTTGATGAGGCCTGTCAACCCCCCTGCCAGCACCACCACCACCACCATCACCACCACCATCATCACCACCACCACCATCACCACCCTCACCATCACCACCATCATCACCACCCTCACCACCATCATCACCACCATCACCACCACCACCATCACCACCATCATCACCACCATCACCACCATCACCATTACCACCACCCTCACCACCACCATCACCATCACCACCCTCACCACCACCACCACCACCACCCTCACCACCACCATCACCACCATCACCACCACCATCACCCTCACCATCACCACCACCACCATCACCACCATCACCACCACCATCACCACCATCACCACCACCATCACCACCATCATCACCACCATCACCACCATCACCATTACCACCACCCTCACCATCACCATCACCTCCATCACCACCACCCTCACCACCACCACCACCACCCTCACCACCACCATCACCACCACCATCACCACCCTCACCACCACCATCACCACCACCCTCACCATCACCATCACCTCCATCACCACCACCATCACCACCCTCACCACCACCACCACCACCCTCACCACCACCATCACCACCATCACCACCACCATCACCCTCACCATCACCACCACCACCACCATCACCACCACCACCACCATCACCACCATCACCACCACCATCACCACCATCACCACCATCACCACCACCATCACCACCATCATCACCACCATCACCATTACCACCACCCTCACCATCACCATCACCTCCATCACCATCACCACCACCATCACCACCCTCACCACCACCACCACCACCCTCACCACCACCATCACCACCACCATCACCACCCTCACCACCACCATCACCACCACCCTCACCATCACCACCACCATCACCCTCACCACTGTTGTATACAGCCCCTTTTTCCACAATTAATATCCATAAGAATATTTACGGATGCATACACATAGATTTCTTTTTCCCTTCTTTCGTGACAAACAATATATTTTTTTAATAATGAATAAAACCCGTAAGCCCGAAAAACGAAAAACCAGATGTCGGTCATAAACAGGCCATATATATAAAGAAATAATAAAACTCTCAAGGCGAGGATGTAACAGCTATCGGCGAAAATCTCCAGATGAACAAGAGTTTGATGGGCCCCTTAGGAAAGGTCCCTCCGAGGTCAGAACACCAAGAGAGTAGACACCAGACGCCAACAGGGTAAATCGTATACAATTTTTTTGTTTCTTATGTCGGTAAAACAAAAATATATAATTAAAAGGCAACAACAAGAATAAGATCAAATTAACGGTCCTAACGCTCACTCCAATTAAGACCAGGCCACCAGATACATCAGTGAATTATTATCCGATAATTAATTCGCTATCAAATGATTTTCACCTTTAATACTTACTGTTAAAACAAAGCTTGGAGACAAATACCGAGTCACATCAAAGGTTTTCGAGAAGGAATGAGACAACGGGCAAACTTGCGAAAGAGTTTAAACAATATACCAAGCAACCCCGACCACCTTTGTCTCTCACAGCGCGGAGAAGCAGGAATTACACCTTATCACGAGGGGCCATCTGGAAAAACCAGCCGGGTTTGATGAGGAGGTACACCCCACCCCACACACGGCAATCAGGCAAACAAAGTTTTAAAGAAATTGCAATATAACATTAATAATAACGTGTTCACCTTACACGACATTCCATTATAGAACCTTACAGAACCAAGGGATATGGATTCCAACAATCAAGAAACGGACCTCTTAAACTCAGGATGATAATTATTTTTCTTTTTAATAATTCCATCATAACAATTCGAACCTCAGTAAAACCGAGAGGTGGCGGGAGGACGTAGTTACAAACACGAGTCTTGGCAAACATGGGACCAAATGGTATTTGAGAAATATAAGTCGAAAGTATAAAGAGATAGGTGCTCCCGACCACCTTTGTCTCTCCCGAAGAGCGCGAGAGAGGAATTTCACGCCAGGGCAAACAGATCGTTATCGCAGGAGCCATCTGCCACACACGGGACTTAGTAGTGGCCCCACCCCACCCTGCACACGGGCAGCAAAAGAGCGAGCGTGCTTTAAGTTAAATAAACTGTCACACATTTATAAACACAAAGTGACGAAAATTAAAAAAAACTAAGTAAGAGCCAAGGTAACGGGGTGGATTAGGCTGGTAGAATGTGGAGTCGAAATGATATTTGCAAAGTATAGAGAGATGGGAAGATCCCGGCCACCTTTGTCTTTCCCTGCAGCACGTGATAAAATGCATACGCTCGGAAGAGCATCTTCACTTGGAAACAAATCAAATACTATGAATCACAAGCATGATCATAACTGTGTATGATAAGATACCAACTGTGATGTGAAATGTTAAACTTAAAAAAAAATCGTAACCATTTCTTTGTGCGTCGAAAACGTGTACGAAAAGGGGGGGGAACCCGCCCCTCTCTCTGGGTGGATGGAGTAGACAACCAGACGCCTTCAAGATGAATCGAAGTGTCTGTTGTCTTGATGTTTATGGCTTGAGGAAAGACCCGAACAGAACCGTGTCATAAATGACACACACAAAAACATACACACTGACACACGAACCCCCCCCCCCCCCCACCACCGACACACGAACCCCCCCACCGACATACGATCAGATCAAAGATAGCTCCGCCTCGTGAGGGGGAGCCGAGAAGGAGAGAGATTTTTGGCATAAAAAGGAGCCGTTTCAGCATTGAAATCAACTCATCAGCCCTCGGGGGCAGCTCAACAGAAGAAGACTCATCTCAACTCAGCTCAACAAAAGAAGACTCATCTCTACTCATCTCAGCAGAAGACCCGCTCAACTCATCTCAGCAGAAGACCAGCCATCACCGACGCCGGAGACGCCTCTACAACTCGCCGAATTGGCGAGTGTCGCCGATTGGCGACCCGCTGCCGCTGTTAGCGGCCAGCGCCACCACGAGCGAATCGTGAGCCTGCAATCTACAACCGCCGACGACGGAGCACCAGCGTGCCAGCTGCTCGCAGACGCACTGCGCGCATTACCTACCGTCCGCGTACAACCGCGCCACTGCGGGCGTGCTTCTATCGCCATCTACCAGACGGTCATCGCAGCTACAACAACGTATCTACTCGTTCACCAACGTCCGTCGAGTCCGAACCAACTACTGAAAGAAGAATCAACTGATACGTATGATACACTGCCCCCCACTACACGACAAACCAGACGTCTGCTTGACGCAAAGAATCGATTCCGAATATTGGCCTACTCTTTCACCACTCATACCATTCAACACACACACGGGTCATTAACAAAGCCTAAAACCTCAAGCCATTGAATTATCCGTGATTGTGGAAACATCGCAACGAACGAGTGAATAATCCATCGTTTTTAAGAGTGTTCATAATTTTCCTCTGTAATATTGTGCTGGGGCTGTACTTCTAACCGCATAAATTACCAACTGACCCATTAACAAGGATTAATTCTTGGCACCTCACCACGGAGCGCCGCTCGCGGGGGTGAAGAGCGGGTTCAACCGGTTCCCTGTCAAGGGTCTGGCCACAATTAATTAAAAGATTTGCCCGAGATAAGGATCTCAAAAGGAAACATCGCCACCCATTGAGTTGCGTTGAGAAGTCGATTAGAAATACTTGAGTCGTTCGTTAATATTTTTCTTTCTACATAATCTTGCTGGTATCCACGAATGAAATAACGAATTCAAACGCATATTTGTGCCTCCAAGAATAATACTGGTTGGAGTGCCCTTTCAACGAGTAGCGTTGCATAATAATCAGTCATCCTATTGTTAACAACGTGACAATAATTGCATTAAAGGCCACGCATGATCAATGACCGAATGCTGTGTTGTGTGACAATTCAAGTAACGAAGCATTGCGGCCATCGAGTGGTGTTGATAAGGCAATTAGAAGTATTTCAGTCGAACGCTTTAAATTCATAATCGTTATGAATCAATGAACGAACATCAACGTGGTACTGTGCTGACGATTTCAAGCATAATAACTTCGCATATCAGAATGTATTAAGGATTGGATACGAATCAAAGACCAAGTGCCGTGTTGTGTAACAATTCAAGCATACGAGTTTGCATATTATAAAGTTAAGGTTTGATAGAATAGTTCGCATGTTTTTAATCTCTCTCTCAACAACCGATCGATTGCGTTACGCGTCGGGAATTAACCACAGGTGCCGCTATCGAGGTGAAACAACGCAATCGTGATGGTATCATGTTAACGCTGTGTTGAAATTCCAAAATCCCGAGATTGAGTTTTTATATTATCCAAAAATTAAAGTTAGCTAGAAATAAAATTGACTAAAGCAGAAGGTTTGTGTGTGCTTCTTCCTGAAATTCTGCATAATATTCTGCGTATGAGATCTGAATCCTGGGGACCTATCATAAGCACGCTATCACCACACATAATCCATAACACACATAATTCATAATGTTCAATCGAGAGTAATCGTATCCTTATCGATAATACGGAATTAAAGAGCAGAGTCGAATCGACTCTCTCTCATTCACGCTCACAACGCCTGCGTCACTGCATACGATTAATTGCGTTATTCCAATTCATAACACAATCCTCGTCACCGAGGCTCGACCTGATAATCCATAACGACCTGCATTGTCCTAACCATGCCCACTCGCATAAATTAATTCCACTATCTCTCGAATCAGCTTAATTTATGCACATAATTACACTAAATAACATAATTTCCGATAAATTATGTAAATCTCAAATTTCATTTAATTTTCATTATTTTCATCAATTTTCATAACACCTATATATACAACATATTGGGGGCGTCGTCCGGGATCTCTCGCAGACAGTTTATGCTTGAACTAAGGAACAAATCACTGTTGTATTAACCAAGGTATTATGATCTATATATACAACAATGTACTATGGTGTAGTGTTTACTGTAGTGTAGTGTGTACTATAGTGTAGTGTATACTATAGTGTAATGTGTACTGTAGTGTAGTGTATACTATAGTGTAGTGTATAGTGTAGTGTGTACTATAGAGTAGTGTATACTATAGTGTGTACTATAGTGTAGTGTATACTATAGTGTAGTGTGTACTATATACTATAGTGTAGTGTGTACTATAGTGTAGTGTATACTATAGTGTAGTGTATAGTGTAGTGTGTACTATAGTGTAGTGTATACTATAGTGTGTACTTTAGTGTAGTGTATACTATAGTGTACTGTATACTTCAGTGTAGTGTGCACTATATACTATAGTGTAATGTGTACTATAGTGTAGTGTGTACTATATACTATAGTGTAGTGTGTACTATAGTGTAGTGTGTACTGTATACTATAATGTATACTATAGTGTAGTGTACTGTATACTACAGTGTAGTGTGTACTATATACTATACTGTAGTGTGTACTATAGTGTAGTGTGTACTGTATACTATAGTGTAGTGTATACTATAGTGTCGTGTGTACTATAGTGTACTGTAGTGTGGTGTGTACTGTAATGTAGTGTGTACTGTAGTGTGGTGTGTACTATAGTGTAGTGTGTACTACAGTGTAGTGTGTACTATAGTGTAGTGTGTACTATAGTGTAGTGTGTACTGTAGTGTGGTGTACTGTATACTACAGTATAGTGTGTACTATAGTGTAGTGTACTGTATACTACAGTGTAGTGTGTACTATAGTGTAGTGTAGTGTGTACTATAGTGTAGTGTGTACTGTAGTGTGGTTTTGTACTATAGTGTAGCGTGTACTATAGTGTAGTGTGTACTATAGTGTAGTGTGTACTGTAGTGTAGTGTACTGTATACTACAGTATAGTGTGTACTATAGTGTAGTGTACTGTATACTACAGTATAGTGTGTACTATAGTGTAGTGTAGTGTGTACTATAGTGTAGTGTGTACTGTAGTGTGGTTTTGTACTATAGTGTAGCGTGTACTATAGTGTAGTGTGTACTATAGTGTAGTGTGTACTGTAGTGTAGTGTACTGTATACTACAGTATAGTGTGTACTATAGTGTAGTGTACTGTATACTACAGTATAGTGTGTACTATAGTGTAGTCTACTGTATACTACAGTGTAGTGTGTACTATATACTATAGTCAAGTGTGTACTGTAGTGTAGTGTGTACTGTAATGTGTACTATAGTGTAGTGTACTGTATACTACAGTGAAGAGTGTACTATATGCTGTAGTGTAGTGTGTACTATAGTGTAGTGTGTACTGTATACTATAGTGTAGTGTGTACTGTGTACTATAGTGTAGTGTGTACTGTATACTATAGTGTATACTATAGTGTGTTCTATAGTGTCGTGTGTACTATAGTGTACTGTAGTGTAGTGTGTACTGTAGTGTGGTGTGTTCTATAGTGTAGTGTGTACTGTAGTGTGTACTATAGTGTAGTGTACTGTATACTATAGTGTAGTGTGTACTATAGTGTAGTGTGTACTATAGTGTAGTGTGTACTGTATACTACAGTGTATTGTGTACTATATACTATAGTGTAGTGTGTACGATAGTGTAGTGTGTACTGTATACTATAGTGTAGTGTGTGCTGTATATTATAGTGTATACTATAGTGTAGTGTATACTATAGTGTACTGTATACTACAGTGTAGTGTGTACTATATACTATACTGTAGTGTGTACTATAGTGTAGTGTGTACTGTATACTATAGTGTACTGTAGTGTGTACTGTATACTATAGTGTAGTGTATACTGTATACTATAGTATAGTGTGTACTATAGTGTAGTGTATACTATAGTGTGTACTGTATACTATAGTGTAGTGTATACTGTATACTATAGTATAGTGTGTACTGTAGTGTAGTGTGTACTATAGTGTATACTATAGTGTAGTGTATACTATAGTGTAGTGTGTACTGTAGTGTAGTGTGTACTATAGTGTGTACTGCAGTGTATAGTGTAGTGTGTACTGTATACTATAGTGTATACTATAGTGTATACTATAGTGTAGTGTATACTAAAGTGTAGTGTGTACTGTATACTATAGTGTATACTATAGTGTAGTGTATACTATAGTGTAGTGTGTACTATAGTGTGTACTGCAGTGTATAGTGTAGTGTAATAACGCGGGTTTGTGACGGTGTCAGGGCCGCTGACGGCAGGGGGCAGTGCACACGTGGGCGTGAGGAGATCACGTGGGGAGCCCAGGACAAAGCTCTGCCCCCCCCCAAAAAAAATATAAAACATGATTCAAATCGCTTTAAACTATTGTTGTCATTGTAGTGCGTAGTTAATGTGGCGCTGCACTCTGATGTTGTAGGTAAAAAACATTAAAAAGTCTATTTAATTAAGTAGAACGTGTTGTCTATTTAAAGTTGCGCAATTTGATGTGACGTCACATTTCTCAAACCCCCCACCCCCCCCCCTGTCACACATCGTCACAAATGTCTGACCCCCCCCCCTAGGTGCGTGACGTCATTTACGGACGGCCCCTAACTGTCAACAGCCTCCACACGGAACAGGCAGTGACGTCACGCGTAACAGACCCAACATAGTGACGTCACGCATAACAGACCCAACATAGCAGTGACGTCACGTGTGTACAGACAACACAGTGACGTCACGCGTGTACTGGACCCGACACGGCAGTGACGTCACGCACGCACCGGACCCGACACGGCAGGGACGTCATACATCGCTACGCATATATAAGGTGTAATACAGTTTAGTGACGACGCCTAGCTCGCTGCTTTCTCGGCACTTGACGTTGATGGCACACCCGCCTTAGCGCAGTGTCAGTGGATTCACTCGAGGAGGAGGGTGCAGCCCCTCGTGCTACTGCTGGTCCGTCGTGCTCCCCACCCGCCCCTGGTCCATCATGGCCCATGCACCTCCTACGTACATCGTGCTCAATTCTACGCTAATTCCTTTGTCAAAGCGTTTTGCTTCCTCCCACACAGCTTAAAGGACGCGTCCTGGGCTTGGCTGTTTTCACTCCAACGCTGTCCTCGTGACAGCACGGTCCCCTTCACCTGATGAAGGCCACTTGTGTTGTGGCCGAAACGTCGTGATTTTTTGTTATTTTATTTTTTGTTGTCTTTTACGTGATTTTACCGAATAGAACCAAAGAGTATGGAGGGTGGAGCTCTGTAGACCCCCTCTAAAGGGGATTCCCAAGCTGCCTCTTCCACGTTGGTCAGATGTCTTGGAGGCGGTGGCAGTACCACGCGGTTTACTCCACCACACGCGATCTCTTGATTCATTCACTGTGGTGATGGACCCGTGGATACTGCTCTAGACGAGACTGTCTGGAGGACAGCGCTGGAGTGAAAAAGCCACGCTCAGATCGCGACCTTTAAGCTGTGTGAGAAAAAACAAAGCGCCTTAGAGTCGCGGCATCTGAGCGTGGCTTTGTTCACTCCAGCGCTGTCCTCCAGACAGTCTCGTCCCTTCACCTGATGAAGGCCGCTTGTGTTGTGGCCGAAACGTCGTGAGAATATTATTGTGTTATTTTATTTTATCAATTTATTATTTTATTCTCATTCTACGTGGTGGTGACTTTACCGAAAGAACCAAAGAAGATGAATCCTTGCAGTCACGAAAGCTTTAAATCGAAAAATAAAATGTTTCGCTCCGGATGAACGGCCGCAAAGTATTATCTGCGTTTTGATTTAGCGTGCCGATCTTAAAGGTGCATTGAGAAATGTGATACTCCGACCGATGCTCCTGTTGTTTGTGGAGTAACTCATGTAGCCAGCTATGGCTCTAGGATTTGGTGTTACATGTTGTTTATGTAGTTTATTGTTAAAAATTCGGTCACAGTCCCTATGATCACTGTTACGTTGCATTTATGGCTTTATTTTGGTGATTTCGAAAAGTTTTTTGGTTTGACTATGTTTTTGTTTATTGTAGTACGGAGTTAGACTGATGGCCTCAATCTAAGTTGTCTTTTCTAGATTTAAAGCTTTCGTGACTGCTAGGATCCATACTCTTTGGTTCTATTGGGTAAAGTCACGTAGGTGAAAATAAAATAACAAAAAAAATTAACAATTAATTGTCTTGTGGTTGTTGTTGTTGTTGTTTGACTTGCATCCCACTGGGATTATAGCACACAGCGTTGGTGTACGGTGCTTTTTCCAGGAATGTTTTTGCTGTTTTTTTTTTCCCATGGATTTTCTGTTTTTACGCAGTCAACACAAAGTCACTTTAAGATGTTTTTCTTGTTCGTGTTTTTGTTTTTTGTGTTTGTTGTGGTTGCACCCGATTCAAGAGCCGAATGGCTCACAGGGCTATACCAAAATAAACTGAACTGATTGCAATTCCAGAATTCCACCAAGGATCTCAATCTGCGACGGTGCAGAGTTAACAGTGACAAGGGGATTGGTAAAACAGACCTTGAACGCCATGTCAGACAGCACCTTGCTGAGGCCGTGAAGGCTAGCAGGCACGTGTCTGTGTCTTCTTAGGGCTGTAGCCCAGGCAATGGACGTACTGCAGTCTCCAGAATCAGATCAAAATGCAGTCTGCCGTGTGTTAACATTCACGACAGCTGCGTTTCATTAGGGATTTTGCTTTCATTTTTAATATTGTTGCTTCGGCCAATCAGCGCCCGGGGATTTCGACCCTCCCCCCACCCCCGGGAGGGGGAGTGGCTTAGAGTGGAGGGGGAGTGGCTTAGAGTGGAGGGGGGAGTGGCGTAGAGCACGTGGGCAAGTGACCCCCCCGGGGGGAGTGGCTTAGAGTGGAGGGGGGAGTGGCTTAGAGTGGAGGGGGGAGTGGCTTAGAGTGGAGGGGGGAGTGGCTTAGAGTGGAGAGGGAGAGGCTTAGAGTGGAGGGGGGAGTGGCCGTAGAGCACGTGGCAAGTGGCTCTGAGCAAGATGGCCCAGCTGTTGACACCACCAGGAAGGGGACCCACAATGACAACTCCCGCCCGGCCGCCTTTGTCTCTCTCGGCGCCACACGCAGGTACCGGGCTGCTGCTGCTGCTGCTTGTTACTCGCCCCGCGAGGTGTTGCTCACGTTAAGGGCTGCTAGAGGCATTTCTGTAGAGTCCACGATGGGCCAGGCGGTGGTGTTGGTTAGGGGGGCGGGGGGGTAAAGTGTGGGGGTCGGAAGCTCTCGGCCGAACGTCCAACTGTAGGTGCCAGGCTAGGTGCACGTACTGTCCACCAGCACGTACTAGTAATCGATGCTCGATTCCTATTAAACATAAATCGATTCTTCCACCGTTCAACAAAGGGGGGCGGTGGAATCGATTATATGAAACTATCATCGATTCCACGAATCGATTATCCATTGTTTTGTTTGGGGAGCGGTGGGTGTAGTGGTGAGCGCTGCGTTGCGCTACGAACCTGGCGACTTGGCTTGGGCAAGGTGAGGTAATTTACCTTTGTCACTGGGTAAAAGTGTAAAGGTAAAGGTGAAGTATTATCACCCGGTAAATACGGTGCCTTGTTTACCGCCACAAAGCTCCGTGGCCCTGTCCGTGGCCTACATTTAATAAGTAATATTAAAAAAAATGTTTTATTAAAAACACGCTTTAATGAAATGTGCGAGTAGTAATGTCAGAACTACCTATGAGATCTTCACTCAAAACTGCTCTAGAGGAGTTGTACACCCCTAGCTGCCACTGCTATTCAGTGGCCTAACATATGGCTCTAGATTTTGGTGTTATAATTTATTTACGTAGTTTATTGTAAAAAATTCGGTCACAGTCCCTATGATCACTGTTACATTGCATTTATGGCTTTATTTTGGTGATTTCGAAAAGTTTTTTTTTGTTTTGGCCATGTTTTTGTTTATTGTAGTACAGAGTTAGACTGATGGCCTTAATCTTAGTTGTCTTGTGGTTGTTGTTGTTGTTTGACTTGCATCCCACTGGGATTTTTTGCACACAGCGTTGGTGTTCGGTGCAATTTCAGGAATATTTTTGATGTTTTTTTTTCCCTGGATTTTCTGTTTGCACAGTCACACAAAGTCACTTTAAGATGTTTTCTTGTTCATGTTTTTTTGTGTTTGTTGCGGTTGCACCCGATTCAAGAGCCGAATATCTCACAGGGCTATACCAAACTAAATGAAACTATGAACTAACTATGAGAACTCCACCACGACTCCGGGCAGTGGGCCCGAGCTCGCCACGACGTAAGGGGCCGTGGGCAATTAGACGCAAACCGAAACATAACATGTACAAAATAATGTTCTTTGGTTCTTTCGGTAAAGTCACGTAGAATGATAATAAAATAATAAATTGATAAATAAAATAACACAATAATATTATTATTGTGTTATTTTATATATTATTATTTTATATATTATTATTGTGTTATTAAAATAACACAATAATATATTTTATATATTATTATTGTGTTATTTTATTTTATCAATTTATTATTTTATTATCATTCTACGTGACTTTACCGAAAGAACCAAAGAAGATGAATCATTGCAGTCACGAAAGCTTTAAATACAAAATAATGTTTAAGATATATTTTTATTTTATTTTTAATGATAGAATATGGTATTGTCATCAGTATGACATAAGTATACCGAGTTTTGCAGTCGATACCACATTGGGAAGTGGGTTAAAATTGAGTTACAAGATTTGAAGATACAACGACAGACAGAGTGAGTTAAAAGAAAGCGTGTACAATTGGAATCATTGAGAGTATTCTTTGGTTTTTCCGGTAAAGTCACGTAGAAATAATAAAATAAGATAATAGTGTATGGCGTTTCGATTGCAACACAAGCAATCATCATCAGGTACAGAAGAGCTAAATTTACGAGAGCGAGGAGACACGTAACCGCAGATATATGTACAGACACAGATACAACAGGGGATACAGCGAGAGAGAAACGTGGGAGCACACTAAATATAATTCCTGCAGTCACGAAAGCTCCAAATTCAAGTATCATTGAGAGTATTCTAAATGAATAAAGCACTCTACCTAGCGTGTACCTGCATGTGTAGTAGTACCCCAGTAATTACTACCCTGTAATGGGGTCATTTGTATGGGGTAAGCGTAAAAGGTCGGGTAAAGGTAGGCTCGTTGTTTTTAACCTTTAACCTTACCTGCTGAAGGGTAAAAGGTAGGTAGAGTGATTGTATTGTGGTAAGGTAAAAGGTAGGGAAAAGGTAGGCTCGTTGTTTTTAACCTTTTTCCTTACCTGCTGAAGGGTAAAAGGTAGGTAGAGTGATTGTATTGTGGTAAGGTAAAAGGTAGGGAAAAGGTAGGCTCGTTGTTTTTAACCTTTTTCCTTACCTGCTGAAGGGTAAAAGGTAGGTAGAGTGATTGTATTGTGGTAAGGTAAAAGGTAGGAAAAAGGTAGGCTCGTTGTTTTTTTACCTTTTACGTCACGACAACTTAAAATGTAGCAATGTGAGAGATCCTCGCCACGCGGTTGGCTAGGAGATGTTAACTCCCTCGCCTGGTCTACAGAGGTCCGTGGGTTCGATCCCGACCCTGGCGATACCTTCTGCTGCTGCTACTGAATGTTTGAAGTCTGTATCTCTCTGTCTCGCTCCCAGGTGCCCCTCGGACCACGAGGATGGAGGAGGAGATGAGGAGGGCCGGAGGTGGCGACCATCAGAGAGGAAGGGGAGGAGGTGGTGGAGGTGGTGGAGGTGGTGGAGGAGGTGGTGGAGGTGGTGGAGGTGGTGAAGAAGCTTGGGCGAGGATTTGGGCTGGTTGTGGAGGGTGGCGTGGACTTACCAGAGAGGGGGCCTGGTGGCACTATGATGGCAGTGGTGGTGGTGGATATGGTGGTGGCTATGGTGGTGGAGGTGGTGGTGGAGGTGGCTATAGTAGAGGTGTCTATGGTGGTGGTGGAGGTGGTGGTGGTGGTGGTGCCACGATCTGTGACGTGTTACAGAGACCCCAGCAGGTGCAGAGGGGATACGTGGAAGGAGGTGAAGGATCTGGAGGAGGTGAAGGAGGAGGTGAAGGATATGGAGGAGGTGAAGAAGCTTGGGCGTGGATGTGGGCTGGTTGGGGAGGGTGGTGTGCACTTGCCAGAGAGGGGGCCTGGTGGCGCTATGATGGCAGTGGTGGTGGTTGCTATAGCGGAGGTGTCTATGGTGGTGGCTATGGTGGTAGCTATAGCAGAGGTGTCTATGGTGGTGTCTATGGTGGTGGCTATGGTGGTAGCTATAGCGGAGGTGTCTCTGGTGGTGACTATAGCGGAGGTGGCTATGGTGGTGGCTATGGTGGTAGCTATAGCGGAGGTGTCTCTAGTGGTGTCTATGGTGGTAGCTATAGCGGAGGTGTCTCTGGTGGTGGCTATGGTGGTAGCTATAGCGGAGGTGTCTATGGTGGTGTCCATGGTGGTAGCTATAGTGGAGGTGTCTCTGGTGGTGGCTATTTGGTGTCTATGGTGGTGCCACGATCGGTGACGTGCTACAGAGACACCAGCAGGTGCAGGGGGGAGACGTGGGAGGAGGTGAAGGATCTGGAGGAGGTGAAGCAGCTGGAGGAGGAGGAGGTGAAGGAGAAGGTGAAGGAGCTGGAGAAGATGAAGGAGGAGGTGAAGAAGAAGGAGCTGGAAGAGGAGGAGGTGAAGGAGCTGGATGAGATGAAGGAGGAGGTGAAGGAGGAGATGAAGGAGGAGGTGAAGGAGGAGGTGGAGGAGGAGGGGGTGGAGGAGGTGGAGGAGCTGGAGGAGGTGAAGCAGCTGGAGGAGGAGGAGGTGAAGGAGCTGGAGAAGATGAAGGAGGAGGTGAAGGAGGAGGTGAAGAAGCTAGAAGAGGAGGAGGAGGTGAAGGAGCTGGAGGAGATGAAGGAGGAGGTGAAGGAGGAGATGAAGGAGGAGGTGAAGGAGGAGGTGGAGGAGCTGGAGGAGGTGGGGGGGTTGGGGGCCACCACCACCGTGGGAGGACAAGAAGGAGAGCGCCAACAGCAGAAGCAGGTGGTGAGTGTGGTGGTGGTGAGTGTGGTGGTGGTGGTGAGTGTGGTGGTGGTGAGTGTGGTGGTGGTGAGTGTGGTGGTGAGTGTGGTGGTGAGTGTGGTGGTGACCTACCTGATGTTCATCTTCTCTCTCTGCCCCCTCTGTCCACACTCCCCTCCCAGCTGACTCACCGCCCGGTGAGGAGTCAACGCGGCCTGACTCAACCTGGGGTCAATCTCCCCCCCTGGCGGAGTCGCTCCCAGGCGGTGTATCGCCAGGCTCCTGTCAGTCACCCCCAGCTGGTGAGCCGCCCCCAGCTGGCTCAGCAGCTGAGTTACCCCTGGATGATGAGCCCCCAGATCCAGTACCACTGGGTGATCCACCCCCCACAGCTGACTCACCCCCCCCAGCTGACTCACCCCCCACAGCTGACTCACCCCCCACAGCTGACTCACGCCCCCCAGCTGACTCAACCATGCCAGGTGATTTACCTACAGCTGACTCACCCCCCCAGCTGACTCAACCCCCAGCTGACTCACCCCCCCCAGCTGACTCACCCCCCCAGCTGACTCACCCCCCCAGCTGACTCACCCCCCCCAGCTGACTCACCCCCCCAGCTGACTCACCCCCCCCAGCTGACTCACCCCCCCAGCTGACTCAACCCCCAGGTGACTCACCCCCCCCAGCTGACTCACCCCCACAGCTGACTCAACCACGCCAGGTGATTTACCTACAGGTGACTCACCTCCCCCCAGCTGACTCACCCCCCTCAGCTGACTCACCCCCCTCAGCTGACTCACCCCCCCAGCTGACTCACCCCCCCAGCTGACTCACCCCCCCCAGCTGACTCACCCCCCCCAGCTGACTCACCCCCCCCAGCTGACTCACCCCCCCAGCTGACTCACCCCCCCAGCTGACTCACCCCCCCAGCTGACTCACCCCCCCCAGCTGACTCACCCCCCCCAGCTGACTCACCCCCCCAGCTGACTCACCCCCCCAGCTGACTCACCCCCCCCAGCTCACTCACCCCCCCCAGCTGACTCACCCCCCACAGCTGATTCACCCCCCTCCCAGGTGACTCACCCCCCCAGGTGATTTACCCACAGCTGACGCACCCCCATTGGGTGGTGTGGGATTGTCAGATGGTTCCTGCCATGGCCAGGACACGGCGCTCACCACACAACGTGAAGATGTAACGTGTACAGCCTGGGGTGTCAACAAGCCTGGAGTGTGGTACGTGTTGTGATGTTAGTAACGTTTTACTAAATATGGAAATGTAACATACAATCTGGATTGAGGTTGAATATTTTGTGATGTTTTAAAAGTTTTACTAAATATGGAAATGTAACATACAATCTGGATTGAGGTTGAATATTTTGTGATGTTATAAAAGTTTAACTAAATATGGAAATGAAACATACAATCTGGATTGAGGTTGTATATTTTGTGATGTTATAAAAGTTTTACTAAATTTGGAAATGTAACATACAATCTGGATTGACGTTGTATATTCTGTGATATTATAAAAGTTTTACTAAATATGGAAATGTAACATACAATCTGGATTGGCGTTGAATATTTTGTGATTTTATGAAAGTTTTACTAAATATGGAAATGTAACGTACAATCTGGATTGGGGTTGTGTATTTTGTGATGTTATAAAAGTTTTACTAAAAATGGAAATGTAACATACAATCTGGATTGGTGTTGTTTATTTTGTGATGTTATAAAAGTTTTACTAAATATGGAAATGTAACATACAATCTGGATTGAGGTTGTATATTTTGTGATGTTATAAAAGTTTTACTAAATATGGAAATGTAACATACAAACTGGATTGAGGTTGTATATTTTGTGATGTTATAAAAGTTTTACTAAATATGGAAATGAAACATACAATCTGGATTGGCGTTGTGTATTTTGTGATGTTATAAAAGTTTTACTAAATATGGAAATGTAACGTACAATCTGGATTGGGGTTGTGTATTTTGTGATGTTATAAAAGTTTTGCTAAAAATGGAAATGTAACATACAATCTGGATTGGTGTTGTATATTTTGTGATTTTATAAAAGTTTTAATAAATATGGAAATGTAACATACAATCTGGATTGGCGTTGTGTATTTTGTGATGTTATAAAAGTTTTAATAAATATGGAAATGTAACATACAATCTGGATTGGTGTTGTATATTTTGTGATTTTATAAAAGTTTTAATAAATATGGAAATGTAACATACAATCTGGATTGGCGTTGTTTATTTTGTGATGTTATAAAAGTTTTAATAAATATGGAAATGAAACATACAATCTGGATTGGCGTTGTGTATTTTGTGATGTTATAAAAGTTTTACTAAATATGGAAATGAAACATACAATCTGGATTGGCGTTGTTTATTTTGTGATGTTATAAAAGTTTTACTAAATATGGAAATGAAACATACAATCTGGATTGGCGTTGTGTATTTTGTGATGTTATGAAAGTTTTAATAAATATGGAAATGTAACATACAATCTGCATTGGTGTTGTATATTTTGTGATTTTATAAAAGTTTTAATAAATACAGAAATGTAACATACAATCTGGATTGAGGTTGAATATTTTGTGATGTTATAAAAGTTTTACTAAATATGAAAATGTAACATACAATCTGGATTGGCGTTGTTTATTTTGTGATGTTATAAAAGTTTAACTAAATATGGAAATGAAACATACAATCTGGATTGAGGTTGTATATTTTGTGATGTTATAAAAGTTTTACTAAATATGGAAATGTAACATACAAACTGGATTGAGGTTGTATATTTTGTGATGTTATAAAAGTTTTAATAAATATGGAAATGTAACATACAATCTGGATTGGTGTTGTATATTTTGTGATTTTATAAAAGTTTTAATAAATTTGGAAATGTAACATACAATCTGGATTGAGGTTGAAAATTTTGTGATGTTATCGTTTTACTAAATATGGAAATGTAACATACAATCTGGATTGAGGTTGTGTATTTTGTGATGTTATAAAAGTTCTAATAAATATAGAAATGTAACATACAATCTGGATTGGCGTTGTTTATTTTGTGATGTTATAAAAGTTTTAATAAATATGGAAATGTAACATACAATCTGGATTGGTGTTGTATATTTTGTGATTTTATAAAAGTTTTAATAAATTTGGAAATGTAACATACAATCTGGATTGAGGTTGAATATTTTGTGATGTTATCGTTTTACTAAATATGGAAATGTAACATACAATCTGGATTGAGGTTGTGTATTTTGTGATGTTATAAAAGTTCTAATAAATATGGAAATGTAACATACAATCTGGATTGGCGTTGTTTATTTTGTGATGTTATAAAAGTTTTACTAAATATGGAAATGTAACATACAATCTGGATTGGCGTTGTTTATTTTGTGATGTTATAAAAGTTTTACTGAATATGGAAATGAAACATACAATCTGGATTGGCGTTGTGTATTTTGTGATGTTAAAAAAGTTTTAATAAACATGGAAATGTAACACAATCTGGATTGGTGTTGTATATTTTGTGATTTTATAAAAGTTTTAACAAATATGGAAATGTAACATACAATCTGGATTGAGGTTGAATATTTTGTGATGTTATAAAAGTTTTACTAAATATGGAAATGTAACATACAATCTGGATTGACGCTGTATATTTTGTGATCTTATAAAAGTTTTACTAAATGTGGAAATGTAACATACAATCTGGATTGGCGTTGTGTATTTTGTGATGGTATAAAAGTTTTACTAAATATGAAAATGTAACATACAATCTGGATTGACGTATATTTTGTGATGTTATAAAAGTTTTACTAAATGTAGTGCCGTGAATTCACTCGGATGACAACCGTCTCTTTTTCCGCCATCACTTTTATTCCATCGTTCCGTACACACAGTAATTCTCTCCGTGCTCCACCAACTCGGACACTCCGATTTACTTCAGCATCGTCCGTGCATCCCCTTCCACACACAGTGTTAGGTGAAGGGACCGTGCTGTCATGAGGACAGCGTTGGAGTGAAATCAGCCAAGCCCAGGTCGCGTCCTTTCAGCTGTGTGGGAGGAAGCAAAACGCTTTGACAAAGGAATTAGCATAACAATGAGCACGATGTACGTAGGAGGTGCATGGGCCATGATGGACCCGGAGCGGGTGGGGACCATGACGGACTAGCAGCGGGGGGAGGGGGGGGTAGAGTGAGTGAGTGGAGTGAGTGGAGTGAGTGAGTGGAGTGAGTGAGTGGAGTGAGTGGGTGGAGTGAGTGGAGTGAGTGGAGTGAGTTAGTGGAGTGAGTGAGTGGAGTGAGTGAGTGGAGTGAGTGAGTGTTCATAGTTCATTTATTTGGTATAGCCCTGTGAGCCATTCGGCTCTTGAATCGGGTGCAACCGCAACAAACAACAAAACAAAAACGTGAACAAGAAAACATCTTAAAGTGACTATGTGCGACTGTGAAAACAGAAAATCCAGGAAAAAAAACATCAAAATATTCCTGAGATAGCACCGTACACCACCAACGCTGTGTGCAAAAATCCCAGTGGGATGCAAGTCAAACAACAACAAGAAAACTAAGATTAAGGCCATCAGTCTAACAAGGCCCGTGTGTCATTGGAACACACGGGCCGTCACGGATACGCGATTGTGTTGCCGTCACGTGACACGTCCCGCACAGTCACGTCGCACCCCCGTGTCGAGCCATTAACAAGAAAGCAACACGTCACACGATTGTGTCACTGCCACACTGCCGATGCAGTGTGGCTAAATAACGAGCAATTACATGTCGTAGAATCCATTGTTGTAGCGTGATCCCTGGACGAATTGCGCATTATAAATGTCAATTATTTTTATTACAATTCCCCCATTGTAATAAGATGGTTTTTTGGGTTCTTATTTTTGTTTTTGGGTTTGTTGATGGCTCACAGGGCTACACCAAATAAACTGAACTGAACTTAGTAATAGGTTTTTACCCTTTTATCTGGCACCAAAACTGACACCTTTATACAAGGGGATCATGTTTGCAATAACCACAACACAAGCAGTCAAAATGCAAACGAAAAAGAGACAACTCTGATAATGATATTGGCACTGTCCTTGAAGTTGATTGGTCCACGCCCGAGACGGCATTTCTTAGAGCCCAGTCTCCACTGGTGTTGGACCAGACGACACCAAAAGGCGTATCTTGCTACTGGCAAAGGAGGTCTCGTAATGACCTGAACTTAACCCGTGTCTACGCTCCTGGCCTTCAACACGGCGACACGGTGCAGGATACTCGCTGAAACCTCGCGCATCGTGCGGCGAGGGGAGACCTTCGTCCAGCAGCGGAGCGGAAGAGCAGCTGTCCGTGTGCGCAATGGGAACCGTCAATGAGACCGGGACGCGCATGGAGCTTTGTTTTCAAGGAGTCTTTCATTAAAGCCAGACGCCTGTTTGAACGATGAGCTCCTGCAGGCATATTGCCACGTGACGTTGGCGCTGATGTTACGTAGGCCAGGCGTTATTCGTAATGTTTGGGACGCTTTCAATCGGCAACCCAAGCAATCGGGATGGCGAGATTAATCTTCTTGGTTCTGTCGGTAAAGTCACCTAGAATGGGAATAAAATAATAAAATAATAAAAATAAAACATTAACTTAAGCGCTGTCTTCCCGACAGTTCTGTTTCTTCACCTGAGGAAGGCTACTTGTGTTGTGGCCGAAACGTCGTGAGAATTTTATTTTATTATGTTTTATTTTATTATTTTACTTCCATTCTACGTGGTGACTTTACTGAAAGAACCAAGAAGATGAATTCCTGCAGTCACGAAAGCTTTAAAAAGGCAAGATTAATGTTTAGTTTTTGGCTGCTACAAATTTGCACGTACAATCTTAATTCGTTGAGCTTTAATTTGAGATAGCAAGGTCGCTTCTGAAATAGAGCTATATAGCTCACTGGGCCTTACCTGGTAAAATAATAAATAGTTGTAATAGTTGAGTTGTAATGTACCATCCAAGGTTGGCATGCTTATATATGTGTGATATAACCTACCCTTGGTACATTAGCAGTGGGATGATTGGCTGCCACCGTGTTCTAAACTTGTGTTTACTACTGCACTTCTAATGACTATCGATCTATGACTTAAAGTTATCGCTTTTAAACTCCTGGGGAATTTGATTGGACAAGCGCACACACACATCTCATTTTCATTATTTCCTTTTGGGAGCACAAATCTGCTCTGGAGCTGATTTGTTCATGCGTCAGAGGTATTCCTGTGAGTTCCAAAAGCGTTCTGGTTCCATACACCTGTAAATATGATTAGAAGAACCAAACTTAGGTAAGAGAGGAAGGGCGGAGGTCAAGTAGACAATTAAACAAATATATGTTTTGGCTAAGGTTGGGGGTTAAATTTTGATTTAAAGCTTTCGTGACTGCAGTAATTCTTATTCTTAGCTCTTTCGGTAAAGTCAAGTTGAAGGGAAACAATAAAATAATAAAATATATATAAAACAATAAAAATTCTCACGACGTTTCGACCATAACACAAACGGTCGTCATCAGGTGTGTTGGTTTGCATAAATTTATTTATTTTCAAACAGCGCATTTATTTATTTAAAAAGCGTCAGCGCCACGTGCAGCGATTTGTCAGTTTATTTAGAAGGACGAGTCCATCTATGTTCTGAAAAGAGGAGGGGGGAGACGAAAAATTAATGTATGCTGTCTGAAAGCCACCGTAAGCGTGAACAATCAATTAAGACCTGAAATGGTTAATCAAATCTTTCCAATGATTGCTAAGCTAGAATCCATCTTTTCAGTTGAAATTGTCTCTGTGCTTGTATATGTGGATAGCCTCATGAACGAATCTCTCATGGTAGCCAGATGGCTTACAAAGAACCTCTGTCTTGGAAAAGTCAATGTCATGTGAGCCTACTGAATTATAACAGTGATCTGCCACGGCCGAGGTGTTGGTCCTACCGTGTTTAAGGTCTGCTTTGTGTTCATGAATGCGGTCCAAGACATTGTGTTTGGTTTCTCCAATGTAACTACTACCACAGAGGCAACTTAGTTTATAGACACCAGGGCACTGTATGTCCGGAATCACATCTTTTACAGACGGAACCAGATCACGGATTTTATGTAATGTGTTGAAACGGACCTGGATCTTGTGTTTATTCAAGATTTTGGAGATCTTTTTTGTGATCCCCGCAATGTAGGGTAAAGTGATGGTTTTGAAAGGCTCCTCAAGAGGGTCCTTCTTCATGGTTTGAGTGATAGCTTTGCGGATGGTATAGTCGGAGTAACCATTAGCCTTAAGAGCTTGGTGTACGTGCTTGAGTTCACTGCCTATGTGTTCCTGGTCGGATATGCATTGGGCTCTATGGTACAGAGTCTTGATGAGAGAATTCTTCTGTGATGGATGGTGGTGGGAATCCGGTTTCATATAAGCATCCGTATGGGTAGCTTTCCTGTAGACAGAGTGGCTCATTGAGCCATCAGGTCTCTTTTTAATTAGGACATCCAAAAAAGGTAGCTTGCCATCCTTTTCGACTTCCATGGTAAATCTGATGGCTGGGTGTATGGAATTTATGTGGTCGAAGAATTGGTCTAGAGCAGGCCGGCCATGTGGTCAGATGACAAAAGTGTCATCCACGTACCTCTCCCATAAGGTTGGGCGCAGAGTGGCAGTCTGGATGGCGTCAGTCTCAAATCTCTCCATGAAAATGTTAGCTATAATGGGAGATAGGGGGGAGCCCATTGGGGTGCCCTCAGTTTGTTTGTAGAACGTTCCGTTCCAAGTGAAGTATGTATTGGTTAAACAGTGTCTCACCAGGGGGGGTACCTCAGTGTTTAGTCCTTGATGAATAAAGTCTTCAATGATTGCGATGGTGTCAGGTACAGGAACTGACTGGTGTAGCTAGCCTGGTGGTCACCACCTGGCAAGATACACTAGTCACGTGATAACTAGTGTAGCTAGCCTGGTGGTCACCACCTGGCTAGCTACACTAGTCACGTGATAACTAGTGTAGCTAGCCTGGTGGTCACCACCTGGCTAGCTACACTAGTCACGTGATAACTAGTGTAGCTAGCCTGGTGGTCACCACCTGGCTAGCTACACTAGTCACGTGATAACTAGTGCAGTTAGCCTGGTGGTCACCACCTGGCTAGCTACACTAGTCACGTGATAACTAGTGTGGCTAGCCTGGTGGTCACCACCTGGCTAGCTACACTAGTCACGTGATAACTAGTGTAGCTAGCCTGGTGGTCACCACCTGGCTAGCTACACCAGTCACGTGATAACTAGTGTAGCTAGCCTGGTGGTCACCACCTGGCTAGCTACACTAGTCACGTGTCTCTGGTCTGGCGGGCACAGACCACGTGCAGCGAGACGCCGTACACTCAGTGTTGCTCTGCTACATCAGTTAGAGTTTTTAATTTCCGCCAACAAACCGCGTCAAATATATCCTCAGCTATCAACAACAAATTAAATACGTCATTTTATATTTTCCTCTCACTCTCTCTCGAAAAACGAACCGTATTCCAAATATGTGCACGCAATACACATTCGCGAAAATCAAACACGCATGAATATGAAATATCGCAACAAATATCGTGCCACACCGCGATGAATTGACCTGCAAGTCTCGTGGGGGGGGGACCTCCCTTGCAGTTTGCAGCGGCACGGCTGAGACGCTTGACTGGGAGGTACTCACTTGATGACTCCCACTAGCAAAGAAACCTCGTGTGCAATGTCTCTGAAGCATCGGGAATTAACGTAGCATTAGCCCGGGCAACAAAAGAAGCAGATCCCCCCCGTGGTAACCTTTAACAGACTGTTGGGGCAAGTGCCCGTTAGTGAGCACCTCGGAAGCAGAATGTTTTACACTGGAGAAATCCGATGAGCTATGAAGCTCTTTTTCACAGATGTCCAGTAGGCGCACGGGGTGAGAACGTTAAAACAACACAAAGTAGAATACGTGATGGTAGTGCAAAGTACAAAAATGGTAAATAAATCGCCCAAACACACACACGCACGCAACTAAACCATCCCCATCCTACCAGGCAAAGCCCAGTGAGCTGCTATTAACTTATTTTTCAGAAGCGATTTGGCCTATGAGGGTCGACTGACTGAGATGACTGGCCAATGCACCGCCATTGCCCCCCACTACACACACACAGTGTGTAGGTACACACACACACTGTACACACAATGATGTCCACGTTGTTGTTGCTGAGTTCACGCACCCAAGAGAGGGGGCAATGGAAAATGAATCTAAATCAACTTAAATTGCATCCCCGCTCTGTGACGTCACCACTCAGCATGACCTCATCGGCATGAAGTGCCAGCAAGCGGTGTACCTCGCTAGTGACGTCATGTCACCAAGGTATTCACACTCTCCCAACCCCGTCCACAGCGCTCTTGAGCGTGACGTCACCTCCGCTTGGGTCACTGCAGATATCAATCCAGTGGCAATCCTTATTTGGGCAAAGCTACGCCCAGTGACTCGCGGTTCATTAACATAATGTGTCCGTTGAAGCCGTCGCGAGTTTATTGCGACGGGTTCAGCTGCCACGCCCCATCTCTCGACATTTGGCCCGGACTCATTAACATAATTTGTTCAACGTGACTTTACGTGACTTTACCGAAAAAACTAAGAATATGAATTACTGCAGTCACGAAAGCTTTAAATCAAAAAATATAATTTGTTCAGTTACAGAGCAGCTCATTGTGGGAGGGGCGTGTCTCTTACTCCGGAAGTGACGTCATGTTACCTGCTTACACGCGTGACGTCGCCAGGTAACAGGAGGCTGCTGATCCGCGCTTGCACTGAAATCCGAGGTGAGAAATTATCATGGTAGTGGTGGTGGTTGTTGTGGTGGTGGTTGTTGTTGTTGTTTACCAAGGTAGAGCCTCTCTCTCGTAGGGATGTCAGTTGAGTAGCAGCGAGCATGGGAATCGATGTCCAGGTTGGAACTTTACAACGCGGGGCCTAGCCACGCGGGGCCTTGCCTCCTGCCCTCGCCTGATTGCATTCACTTTAATTATCTCTCTTAAGTTTAATTTGTCTTCACCCGGCTCGCCACTTTGTAACTTTGTTTTATTGTAAATATTCACGCAGTTTTTATTTTCTTTTGTTAGCAGGCCAAGCCCGCTTGAGCTGCTATACCGCTCTTGTTATCAGAAGCGACCTGCCCACAACAACACAAGGTGAGGCTTTGTCAACGTGTGTGAATGTTTTGACTTAAAACTTTGGTGACTGCAGGAATTAATATTCTTGGTTCTTTCGGTAAAGTCGCGTAGATAGAAAATAAAATAACAAAAATAAATGAAAAATATTTTTTTTTTAATAAAGTAATAAACCCACGACGTTTCGATCGCAACACAAATGGTCTTTATCTTATTAAATTTAATCTGTTATTTTTATTTTCTATCTACGTGACTTTACTGAAAGAACCAACAATACGTGTGTCAATGTATCTATCGATCAAAGACGCTAAGCGCGTGCCGCTGTTGACTCTGAATGTGTGGAGGGGAACACCTTCACCACGGGGAGAGAGACAGAGACACGGATAGCCTCGGCTATGTTGATGATCCTCGATTCATTACTTGGTGAAGTGAGGAAGAATTAATGCTGAGCAGATGAAGGTGGCCAGGCATGGTTCTGGTCACACCACCACCTGTTTACTCATGGCAGTGTGTGACAGTGTCAAGTTTGTGTTTGCAGTAAAGTCTATTAACTCTGTTGAACATGGAGGTTATATCAAAACAATAGTTTATTTTCCTCTGGAACTCTTTGTAAGAATGGAAACAGGAGGTGAACACAGCACACACATGCAGCTGAATTCGGAACTGTTCATCCCAGCATTCAAGGACATCTGAGCCTGGATTCACATCTCTTAAGTTGCGATTGAACAATAATTTATGCATAACACAAATAGTATTGTTTTCAACACCCTTTGCTATGTCAGCTGAATTTAGCTCTCATAAATATTCCTTTTGTAACCACAGCCGAAATTGTTTGCTTAGAGTTTTGGGTTAACATTCATCTTGAAGATATGAAGGCTTCCAGGCATATTAATGACATTTTCCCTCTCATTGTGTGCCCTAACAGCTCGTGGAGAGAAACCCTTCAGGTGCATTCTGTGCGGGAAGGTGATTGCAGATTCATCAAATTTGATGAATTAGGGAAACTTTTTCACTACATCATGAATATATTAATAAGTATAGACGTGTAAGTCACGTGTGCATTCATCTGTGCCTGACGTGTAGATGGTGTGGATATTCTTTTTTTATGTCTGCAGCTGACGCTTCCTCTGCAGAATTGTTCTGATGGAGCAAAGGCACTCAGCGCAGCTCGGTACGACAAGTCAACAATGCGACCAGTGTGCATACAGCACGGACCGGACTGGAAATTTGACACGGCACCAGAGAACTCACACAGGAGAGAAACCCTTCAAATGTACTCTGTGCGGCAAGGCCTTTTCAGATTCATGTTATCTTGTAACACACCAGAGAACACACACGGGAGAGAAACCCTTCAAGTGCAGTGTGTGCGTGAAGGCATTTGCACATTCATCTGATCTTGTAAAACACCAGAGAACACACACGGGAGAGAAACCTTTCAGGTGCACTCTGTGCGGGAAGGCGTTTACAGTTTCACCAAATCTTAAAGTACACGAAAGAATGCACACTGGAGAGAAACCCTTCAAGTGCAGTGTGTGCATGCAGGCGTTTGCACAGTCATATGCTCTTGTAAAACACCAGAGAACACACACGGGAGAGAAACCCTACAAGTGTACTCCGTGCGGGAAGCCGTTTGCAGATTCATCAAATCTTCGAAGACACCAGAGAACACAAAAGCATTACAAGGAGCGGAGTCGGAGTCTGAAATCAGCTTGTGAAAGTCAAAGTGCCGCAATAAGCCCATCCCTCATGAAAAAAGAACCGGACGAAAATCCCAGCTTGGACACTTTTAAAGGTATCAAGGTGAAATATGAAGAGGTGATGGTGAAATGTGAAGAAGTGATGAGCGAAGAAGTGAAGGTGAAATGTGAAGATGAAGATTCAACTCCAAAATGGGACCTTCACATCGTGAAGCAGGAGGTGAATTCTGACTGTGAGTCAGAGTGAGGCAACTCCCAGCAGTTTGTGGAAGTGGAGGTGTGGGTGGACTTGCTCCTAGACAATACAAAGTCAAGTGGAGACCCGGTAGATGTGTAAGCCAGAGACGATGTTGCCCCAATAGATGCACCTTTGTGACAGGCCTTTAATCACAAGAATGCAAAGTTGAACACTTTGTGGGCCCGTGGGTTGGGTAGATCTTTAACCAGGAGCGAGAGACAATAAGCCCCCAAGCATTCACTATGTTATCATAATAATTGCTTTTACATGGTGCTTGCTTAATTGCCTCAGCAACTCGGAGTTTTGTATCTCAAACGCTCGAAGAGCATCCCCAAGTAGCAGCTGCCCCTGTGTGGCACAAGGTTGTGGCCCTGCCTTGGCCTGCATGTGGACAAGAGCCTGTCAGTAGGGGGCGATGATTGATGTGTCATCTCAGTTCTGTAGTTTGTAGGTAATGTTTAGAATTTGCTCAATTTTCACTCAGATGCCAGCATGCAATGGCCTACTCGTTTTGAATGACACAACATTATGTTTTACATACACTGTGAAGCAGACTGCAGCTTTTTTTTAAAAGCTTGTTAATACGATGTAACGTGATGCAGTATATTTCACTGCAGTAATCCAATTTTGTTAATATGCCTGTCAATAATTTAGAATGAATACTTGTCTGGTTTTGTGCATTCTTGTAACATTTGATCTATAAGGGTCAAACATTGAATAAGTGATGTTAGGACAAAGTGTGTGTGTGTGTTTGGAACTAACCTGTACAGAGAACTCAGGTGATACCCGTTGTTCTTGTGATACAGGTCAAACAGTGTTTTTGTGTTCCACGAAGCGTCTGCCTCTGGAGCAACTCATTGTCTTTGAAATAGGGAGCACGCTCGGATCATTCATCATTTACAAGGCATACCACTTGAAAGTTACACGTATAGGAGGAGGTACATTCTCTACAACACGAATTATAGTTTTGTCTTACGTGTTGATGTAGATTTTGTCTAACTGGGACTAGAAATGCTCCTTGCTGATTCACGTCTGGATGTTCGTACCTATCGGTTGAAGCAAACCCCACTGCTGTTGTTGAGACGCTGTGCACCAATAATGGTCCAACACATTGACGGCCTTCAGGCCAGGAAAGTCACAACATTTGCACACGAAGGACGCATTCACGCAAGCACCCGGTGCTCCGGTTTGAAGTTTTAAAATGAAACATCTTTGAATCGTGTTGTGTTTTGAATTAGATGATTGTTATTTCTTTATTAAAAGCTTAAAAGTTCATTTTACACTCGGAAGGCTTCGTTGAGAAGGACATTTCGTGTGAATTTTCTCTCGTCGTTAAGTAGACGGCCTTGCCGGGGGTTCGGTTCGATGCGGACTTTCACCTGTTTGGGATTGCAGGATCGAGATAAGGCGACACGGAGCTGCTGGCCGTCTGCAGATCGATTCCAACGTAATCGAGCGTCTGTCCCTGCGCCTCCGTCGTTGGTACATGGGGTGCGTTTCTCCGTTGTGGAGTTTCTCGATAATGTTTGGAATTACCCCAATTTTTACCGTGAGACCAACATGCAATGACCTGTGCGTTGTGAATGACAACGTTATATTTTACATCTGCCGTTTAGCAGACTGCGCATATTGTGGTGAATGTTGCTGGGGTAGCCAGGTGTGCCTGTCGGATTTTAACCTTGAACCTCTGCAATAAATAGAGAATGTGCTACCACATTCTTGGTTCTTTCGGTAAAGTCACGTAAATAGAAAACAAAAAGAAAGGAAAAAACGCGTTTATTTTTATTATTTAAATCGTCAATTTCTTTTTTTCTTCAATGTAACATTTTTTTAATTTACGTGACTTGACGGAAAGAACCAAGAACGTTAATTCCTGCAGTCGCGAACGTTTTGAGTCAAAACAGAATGCGCCACCACTCGGCTCGCCTCAATCTGCGTGGAGGCATGGGGGTGGGGGTCAGACTGAGAGAGTTTCTCACCGGCGCAGAACTTTCACGCAGAGGCTCCACGCAGCTTCGTGCGGAGCGACAGGCCAGGCAGCTCCCACACAGCGTGGTGCAGCTCGTTAACATTTACAGTCTTGCTTCTTTCGGTAAAGTCACGTAGATAAGAAAAATTGGAAAGTAATAAATTGATGAAAAGATGCCCATTGGTCGACTGAGATGACTGCCCCCCACAGTGTACACACACACACAGTGTACACACACACACAAACAGTGTACACACACACAGCGTACACACACACAGTGTACACACACACACAGTGTACACACAGTGTACACACACAGTGTACACACACACAGTGTACACACACACACAGTACACACAGTGTACACACACACAGTGTGCACACACAGTGCACACACACACACAGTGTACACACACAGTGCACACACACACACAGTGTACACACACACACACTGTACACACACAGTGTACACACACAGTGTACGTGTACACACACAGTGTACACACACACACAGTGCACACACACACAGTGTGTGTACACACACAGTGTACACACACAGTGTACACACAGTGTGTACGTGTACACACAGTGTACACACACACAGTGTACACACACAGTGTACACACACAGTGTACACAATAATTTCAGTTTATATATTTTGGTATACCCCTGTGAGCCATTCGGCTCTTGAATCAAGTGCAACCACAACAAACACGAACAAGAAACACATCTTAAAGTGACTACTTTGTGTGTGACTCTGCAAACAGAAAATCCATGAAAAAAAACAAAATATTCCTGAAAAAAGCACCGTACACCAACGCTGTGTGCTAAAAATCCCAGTGGGATGCAATGTCCACGTTGTTGTTGCTGAGTTCAAGGGAGGGCGCAATTGAAAATGAATGTAAATCAACTTAAACTCCAACCCCGCTCTGTGACGTCACTACTCAGCATCACCTCATCGGCGTGAAACGCCAGGGGGAGTTGTCCCTCGCTAGTGACGTCATGTCACCAAGGTATTCACCCCACCCCGTCTACCGCGCCCTTGCAGCAAGCCGTGGTGCCTGTCGTGCTGGGATGGCCCTGCCGTGTGCGCGGCCAGCTGCCTCCTGTAGGGGGGGGGGGTTAGACAGGGGTGTGGGTGAGTGACTGTGTGGGTGGGTGGGTGAGTGAGTGGGTGACTGAGTGAATGTGTGAGTGACTGAGTGGGTGAGTGAGTGACTGAGTGAGTGGGTGGGTGACTGAGTGAGTGGGTGAGTGACTGAATGAGTGGGTGATTGAGTGAGTGGGTGAGTGACTGAGTGAGTGGGTGTGTGAGTGAGTGAGTGGGTGAGTGAGTGACTGAGTGGGTGAGTGAGTGACTGAGTGGGTGAGTGGGTGATTGAGTGACTGAGTGGGTGACTGAGTGGGTGGGTGACTGAGTGAGTTGGTGAGTGACTGAGTGAGTGGGTGGGTGACTGAGTGGGTGAGTGACTGAATGAGTGGGAGAGTGACTGAGTGAGTGAGTGACTGAGTAAGTGGGTTGGTGAGTGAGTGACTGAGTGGGTGGGTGAGTGACTGAGTGATTGGGTGGGTGACTGAGTGAGTGGGTGGGTGACTGAGTGAGTGGGTGAGTGAGTGACTGAGTGAGTGGGTGAGTGACTGAATGAGTGGGTGAGTGACTGAATGAGTGGGTGGGTGACTGAGTGGGTGAGTGACTGAGTGGGTGATTGAGTGACTGAGTGAGTGACTGAGTGGGTGGGTGACTGAGTGAGTTGGTGAGTGACTGAGTGAGTGGGTGGGTGGCTGAGTGGGTGAGTGACTGAATGAGTGGGAGAGTGACTGAGTGAGTGAGTGACTGAGTAAGTGGGTGGGTGAGTGGGTGAGTGAGTGGGTGAGTGACTGAGTGAGTGGGTGAGTGACTGAGTGAGTGGGTGAGTGAGTGAGTGACTGAGTGGGTGACTGAGTGAGTGGGTGAGTGACTGAGTGGGTGAGTGAGTGAGTGGGTGACTGAGTGAATGTGTGAGTGACTGAGTGGGTGAGTGAGTGACGGAGTGAGTGGGTGGGTGACTGAGTGAGTGGGTGAGTGACTGAATGAGTGGGTGATTGAGTGAGTGGGTGAGTGACTGAGTGAGTGGGTGTGTGAGTGAGTGAGTGGGTGAGTGAGTGACTGAGTGGGTGAGTGAGTGAGTGAGTGACTGAGTGGGTGAGTGGGTGACTGAGTGAGTGAGTGAGTGACTAAGTGAGTGGGTGGGTGAGTGAGTGGGTGAGTGAGTGACTGAGTGAGTGGGTGGGTGACTGAGTGAGTGGGTGAGTGACTGAATGAGTGGGTGAGTGAGTGACTGAGTGAGTGGGTGAGTGACTGAGTGAGTGGGTGGGTGACTGAGTGAGTGGGTGGGAGACTGAGTGAGTGGGTGAGTGACTGAGTGAGTGGGTGAGTGACTGAATGAGTGGGAGAGTGACTGAGTGAGTGAGTGACTGAGTAAGTGGGTGGGTGAGTGAGTGACTGAGTGAGTGGGTGAGTGACTGAGTGAGTGGGTGGGTGACTGAGTGAGTGGGTGGGTGACTGAGTGAGTGGGTGAGTGAGTGACTGAGTGAGTGGGTGAGTGACTGAATGAGTGGGTGAGTGACTGAATGAGTGGGTGGGTGACTGAGTGGGTGAGTGACTGAGTGAGTGATTGAGTGACTGAGTGGGTGACTGAGTGGGTGGGTGACTGAGTGAGTTGGTGAGTGACTGAGTGAGTGGGTGGGTGACTGAGTGGGTGAGTGACTGAATGAGTGGGAGAGTGACTGAGTGAGTGAGTGACTGAGTAAGTGGGTGGGTGAGTGGGTGAGTGAGTGGGTGAGTGACTGAGTGAGTGGGTGAGTGACTGAGTGAGTGGGTGAGTGAGTGAGTGAGTGACTGAGTGGGTGACTGAGTGAGTGGGTGAGTGACTGAGTGGGTGAGTGAGTGAGTGGGTGACTGAGTGAATGTGTGAGTGACTGAGTGGGTGAGTGAGTGACTGAGTGAGTGGGTGGGTGACTGAGTGAGTGGGTGAGTGACTGAGTGGGTGAGTGAGTGAGTGGGTGAGTGACTGAGTGAGTGGGTGTGTGAGTGAGTGAGTGGGTGAGTGAGTGACTGAGTGGGTGAGTGAGTGACTGAGTGGGTGAGTGGGTGACTGAGTGAGTGGGTGAGTGAGTGACTGAGTGAGTGGGTGAGTGACTGAGTGAGTGGGTGAGTGACTGAGTGAGTGGGTGGGTGAGTGAGTGACTGAGTAAGTGGGTGGGTGAGTGGGTGGGTGAGTGACTGAGTGAGTGGGTGAGTGACTGAGTGGGTGACTGAGTGGGTGACTGAGTGAGTGGGTGAGTGACTGAGTGAGTGGGTGGGTGACTGAGTGAGTGGGTGACTGAGTGGGTGAGTGGGTGAGTGACTGAGTGAGTGGGTGACTGAGTGAGTGACTGAGTAAGTGGGTGGGTGAGTGGGTGGGTGAGTGACTGAGTGAGTGGGTGAGTGACTAAGTGAGTGGGTGAGTGACTGAGTGGGTGAGTGAGTGACTGAGTGACTGAGTGAGTGGGTGGGTGACTGAGTCAGTGGGTGAGTGAGTGGGAGAGTGATGGGTTGTTGATTCAACGCTTAGCCGATCCCACGCGTGGACGATTCTACGGGTTATAGATTCACTCCTTGTTGATTCCACTCAGTATCGATTCCACTCGTCATAGATTCTATGATTTATAGATGCGAGTTATTGAACATTTGATTCAAGAATCGATCCGCGCGTGTCTGTACTAGAAATCACGGTTATTGGATGTAAGTCGATTGTTGGATCGAGTCTCGCCGAATTTGATGGCGTCAGGAATCGAATCGCTTGAGGCTGCAGTCTCCATGGAGACGCCGTTCGTGACGTTACCGCAAGATGGCGGCAGAGGAGCAGTGCGGTGAGTGATCTGGGGTCGTGGTGAGGGTTGTGGTGGTGAGGGTTGTGGTGAGTGACCTGGGGTGGTGGTGAGGGTTGTGGTGGTGAGGGTTGTGGTGGTGAGGGTTGTGGTGAGTGACCTGGGGTGGTGGTGAGGGTTGTGGTGGTGAGGGTTGTGGTGGTGAGGGTTGTGGTGAGTGACCTGGGGTGGTGGTGAGGGTTGTGGTGGTGAGGGTTGTGGTGAGTGACCTGGGGTGGTGGTGAGGGTTGTGGTGGTGAGGGTTGTGGTGGTAAGGGTTGTGGTGAGTGACCTGGGGTGGTGGTGAGGGTTGTGGTGGTGAGGGTTGTGGTGAGGGTTGTGGTGAGTGACCTGGGGTGGTGGTGAGGGTTGTGGTGGTGAGGGTTGTGGTGAGGGTTGTGGTGAGTGACCTGGGGTGGTGGTGAGGGTTGTGGTGGTGAGGGTTGTGATGGTGAGGGTTGTGGTGAGTGACCTGGGGTGGTGGTGAGGGTTGTGGTGGTGAGGGTTGTGGTGGTGAGGGTTGTGGTGAGTGACCCGGGGTGAGGGTGGTGGTGAGGGTGGTGGTGGTGAGGGTGGTGGTGAGGGTTGTGGTGAGTGATCTGGGGTGAGGGTGGTGGTGGTGGTGAGGGTGGTGGTGAGGGGTTGAGGGTGGTGGTGAGGGTGGTGGTGAGTGAGGGTGGTGGTGAGTGACCTGGGGTGAGGGTGGTGGTGGTGAGGGTGGTGGTGAGTGACGTGGTGGTGACGACGGTAGTGTTGAGGGTGGTGGTGAGGGTGGTGGTGACGGCGGTGGTGGTGAGGGCGGTGGTGGTGAGGGTGGTGGTGAGTGTGGTGAGTGTGGTGAGGGTGGTGAGAGAGGTTGGTGAGTGAGGGTGGTGAGTGAGGGTGGTGGTAAGTGTGGTGAGGGTGGTGAGTGAGGGTGGTGGTGAGGGGTTGAGGGTGGTGAGTGAGGGTGGTGGTGTTGAGGGTGGTGGTGAGGGTGGTGTTGAGGGTGGTGGTGTTGAGGGTGGTGGTGAGGGTGGTGGTGAGTGTGGTGGTGTTGAGGGTGGTGGCGAGGGTGGTAGTGAGGGTGGTGGTGTTGAGGGTGGCGGTGTTGAGGGTGGTGGTGAGGGTGGTGGTGAGTGTGGTGGTGAAACGTGGACCCCCCTAATGGAACATCTTCGCCGGTTAGAAACATTTAGGCTGGCCTGCCTACGATCCATCCTGGGTTTAACCAGACTGGATTGTGTGAGCAGCTCACAAATCCTTGAAAGATCTGGGCAAGGTCCCATCGGTGAGCTCCTCCGGCGGGCAAGGCTGCGATGGCTGGGTCATGTAGCCCGCATGCCCAGCCAACGCATGCCGAAACAGCTTTTGTTCGGCCGGATTGAGGGGGCTAAGCGGGCGTGGCACGGGCTAGAGAAGAGATGGAGTGATGTAGTACAGGAGGACGTGGAGCTGAGTGGACTTGCCGATGACTGGTACCAGCGGTGTCAAGATCGGCCTCTGTGGAGGAGGCTCGTGAAGGATGCTACTGGGCAGTTGGAGGTAGTCGCCCTCCAACAACAACGGAGGGCGGAGGAGCGATGCTCACAACAACGAGCGGAGCGCCGGGTGACTAAAGCACAGCAGGTTGGCACAGTAGGGGGCACAGGTGGTGCATCAGCCAGTCATCTCAGTCAGTCGACCCGTGGCACCTGGGTCTGCCCCGTGACCTCCTGCCAGCGGGCGTTCGACACTTCACGTGGCCTCAGGGTGCACATAGCCTGGCACAAGCATTGTGGTGACGTCACCGCCACTTAGTGGCGAATGGCGGTTGTTGTTGTGGTGGTGAGTGTGGTGGTGTTGAGGGTGGTGGTGAGGGTGGTGGTGAGGGTGGTGGTGTGGGTGGTGGTGAGTGTGGTGGTGTTGAGGGTGGTGTTGAGGGTGGTGGTGTTGAGGGTGGTGGTGAGGGTGGTGGTGACGGCGGTGGTGGTGAGGGCGGTGGTGGTGGTGGTGAGGGTGGTGGTGAGAGTGGTGGTGGTGAGTGTGGTGGTGAGTGTGGTGAGTGTGGTGAGGGTGGTGAGAGAGGGTGGTGAGAGAGTGTGGTGAGTGAGGGTGGTGGTGGTGGTGAGGGTGGTGGTGAGTGTGGTGAGGGTGGTGAGGGTGGTGGTGAGGGGTTGAGGGTGGTGAGTGAGGGTGGTAGTGGTGAGGGTGGTGGTGAGGGTGGTGGTGGTGGTGAGGGTGGTGGTGAGGGTGGTGAGTGAGGGTGGTGGTGAGGGGTTGAGGGTGGTGAGTGAGGGTGGTGGTGTTGAGGGTGGTGGTGAGGGTGGTGGTGAGGGTGGTGGTGTTGAGGGTGGTGGTGTTGAGGGTGGTGGTGAGGGTAGTGGTGAGTGTGGTGGTGAGTGTGGTGGTGTTGAGGGTGGTGGTGAGGGTGGTGGTGAGTGTGGTGGTGGTGACGGTGGTGGTGAGGGTGGTGGTGAGGGTGGTGGTGAGGGTGGTGGTGAGTGTGGTGGTGTTGAGGGTGGTGGTGTTGAGGGTGGTGGTGAGGGTAGTGGTGAGTGTGGTGGTGAGTGTGGTGGTGTTGAGGGTGGTGGTGAGGATGGTGGTGAGGGTGCTATTCGCTAACACCCATTAGGAAGCCACTGGAGCTTATCCCCTTTAAATCGAGAACGGCGTTTTGTGTGAAGTTCCTTGTCCCACCCCGCACCTCCAATTAGCATGGCTGGCTATGTACGGTGCGATAGAAGTTCAACATACATACAGACTCACACAGAGACCCACAGACTCACACAGAGACCCACAGATTCACACAGAGACCCACAGACTCACATAGAGACCCACAGACTCACACAGAGACCCATAGACTCACATAGAGACCCACAGACTCACTCAGAGACCCACAGACTCACACAGGGACCCATAGACTCACACAGAGACTCACAGACTCACTCAGAGACCCGCAGACTCACTCAGAGACAGACAGACTCACACAGAGACCCACAGACTTACTCAGAGACCCGCAGACTCACACAGAGACAGACAGACTCACACAGAGACCCACAGACTCACACAGACCCATAGACTCACACAGAGACCCATAGACTCACACAGAGACCCATACACTCACACAGAGACCCATACACTCACACAGAGACCCACAGACTCACACAGAGACCCACAGACTCACACAGAGACCCACAGACTCACACAGGGACCCATAGACTCACACAGAGACTCACAGACTCACACAGAGACCCACAGACTCACACAGAGACCCACAGACTCACTTAGAGACCTGCAGACTCACACAGAGACCCATACATTCACACAGAGACCCATAGACTCACACAGAGACCCACAGATTCACACAGAGACCCACAGACTCACACAGACCCATGGACTCACACAGAGACCCATAGACTCACACAGAGACCCATACACTCACACAGAGACCCATACACTCACACAGAGACCCACAGACTCACACAGAGACCCACAGACTCACACAGAGACCCATAGACTCACACAGGGACCCATAGACTCACACAGAGACTCACAGACTCACACAGAGACCCACAGACTCACACAGAGACCCACAGACTCACTTAGAGACCCGCAGACTCACACAGAGACCCATACACTCACACAGAGACCCATAGACTCACACAGAGACCCAAAGACTCACACATAGACACATAGACTCACACAGACACATAGACTCACACAGAGACACATAGACTCACACAGAGACTCACAGACTCACACAAAGATCCATACTCACACAGAGACCCACACAGAGACCCATAGACTCACACAGAGACCCACAGACTCACACATAGACACATAGACTCACACAGAGCCACATAGAATTACACAGAGACCTATAGACTCACACAGAGACCCACAGACTCACACAAAAACCCATAGACTCACACAGAGACCCATAGACTCACACAGAGACCCATAGACTCACACATAGACACATAGGCTCACACAGAGAAACATAGAATTACACAGAGACCCATAGACTCACACAGAGAACCACAGACTCACACAGAGAGCCACAGACTCACACAGAGACCCACAGACTCACACAGAGACTCACAGACTCACACAGAGATCCATAGACTCACACAGAGATACAGTACACGCAGTACACACGCAGTACACACAGTACACACACAGTACACAGTACACACACACAGTACACAGTACGCACACACAGTACACACAGTACACACACAGTACATACACACAGTACATACACAGTACACACACACAGTACACACACAGTATACACACACAGTACACACAGTACACACACGGTACACACACACAGTACACAGTACACACACACAGTACACACACACAGTACACACACAATTCACACACAGTTCACACACACAGTACACACACAGTACACACACACAGTACACACACACAGTACACACACACAGTACACACACAAAGTACACACACGGTACACAGTACGCACACACAGTACACACACAGTATATACACACACAGTACACACACACAGTACATACACACAGTACACACACAGTATACACACAGTACACACACAGTACACACACAGTACACACACAGTACACACACGGTACACAGTACACACACAGTACACACACGGTACACAGTACACACACACACACAGTACACACACACACAGTACACACACATAGTACACACAGTACACACAGTACACACACAGTACACACACGGTACACAGTACACACAGTACACACACACAGTACAACACACACAGTACACACAGTACACACACATAGTACACACGGTACACAGTACACACACACAGTACACACACAGTACACACACACAGTACACACACAGTACACACACACAGTACACACATTACACACACAGTACACACACACAGTACACACACGCACACAGTACACACACGCACACAGTACACACACACAGTACACACACACAGTACACACACATTTCACACACAGTACACACACACAGTACACACACACAGTACACACACGGTACACAGTACGCACACACAGTACACACACAGTATACACACAGTACACACACAGTACATACACACAGTACACACACACAGTACACACAGTACACACAGTACACACACAGTATACACACAGTACACACACACAGTACACCCACACAGTACACAGTACACACACACAGTACACACACAGTGCACACACACATTAGTACACACATGGTACACAGTACACACACGGTACACACACGGTACACAGTACACACAGTACACACACACAGTACACACAGTACACACACACAGTACACACACGGTACACAGTACACACAGTACACACAGTACACAGTACACACAGTACACAGTACACACACAGCACACACACACAGTACACACACACAGTACACACAGTACACACACACAGTACACACACGCACACAGTACACACACAGTACACACAGTACACACACACAGTACACACACACAGTACACACACAGTTCACACACACAGTACACACACAGTACACACACACAGTACACACACACGGTACACAGTACACACACAGTACATACACACACAGTACATACACACACAGTACACACACACACACAGTACACACACACAGTACACACACAAAGTACACACACGGTACACAGTACGCACACACAGTACACACACAGTATATACACACACAGTACACACACACAGTACATACACACAGTACACACACACACACACAGTACACACAGTACACACACAGTACACACACAGTACACACACACAGTACACACACACAGTACACACACAGTACACACACAGTACACACACACAGTACACACAGTTCACACACACAGTACACACACACAGTACACACACACAGTACACACACACGGTACACAGTACACACACAGTACATACACACACAGTACATACACACACAGTACACACACACACAGTACACACACACAGTACACACACAAAGTACACACACGGTACACAGTACGCACACACAGTACACACACAGTATATACACACACAGTACACACACACAGTACATACACACAGTACACACACACACACACAGTACACACAGTACACACACAGTACACACACAGTATACACACAGTACACACACAGTACACACGGTACACAGTACACAGTACACACACACAGTACACACACAGTACACACACAGTACACACACACAGTACACACATTACACACACAGTACACACACACAGTACACACACGCACACAGTACACACATGCACACAGTACACACACACAGTACACACACACAGTACACACACATTTCACACACACAGTACACACACAAGGTACACACACACAGTACACACACGGTACACAGTACACACACACAGTACACACACAGTATACACACACAGTACACACACACACACAGTACATACACACAGTACACACACACAGTACACACAGTACACACACAGTACACACACAGTATACACAGTACACACACACAGTACACCCACACAGTACACAGTACACACACACAGTACACACACAGTGCACACACACATTAGTACACACATGGTACACAGTACACACACGGTACACACACGGTACACAGTACACACAGTACACACACACAGTACACACAGTACACACACACAGTACACACACGGTACACAGTACACACAGTACACACAGTACACAGTACACACAGTACACAGTACACACACAGCACACACACACAGTACACACACAGTTCACACACACAGTACACACACAGTACACACACACAGTACACACACACGGTACACAGTACACACACAGTACATACACACACAGTACATACACACACAGTACACACACACACACAGTACACACACACAGTACACACACAAAGTACACACACGGTACACAGTACGCACACACAGTACACACACAGTATATACACACACAGTACACACACACAGTACATACACACAGTACACACACACACACACAGTACACACAGTACACACACAGTACACACACAGTACACACACACAGTACACACACACAGTACACACACAGTACACACACAGTACACACACACAGTACACACAGTTCACACACACAGTACACACACACAGTACACACACACAGTACACACACACGGTACACAGTACACACACAGTACATACACACACAGTACATACACACACAGTACACACACACACAGTACACACACACAGTACACACACAAAGTACACACACGGTACACAGTACGCACACACAGTACACACACAGTATATACACACACAGTACACACACACAGTACATACACACAGTACACACACACACACACAGTACACACAGTACACACACAGTACACACACAGTATACACACAGTACACACACAGTACACACGGTACACAGTACACAGTACACACACACAGTACACACACAGTACACACACAGTACACACACACAGTACACACATTACACACACAGTACACACACACAGTACACACACGCACACAGTACACACATGCACACAGTACACACACACAGTACACACACACAGTACACACACATTTCACACACACAGTACACACACAAGGTACACACACACAGTACACACACGGTACACAGTACACACACACAGTACACACACAGTATACACACACAGTACACACACACACACAGTACATACACACAGTACACACACACAGTACACACAGTACACACACAGTACACACACAGTATACACAGTACACACACACAGTACACCCACACAGTACACAGTACACACACACAGTACACACACAGTGCACACACACATTAGTACACACATGGTACACAGTACACACACGGTACACACACGGTACACAGTACACACAGTACACACACACAGTACACACACACACAGTACACACACACAGTACACACAGTACACACACACACAGTACACACACGGTACACAGTACACACAGTACACAGTACACACACACACAGTACACACACAGTACACACAGTACACACACACACACACACAGTACACACACGGTACACAGGACACAGTACACACACAGCACACACACACACAGTACACACACACAGTACACACACAGTACACACACACAGTACACACACACGGTACACAGTACACACACAGTATACACACACAGTACATACACACACAGTACATACACACACAGTACACACACACACACAGTACACACACAGTATACACACAGTACACACACAGTACACACACACAGTACACAGTACACACACAGTACACACCCAGTTCACACACAGTTCACACACACAGTACACACACACAGTACACACACGGTACACAGTACACACAGTACACACACAGTACACACACACACACAGTACACACACACAGTACACACACACAGTACACACATGGTACACAGTACGCACACACAGTACACACACAGTATACACACAGTACACACACACAGTACACACGCGCACACAGTACACACACGCACACAGTACACACACACAGTACACACACACAGTACACACACATTTCACACAGTACACACACACAGTACACACACACAGTACACACACGGTACACAGTACGCACACACAGTACACACACAGTATACACACAGTACACACACAGTACATACACACAGTACACACACACAGTACACACAGTACACACACAGTACACACACAGTATACACACAGTACACACACACAGTACACCCACACAGTACACAGTACACACACACAGTACACACACAGTGCACACACATTAGTACACACATGGTACACAGTACACACACGGTACACACACGGTACACAGTACACACAGTACACACACACAGTACACACAGTACACACACACACAGTACACACACGGTACACAGTACACACAGTACACACAGTACACAGTACACACAGTACACAGTACACACACAGCACACACACACAGTACACACACACAGTACACACAGTACACACACAGTACACACACACAGTACACACACGCACACAGTACACACACAGTACACACAGTACACACACACAGTACACACACACAGTACACACACACAGTACACACACAGTTCACACACACAGTACACACACACAGTACACACACACAGTACACACACACGGTACACAGTACACACACAGTACATACACACACAGTACATACACACACAGTACACACACACACACAGTACATACACACAGTACACACACACACACAGTACACACAGTACACACACAGTACATACACACACAGTACATACACACACAGTACACACACACACAGTACACACACACAGTACACACACAAAGTACACACACGGTACACAGTACGCACACACAGTACACACACAGTATATACACACACAGTACACACACACAGTACATACACACAGTACACACACACACACACAGTACACACAGTACACACACAGTACACACACAGTATACACACAGTACACACACAGTACACACGGTACACAGTACACAGTACACACACACAGTACACACACAGTACACACACAGTACACACACACAGTACACACATTACACACACAGTACACACACACAGTACACACACGCACACAGTACACACATGCACACAGTACACACACACAGTACACACACACAGTACACACACATTTCACACACACAGTACACACACAAGGTACACACACACAGTACACACACGGTACACAGTACACACACACAGTACACACACAGTATACACACACAGTACACACACACACACAGTACATACACACAGTACACACACACAGTACACACAGTACACACACAGTACACACACAGTATACACAGTACACACACACAGTACACCCACACAGTACACAGTACACACACACAGTACACACACAGTGCACACACACATTAGTACACACATGGTACACAGTACACACACGGTACACACACGGTACACAGTACACACAGTACACACACACAGTACACACACACACAGTACACACACACAGTACACACAGTACACACACACACAGTACACACACGGTACACAGTACACACAGTACACAGTACACACACACACAGTACACACACAGTACACACAGTACACACACACACACACACAGTACACACACGGTACACAGGACACAGTACACACACAGCACACACACACACAGTACACACACACAGTACACACACAGTACACACACACAGTACACACACACGGTACACAGTACACACACAGTATACACACACAGTACATACACACACAGTACATACACACACAGTACACACACACACACAGTACACACACAGTATACACACAGTACACACACAGTACACACACACAGTACACAGTACACACACAGTACACACCCAGTTCACACACAGTTCACACACACAGTACACACACACAGTACACACACGGTACACAGTACACACAGTACACACACAGTACACACACACACACAGTACACACACACAGTACACACACACAGTACACACATGGTACACAGTACGCACACACAGTACACACACAGTATACACACAGTACACACACACAGTACACACGCGCACACAGTACACACACGCACACAGTACACACACACAGTACACACACACAGTACACACACATTTCACACAGTACACACACACAGTACACACACACAGTACACACACGGTACACAGTACGCACACACAGTACACACACAGTATACACACAGTACACACACAGTACATACACACAGTACACACACACAGTACACACAGTACACACACAGTACACACACAGTATACACACAGTACACACACACAGTACACCCACACAGTACACAGTACACACACACAGTACACACACAGTGCACACACATTAGTACACACATGGTACACAGTACACACACGGTACACACACGGTACACAGTACACACAGTACACACACACAGTACACACAGTACACACACACACAGTACACACACGGTACACAGTACACACAGTACACACAGTACACAGTACACACAGTACACAGTACACACACAGCACACACACACAGTACACACACACAGTACACACAGTACACACACAGTACACACACACAGTACACACACGCACACAGTACACACACAGTACACACAGTACACACACACAGTACACACACACAGTACACACACACAGTACACACACAGTTCACACACACAGTACACACACACAGTACACACACACAGTACACACACACGGTACACAGTACACACACACAGTACATACACACACAGTACATACACACACAGTACACACACACACACAGTACATACACACAGTACACACACACACACAGTACACACAGTACACACACAGTACACACACAGTATACACACAGTACACACACAGTACACACACACAGTACACAGTACACACACACAGTACACACACAGTACACACACAGTACACACACACAGTACACACACAGTTCACACACACAGTACACACACACAGTACACACACACAGTACACACACACGGTACACAGTACACACACAGTACATACACACACAGTACATACACACACAGTACACACACACACAGTACACACACACAGTACACACACAAAGTACACACACGGTACACAGTACGCACACACAGTACACACACAGTATATACACACACAGTACACACACACAGTACATACACACAGTACACACACACACACAGTACACACACAGTACACACACAGTATACACACAGTACACACACAGTACACACGGTACACAGTACACAGTACACACACACAGTACACACACAGTACACACACAGTACACACACACAGTACACACATTACACACACAGTACACACACACAGTACACACACGCACACAGTACACACACGCACACAGTACACACACACAGTACACACACACAGTACACACACATTTCACACACACAGTACACACACAAGGTACACACACACAAGGTACACACACACAGTACACACACGGTACACAGTACACACACACAGTACACACACAGTATACACACACAGTACACACACACACAGTACATACACACAGTACACACACACAGTACACACAGTACACACACAGTACACACACAGTATACACAGTACACACACACAGTACACCCACACAGTACACAGTACACACACACAGTACACACACAGTGCACACACACATTAGTACACACATGGTACACAGTACACACACGGTACACACACGGTACACAGTACACACAGTACACACACACAGTACACACACACACAGTACACACACACAGTACACACAGTACACACACACACAGTACACACACGGTACACAGTACACACAGTACACAGTACACACACACACAGTACACACACAGTACACACAGTACACACACACACACAGTACACACACGGTACATAGGACACAGTACACACACAGCACACACACACACACAGTACACACACACAGTACACACACAGTACACACACACAGTACACACACACGGTACACAGTACACACACAGTATACACACACAGTACATACACACACAGTACATACACACACAGTACACATACACACACAGTACACACACAGTATACACACAGTACACACACACACACAGTACACACACACAGTACACACACACAGTACACACATGGTACACAGTACGCACACACAGTACACACACAGTATACACACAGTACACACACACAGTACACACACAGTATACACCCAGTACACACACACAGTACACCCACACAGTACACAGTACACACACACAGTACACACACAGTACACACATTAGTATACACACGGTACACAGTACACACACGGTACACACACGGTACACAGTACACACAGTACACACACACACATACAGTACACACACAGTACACACAGTACACACACACAGTACACACACGGTACACACACACACAGTACACACAGTACACAGTACACACACAGTACACACAGTACACACAGTACACACACACACACAGTACACACACGGTACACAGGACACAGTACACACACAGTACACACACACAGTACACACACACACAGTACACACAGTACACACACACAGTACACACACATTATACACACAGTACACACACAGTACACACACAGTACACACACACAGTACACACCCAGTTCACACACAGTTCACACACACAGTACACACACAGTACACACACACATTAGTACACACACGGTACACAGTACACACTCAGTACACACACACAGTACACACAGTACACACACACACAGTACACACACGGTACACAGTACACACAGTACACACACACAGTACACACACACGCACACACAGTACACACAGACAGTACACACATACAGTACACACACAGTACACACAGTACACACACAGTACACACACGGTACACACACACACAGTACACACAGTACACACACACACAGTACACACACAGTACACACACAGTACACACCCAGTTCACACACAGTTCACACACACAGTACACACACAGTACACACACACATTAGTACACACACGGTACACAGTACACACTCAGTACACACACAGTACACACAGTACACACACACACACAGTACACACACGGTACACAGTACACACAGTACACACACACACAGTACACACACACGCACACACAGTACACACAGACAGTACACACAGTACACACACACACAGTACACACACGGTACACAGTACACACAGTACACACACACAGTACACACAGTACACACACACACAGTACACACGGTACACAGTACACAGTACACACACACAGTACACACACAGTACACACACAGTACACACACACAGTACACACATTACACACACAGTACACACACACAGTACACACACGCACACAGTACACACACGCACACAGTACACACACACAGTACACACACATTTCACACACACAGTACACACACAAGGTACACACACACAGTACACACACGGTACACAGTACACACACACAGTACACACACAGTATACACACACAGTACACACACACACACAGTACATACACACAGTACACACACACAGTACACACAGTACACACACAGTACACACACAGTATACACAGTACACACACACAGTACACCCACACAGTACACACACAGTACACACACAGTGCTCACACACATTAGTACACACATGGTACACAGTACACACACGGTACACACACGGTACACAGTACACACAGTACACACACACAGTACACACACACAGTACACACACACAGTACACACAGTACACACACACAGTACACACACGGTACACAGTACACACAGTACACAGTACACACACACACAGTACACACACAGTACACACAGTACACACACACACAGTACACACACGGTACACAGGACACAGTACACACACAGCACACACACACACAGTACACACACACAGTACACACACAGTACACACACACAGTACACACACACGGTACACAGTACACACACAGTATACACACACAGTACATACACACACAGTACATACACACACAGTACACACACACACACAGTACACACAGTACACACACAGTATACACACAGTACACACACAGTACACACACACAGTACACAGTACACACACACAGTACACACCCAGTTCACACACAGTTCACACACACAGTACACACACACAGTACACACACGGTACACAGTACACACAGTACACACACAGTACACACACACACACAGTACACACACACAGTACACACACACAGTACACACATGGTACACAGTACGCACACACAGTACACACACAGTATACACACAGTACACACACACAGTACACACAGTATACACCCAGTACACACACACAGTACACCCACACAGTACACAGTACACACACACAGTACACACACAGTACACACATTAGTACACACACGGTACACAATACACACACGGTACACACACGGTACACAGTACACACTGTACACACACACACACATACAGTACACACACAGTACACACAGTACACACACACAGTACACACACGGTACACACACACACACAGTACACACAGTACACAGTACACACACAGTACACACAGTACACACAGTACACACACACACAGTACACACACGGTACACAGGACACAGTACACACACAGTACACACACACAGTACACACACACACAGTACACACAGTACACACACACAGTACACACACATTATACACACAGTACACACACAGTACACACACAGTACACACACACAGTACACACCCAGTTCACACACAGTTCACACACACAGTACACACACAGTACACACACACATTAGTACACACACGGTACACAGTACACACTCAGTACACACACACAGTACACACAGTACACACACACACAGTACACACACGGTACACAGTACACACAGTACACACACACAGTACACACACACGCACACACAGTACACACAGACAGTACACACATACAGTACACACACAGTACACACAGTACACACACAGTACACACACGGTACACACACACACAGTACACACAGTACACAGTACACACACACACAGTACACACACAGTACACACAGTACACACACAGTACACACACGGTACACAGGACACAGTACACACACAGTACACACACACAGTACACACACACACACAGTACACACAGTACACACACACAGTACACACACATTATACACACGGTACACACACAGTACACACACAGTACACACCCAGTTCACACACAGTTCACACACACAGTACACACACAGTACACACACACATTAGTACACACACGGTACACAGTACACACTCAGTACACACACACAGTACACACAGTACACACACACACAGTACACACACGGTACACAGTACACACAGTACACACACACACAGTACACACACACGCACACACAGTACACACAGACAGTACACACAGTACACACACACACAGTGCACACACGGTACACAGTACACACAGTACACACACACAGTACACACACACACACACAGTACACACACAGTACACACAGTACACAGCAGCACCATGCCCATCATTGTCTTCCAGGCCCCGCGAGTGATCTTTGCCCTGTTGACGTCACTGTCTGCCCCCCCCCCCCCCGCGTTGCCCTGTTGACGTCACTGTCTGCCCCCCCTGTTGACGTCACTGTCTGCCCCCCCCCCCCCCGCGTTGTCCGCCGCAGTCGTTTGCTCGAGCGACGGGGCCAGCGACGTGGAGATGTTCGCGTTCAGCGAAGCGACGTGAGTGTGTGTACGTGTGTGTGTGTACGTGTGTGTGTGTGTACGTGTGTGTACGTGAGTACGTGTGTGTGTGTACGTGTGTGTGTGTACGTGTGTGTGTGTACGTGTGTGTGTATGTGTGTGTACGTGAGTGTGTGTGTACGTGTGTACGTGAGTGTGTGTACGTGAGTACGTGTGTGTGTACGTGAGTGTGTGTACGTGAGTACGTGTGTGTGTGTGAGTACGTGTGTGTGTGTACGTGAGTACGTGTGTGTGTGTGTACGTGAGTACGTGTGTGTGTGTACGTGAGTGTGTGTACGTGAGTACGTGTGTGTGTGTACGTGAGTACGTGTGTGTGTGTAGGTGTGTGTGTGTGTGCACGTGTGTGTGTACGTGTGTGTGTGTACGTGTGTGTGTACGTGTGTGTGTGTACGTGTGTGTACATGAGTACGTGTGTGTGTGTACGTGAGTACGTGTGTGTGTGTACGTGAGTACGTGTGTGTGTACGTGAGTGTGTGTGTCCGTGTGTGTGTACATGTGTGTGTGTGTGTACGTGAGTACGTGTGTGTGTGTACGTGAGTGTGTGTACGTGAGTACGTGTGTGTGTGTACGTGTGTGTGTACGTCAGTGTGTGTGTGAGTACGTGTGTGTGTACGTGAGTGTGTGTGTCCGTGTGTGTGTGTACGTGTGTGTGTGTGTACGTGAGTACGTGTGTGTGTGTGTGTGAGTGTGTGTGTACGTGAGTACGTGTGTGTGTGTACGTGAGTACGTGTGTGAGTGTGTGTGTATGTGAGTACGTGTGTGTGTGTGTACGTGAGTACGTGTGTGAGTGTGTGTGTACGTGAGTACGTGTGTGAGTGTGTGTGTACCTGAGTACGTGTGTGTGTGTACGTGAGTACGTGTGTGTGTGTAGGTGTGTGTGTGTGCACGTGTGTGTGTGTATGTGTGTGTGTGTACGTGTGTGTGTACGTGTGTGTGTACGTGTGTGTACATGAGTACGTGTGTGTGTGTACGTGAGTACGTGTGTGTGTACGTGAGTGTGTGTGTCCGTGTGTGTGTGTACGTGTGTGTGTGTACGTGAGTACGTGTGTGTGTGTACGTGAGTGTGTGTACGTGAGTACGTGTGTGTGTGTGTGTACGTGTGTGTGTGTACGTGAGTGTGTGTACGTGAGTACGTGTGTGTGTGTACGTGAGTACGTGTGTGTGTGTAGGTGTGTGTGTGTGTGCACGTGTGTGTGTGTGTGTGTACGTGTGTGTGTACGTGTGTGTGTGTACGTGTGTGTACATGAGTACGTGTGTGTGTGTACGTCAGTGTGTGTGTGTGTGTGAGTACGTGTGTGTGTACGTGAGTGTGTGTGTCCGTGTGTGTGTGTACGTGTGTGTGTACGTGAGTACGTGTGTGTGTACGTGAGTGTGTGTGTACGTGAGTACATGTGTGTGTGTACGTGAGTACGTGTGTGAGTGTGTGTGTATGTGAGTACGTGTGTGTGTGTAGGTGTGTGTGTGTTCACGTGTGTGTGTGTACGTGTGTGTGTGTACGTGTGTGTGTACGTGTGTGTGTGTGTACGTGAGTACGTGTGTGTGTACGTGAGTACGTGTGTGTGTACGTGAGTGTGTGTACGTGAGTACGTGTGTGTGTGTGTGTGTACGTGTGTGTGTACGTCAGTGTGTGTGTGTGTGAGTACGTATGTGTGTACGTGAGTGTGTGTGTCCGTGTGTGTGTGTGTACGTGAGTACGTGTATGTGTGTACGTGAGTGTGTGTGTACGTGTGTGTGTGTACGTGAGTACGTGTGTGAGTGTGTGTGTATGTGAGTACGTGTGTGTGTGTGTACGTGAGTACGTTTGTGAGTGTGTGTGTACGTGAGTACGTGTGTGAGTGTGTGTGTACCTGAGTACGTGTGTGTGTATGTGAGTACGTGTGTGTGTGTACGTGAGTACGTGTGTGTGTACGTGAGTACGTGTGTATGTGTACGTGAGTGAGGGGGTAAACGGGGGCTCTGGACGGGTGCGAGGGGCTGGTAACCCCTCCACCTTCAATTAATTACCACGAAACCACGAGTTAAACTGAAATATATAACTAATAAGCTTGTGCCGGAGGCCCCGGGGGGCCAGGCGTCTATGACGTCTCCTGGCCAAACCCCAATTGGCGGAGCCAGGAGATTGAATATCCACCCTCGGGGCTCCTCCAGAAACAACGAAAAGCCTCTACGGGTGGCCACGTGGAATGTTCGAACGCTCACTGCGGAGGAGAGGCTGCCACTCCTCTGTCGGGAGCTGGACCGGTACCGCCTGGATCTATGCGGCATTCAGGAGGTCCGGTGGACCGGCTCTGGCTCCTGCCACCATGAGGGTTGGACAGTCCTCTACTCGGGGCAGCAGACTGCTAAACAACAGGGTGTGGCTCTTCTTTTGAACAAAAGAATGAAGGGGGCGTGGGAGCGTGGCGGTGAGGTGTGGGAAGCTGTAAGCCCCACGCTACTTTGGGCTCGCCTTCCCATCAACCGGAGGCGAAGAATGGTGGTCGTGGTTACTTATGCCTCCACCGAAGATGAACATCCGTGGAGGGATGCAGGCAAAGCCGATGAGTCAGATGCCTTCTATGACCTCCTGTCACAGGTGCTCGCTAAAGTGGCCCCTCGGGTAGAGTCATCATGTTGGGTGACTTTAATGCCCGAGTTGGTCATGATACTGGCACCTGGTCTGGAGTGATTGGAGGGCATGGGCAAGATCAGCTCAATAACAACGGTACAAGGCTGCTAGATTTTTGTGCAGCCCATGGGCTTGTAATTACCAACACGCTGTTCCGGCATCGGCGCATCCACACAACATCATGGATGCATGCCGGGTCCAAGCAAGAACATCTGCTGGACTACATAGTGACGGACCAGCGGATGCGAGCCTATGTCCTTGACACCAGGACCTACCGTGGAGCTGATCTGCCCTCTGACCATCGACTAGTCATCTGTAAGATGCGCCTGCCATTCTTCCACTCCGGTGGTGGGTGTACACCCAGGACCCCATTCCGACCTAAAGTGGCCTGGTCTCAGTTATCTGATTTGCAAGCGAGAATTTCATCATCGCTTGCGGCTGGGATTGGCATCGTCCCCGACTCCTCCTGATGTCGAGGGTAAATGGGCGAGTTTAGGACTGTGACTCATGCAGCTGCAATGGCTGCTTTGGGTACGCGGTCCAGACCTCCCCAGAGACCCTGGCTGACAGAGGAGGTGTTCAGGATGGTTGAGAAAAAGCGACAGGCCCACTGTCATCGGCTACAGAATCCCACGTCAGAGAATGAGGAGGCTTACCGCAGCCTTCGCTCGGAGGTTCGGAGAGCTGTGAGGCGCTGCAAGGATGGGTGGTGGTCGCGGGTTGCTGAGGAGATGGAGTCTGCCTCAGTGGCCCGCGATCACAAATCTCTATTTAACTCCATCAAAAAAGTAACCTGCAGCGCCACACCTATTACCATCATTAGGGGAAAAAACGGTGATCCAATCTCCGACCCCCAGGAACAGGTTTGCAGATTTGCTGAGCATTTCTGTGAGGTCCTGGGGGAGGGAAAATCCCTCAGCCAGGAAAACATCGTGGCACAAAGTGAGGATGACCCTGCTGAGGCTGTGGTGCCTCAAATATTGGAAGAAGTCACCCCCTGTGAGTGGCTGGCTGAGGTGCCATCTGTTGAGGAAGTACTGAAGGCGATCCGGAGTCTGAGACCAGGAAAGGCAGCGGGCAGAGATGATCTCCCAAGCAAAATGCTGAGGGAGGGTGGCGTTTGTGCACAGACTGCCCTATATGACATCATAACAACGGTCTGGGCCGCTGGACGGGTTCCGCAGGATTGGAAGGATGGCCTGGTGGTCCCCCTCTTTAAGAAGGGGGACCGCACAGACTGTAACAACTACAGGGGCATCTCACTCCTCAGTGTGCCGGGAGAGGTCCTGGCAAGGATTATTCAGCATCGCCTTGCCAGGCACGCTGAGGAGAGGCTTGCGGAGCCCCAATGCGGTTTCAGGAAAGGGCGGTCCTGCACAGATGCCATATTTTCTGTCCGTCTGCTACAGCAGAGGTGTAGGGAATTCCAACAAGACCTACATCTCTGCTTTATTGACCTGGTCAAGGCCTATGATACCATCAGTAGGCCTGGGCTCTGGGTCGTTCTTCGTGCTTTTGGAGTACCTGACCCTCTGCTCACGATCATTAAGGACATTCATGATGGTGAGCGGGCCCGGGTAAGACTACGTGGCCGGGAGTCAGAGCCATTCCCTGTACTCCTTGGGGTGCGACAGGGATGTCCTCTGGCTCCCACATTATTTAACATCTATTTTGACCACGTAGTTCGTGAAGCCTTCAATAGCTGTACCGGGGGAATCTTCATATGGTAGATATAATGGGAGGTTAATCGATGCCCGGGTGCGGTCAAGGGATGGCTCCCTATTGCTCAACCACGTTATGTATGATGATGATTTGGTAATAGCTGCTCAGTCAGAGGAGGAGTTGGAGACGCTGCTGCTGAGACTGGAGCGTGCCACTAAGAGGTGGGGCCTTACCATCAGCCCCACCAAAACTAAGCACCTGCCTGTGTGAGGAGCTCACAAATCCTTGAAAGATCTGGGCAAGGTCCCATCGGTGAGCTCCTCCGGCAGGCAAGGCTGCGATGGCTGGGTCATGTAGCCCGCATGCCCAGCCACCGCATGCCGAAACAGCTTTTGTTTGGCCGGATTGAGGGGGCTAAGCGGGCGCGGCACGGGCTAGAGAAGAGATGGAGTGATGTGGTACAGGAGGACGTGGAGCTGAGTGGACTTGCCGATGACTGGTACCAGCGGTGTCAAGATCGGCCTCTGTGGAGGAGGCTCGTGAAGGATGCTACTGGGCAGTTGGAGGCAGTCGCCCTCCAACAACAACGGAGGACGGAGGAGCGACGCTCAGAACAACGAGCGGAGCGCCGGGTGGCTAAAGCACAGCAGGTTGGCACAGTAGGGGGCACAGGTGGTGCATCAGCCAGTCATCTCAGTCAGTCGACCCGTGGCACCTGGGTCTGCCCCGTGACCTCCTGCCAGCGGGCGTTCGACACTTCACGTGGCCTCAGGGTGCACATAGCCTGGCACAAGCGTCGTGGTGACGTCACCGCCACTTAGTGGCGAATGGCGGTTGTTGTTGTTGTATGTGTGTGTGTGTGTACGTGAGTACGTGTGTGTGTGCGATCGTTGTTGTCATCGTTGTCTACTCTGGAGGAGGAATCCGATGAGCTCTAAAGTTTCCTTGTCACTCGGGCAACCACAGTCACCCTCAGTCAACCACAGTCGCCCTCAGTCAACCACGGTCACCCTCAGTCAGCTACAGTCACCCTCAGTCAACCACAGTCAACCACATTCAGCCACAGTCAGCCACGGTCAGCCACGGTCAACCACGGTCAGCCACAGTCAACCACAGTCAGCCACAGTCAACCACAGTCAACCACAGTCAGCCACAGTCAACAACAGTCACCCTCAGTCAACCACAGTCAGCCACAGTCAACCACATTCAGCTACAGTCAGCCACGATCAGCCACAGTCAACCACGGTCAGCCACAGTCAACCACAGTCAGCCACAGTCAACCACAGTTAGCCACAGTCAGCCACAGTCAACCACAGTCAGCCACAGTCAACCACAGTTAGCCACAGTCAGCCACAGTCAACCACGGTCACCCTCAGTCAACCTTGGTCTATCACGGTCAACCTCGGTCAACCTCGGTCTATCACGGTCAACCTCGGTCTATCTCGGTCAACCTCGGTCAACCTCGGTCACCCTCAGTCAACCTCGGTCTATCACGGTCAACCTCGGTCAACCTCGGTCTATCACGGTCAACCTCGGTCTATCTCGGTCAACCTCGGTCAACCTCGGTCAACCTTGGTCAACCTTGGTCTATCTCGGTCTACCTCGGTCTATCTCGGTCAACCTCGGTCAACCACGGTCAACCTCGGTCTACCTCGGTCAACCTCGGTCAACCACAGTCAACCTCGGTCAACCTCGGTCTATCACGGTCAACCTCGGTCAATCTCGGTCCGGCGCAACAGGGGAATTGGGGGATGCGGGTTTAATGGGGCACGGTGGTGGCTATGAGATGTTAACTACCTCGCCTGGTATACAGGAGGTCGTGGGTTCGATCCCGACCCTCACGCCTGCTGTATATTTGGAGTTTGCGTGTGGCTAGGAGATGTTAACTACCTCGCCTGGTATACAGGAGGTCGTGGGTTCGATCCCGACCCTCACGCCTGCTGTATATTTGGAGTTTGCGTGTGGCTAGGAGATGTTAACTACCTCGCCTGGTGTACAGGAGGTCGTGGCTTCGATCGCGACCCTGACGCCTGCTGCTGTATATTTGGAGTCTGCGCGTCTCTCTTCCCGTGTTCACTGCGCGGATTTTCCTCCGGGTCCTCCGGTTTTTCCCCCAACGCATTTCGAATCAACACCATCACGCGTTCAACAGTATTCGGCTGCTGTAAGTGTCCACGCGATGACCACCCGCTTAGTTTTCATCCGTGGCCAGGACACCTCTGAATGAGAGCTAATGGCACAGTGGGCCTCACCCGGTCAAATAAAGGCAATGACAGTGAACACCTCGGATGGCGAGCTATGATTCGTTCCGGAAACGTGTTCGTCACCCAAGGCAATCGCGCATCAAAGCACCCGCACATCTGCTGTGATCACGTGACGCTCGGCGGTGCAACGCGTCTACACGTCCACTACTCGTATCGCTAAGACCCTCGCTCGTGTATCAAATTAATATTTATTTAAAGATGTTGCTGCTCTCGCGAAACACTCACAGAGCAAGCCACTCGCAGCCCACAAAGGTTTTTACCTTGCAGTTACTTTGGTTCTGCCTGCTAAGGCCACACGGGGGATCTCCGTCTTTGTGTGCGTGCCGCAGGCCGGACTCCGTGGACGCGTCCTTCGACCTGGTCATCGGCCACCTGGAGGAAATCATCATGGGTAGCGTTGCAGTGTCCCCTCCCTCCGTGTCGTTCGTCCCTCCGTCCGTGTCGTCTGCCCTTCTGTCTGTGTCGTCTGTCTATCTGTCTGTGTCGTCTGCCCTTCTGTCTGTGTCGTCTGTCCCTCCCTGTGTGTCGTCTGTCCCTCTGTGTCGTCTGTCCCTCCCCCTGTGTCGTCTGTCCCTCCCTCTGTGTCGTCTGTCCCTGTGTGTCGTCTGTCCCTCCCTGTGTGTCGTCTGTCCCTCTGTGTCGTCTGTCCCTCCCTCTGTGTCGTCTGTTCCTGTGTGTCGTCTGTCCCTCCCTCTGTGTCGTCTGTCCCTCCCTGTGTCGTCTGTCCCTCCCTGTGTGTCGTCTGTCCCTCCCCCTGTGTCATCTGTCCCTCCCTCTGTGTCGTCTGTCCCTCCGTCCGTTTGTCTTCAGCGGCTGTCCTGATGCTCAGCGTGGAGCGGAGGGTGGAGGAGGTTGCGGCGGTGACGGCGGTGACGGCGGTGACGGCGGTGACGGCGGTGACGCGTGGTGACGGTGGTGACGGTGGTGACGGTGGTGACGCGCGGTGACGGTGGTGACGGCGGTGACGGTGGTGATGGTGGTGACGGTGGGGACGGTGGTGACGGTGGTGACGCGCGGTGACGGTGGTGACGCGCGGTGACGGTGGTGACGGTGGTGACGGTGGTGACGCGCGGTGACGGTGGTGACGCGCGGTGACGGTGGTGACGGTGGTGACGGTGGTGACGCACGGTGACGGCGGTGACGGCGGTGACGGTGGTGACTGCTGTGATGGCCGTGGTGACGCGCGGTGACGGCGGTGAAGATTATTTAGATAAATTCTCCACGCGATGATCTGCTACCTTGAGGCCATCATTTGAGTGGCCACGTGGCTGCGGCGAAAAGAGGCCCGTAGCTCGGTGGGCTTTACCTGGCCACGTCAAATGGCTTCGTGTTATTTCTGTACTTGTTGTTGTTGGTGATGTGCTCACCTCTCCTGCGCTTGGAACTCCTGTCGTGTGCTTCTGTTGCATTGTCCGTTTGCCGTAACGTTCTGGCCCTGCTGGACATCTGTTTTATAAAATATATATATAAAGAAGAGCTTTATAGCTCATCGGATTCCTCCCGTATGAATTAATATTTCTATTCAGAGTATTTGCTGCCTCAAATGAGTACCTGCTGCGGTGTGTAAACATCGCCACTGGGGAGACAAAGGCGGCCGGGCGTGGTGCTGGCCACCCACCCCCTCGTGTACCATTCCGGCCTTCATAGGTGCTGCTCACTAACAGCGCTTGCCCCTACAGTCTGTTACAGGCCACACGGGGGATCTTTGTCTTTGGTGATGGCAATGATGGTCCAGCAGCGAACATGGCAGTCCTGGTTCTCGGTGTAGAGGCGAGGTTGCGGTGACTCACTCTGTGATAGTGGTGGTGGCGGTGGTGATGACAGTATTTGTGATGGTGGTGGTGGTATGGTAATGATTCTGTGATAGTGGTGGTGGCGGTGGTGATGACAGTATTTGTGATGGTGGTGGTGATATGGTAATGATTCTGTGATAGTGGTGGTGGTGATGACAGTTTTGTGATGGTGGTGGTGGTATGGTAATGATTCTGTGATAGTGGTGGTGGTGGTGGTGGTGATGACAGTATTTGTGATGGTGGTGGTATGGTAATGATTCTGTGATAGTGGTGGTGGTGATGGTGATGACAGTATTTGTGATGGTGGTATGGTAATTATTCTGTGATAGTGGTGATGGTGATGACAGTATTTGCAATGGCGGTGGCGGTGGCTATGGTAAAGTATTTGCGATGGCGGTGGTGGCTATGGTAATGATGACGGCACTGGCCGTGGATAGTCCTGGCGTGGAGAGGAGCTTGCGAGGACTCAGCGAGTCGTGTTTGACCGTATATTATTTTCTACCCCCCCCGCCCCCCCTGCCCCCCCCCCCTGCTCCCCCCCTGCCCCCCCCCTGCCCCCCATGCGTGGCACTGGGCAGACGGAGGCTTCCAGGAGATGCAGCGTAGATTCATGGACGAGAACTACCGCGAGTTTGAGGACACGGAGGAGAACAAACTCAGCTACACACAGATCTTCCACCAATACGTACTACGCCGCACACACACACATACACACACATACACATACACACACACACACAGATCTTCCACCAATACGTATTACGCCGCATACACATATACACACATACACACACATACACATACACACACATACACACACACACATACACACAACAACAACAACAACCGCCATTCGCCACTAAGTGGCGGTGACGTCACCACGACGCTTATGCCAGGCTATGTGTACCCTGAGGCCACGTGAAGTTTCGAACGCCCGCTGGCAGGAGGTCACGGGGCAGACCCAGGTGCCACGGGTCGACTGACTGAGATGACTGGCTGATGCACCACCTGTGCCCCGTTCTGTGCCAACCTGCTGTGCTTTAGCCACCCGCCACTCCGCTCGTTGTTCTGAGCGTTGCTCCTCCGTCCTCCGTTGTTGTTGGAGGGCGACTGCCTCCAACTGCCCAGTAGCATCCTTCACGAGCCTCCTCCACAGAGGCCGATCTTGACACCGCTGGTACCGGTCATCGGCAAGTCCACTCAGCTCCACGTCCTCCTGTACCACATCACTCCATCTCTTCTCTAGCCCGTGCCGCGCCCGCTTAGCCCCCTCAATCCGGCCAAACAAAAGCTGTTTCGGCATGCGGTGGCTAGGCATGCGGGCTACATGACCCAGCCATCGCAGCCTTGCCTGCCGGAGGAGCTCACCGATGGGACCCTGCCCAGATCTTTCAAGGATTTGTGAGCTCCTCACACAATCCAGTCTGGTTAAACCCAGGATGGATCGTAGGCAGGCCAGCCTAAATGTTTCTAACCGGCGAAGATGTTCCATTAGGGGGGTCCACGTTTCGCAAGCGTAGAGAAGGGAGGGAATGACCGTGGCCGAGAAGACCTGAAGCTTAGTGCGGAGCGACAGACCAGGTAGCTTCCACACAGCGTTACGCAACCGATGAAAAGATATTGCCGCTCGACTGATTCGGAGTGAGACCTCTGCTGTTAAACTGGAGCCAGTCATAAGCACACTGCCCAGGTATGGGAAACTCTCCACTCTCTCCACAACTGCCCATCACCGATTGGGAGTTGTGGGGGTGGAGTGTCCGATGGTACAGAATACCCAGGCAGGTGCTTAGTTTTGGTGGGGCTGATGGTAAGGCCCCACCTCTTAGTGGCACGCTCCAGTCTCAGCAGCAGCGTCTCCAACTCCTCCTCTGACTGAGCAGCTATTACCAAATCATCATCATACATAACGTGGTTGAGCAATAGGGAGCCATCCCTTGACCGCACCCGGGCATCGATTAACCTCCCATTATATCTACCATATGAAGATTCCCCCGGTACAGCTATTGAAGGCTTCACGAACTATGTGGTCAAAATAGATGTTAAATAATGTGGGAGCCATAGGACATCCCTGTCGCATCCCAAGGTGTACAGGGAATGGGTCTGACTCCCGGCCACGTAGTTTTACCCGGGCCCGCTCACCATCATGAAGGCCCTTAATGATCGTGAGCAGAGGGTCAGGTACTCCAAAAGCACGAAGAATGACCCAGAGCCCAGGCCTACTGATGCGCACACACATGCACACACATACACACGCACACGCACACACACGTATACACATACGCACTTGCGCACGTACGCATGTACGTGCGCACACACGCACATACACACATATGCACACACATACACACGCACACACACACGCCTTGTGTGGGGTGGGGTGGAATTGTGTTGAGTTGGGTGGCGTTGAGTTGGGTGGAGTTGAGTTGGGTGGAGTTGTGTTGAGTTGGGTGGAGTTGAGTTGAGTTGGGTGGAGTTGAGTTGGAGTTGAGTTGAGTTGGGTGGAGTTGAGTTGAGTTGGGTGGAGTTGTGTTGAGTTGAGTTGTGTTGAGTTGTGTTGAGTTGGGTGGAGTTGTGTTGAGTTGAGTTGTGTTGAGTTGGGTGGAGTTGTGATGAGTTGAGTTGGGTGGAGTTGATTTGGGTGGAGTTGAGTTGGAGTTGAGTTGAGTTGGGTGGAGTTGTGTTGAGTTGGGTGGAGTTGAGTTGGGTGGAGTTGTGTTGAGTTGGGTGGAGTTGAGTTGAGTTGGGTGGAGTTGTGTTGAGTTGAGTTGGGTGGAGTTGAGTGGAGTTGAGTTGAGTTGGGTGGAGTTGAATTGGGGTGGAGTTGAGTTGTGTTGGGTGGAGTTGAGTTGGGTGGAGTTGAGTTGGGTGGAGTTGAGTTGAGTTGAGTTGGGTGGAGTTGTGTTTGGTGGAGTTGAGTTGGGTGGAGTTGAGTTGGGTGGAGTTGTGTTGAGTTGGGTGGAGTTGAGTTGAGTGGAGTTGAGTGGAGTGGAGTTGGGTGGAGTTGTGTTGAGTGAGTTGTGTTGTGTTGAGTTGGGTGGAGTTGAGTGGAGTTGTGTGGAGTTGAGTTGTGTTGAGTTGTGTTGAGTTGAGTTGGGTGGAGTTGTGTTGGGTGGAGTTGAGTTGGGTGAAGTTGTGTTGTGTTGAGTTGGGTGGAGTTGAGTTGAGTTGGGTGGAGTTGAGTTGAGTTGTGTGGAGTTGTGTGGAGTTGAGTTGTGTTGAGTTGAGTTGGGTGGAGTTGATTTGGGTGGAGTTGAGTTGAGTTGAGTTGGGTGGAGTTGTGTTGAGTTGGGTGGAGTTGTGTTGAGTTGGGTGGAGTTGAGTTGAGTGGAGTCGTGTTGAGTTGGGTGGAGTTGAGCTGAGTTGGGTGGAGTTGTGTTGAGTTGGGTGGAGTTGTGTTGGGTGGAGTTGAGCTGAGTTGGGTGGAGTTGTGTTGAGTTGGGTGGAGTTGAGTTGGGTGGAGTTGAGTTGGGGTGGAGTTGAGTTGTGTTGGGTGGAGTTGAGTTGGGTGGAGTTGAGTTGAGTGGAGTGGAGTTGAGTTGTGTTGGGTGGAGTTGAGTTGGGTGGAGTTGTGTTGAGTGGAGTTGGGTGGAGTTGAGTTGAGTTGGGTGGAGTTGTGTTGTGTTGAGTTGGGTGGAGTTGAGTTGAGTTGGGTGGAGTTGAGTTGGGTGGAGTTGAGTGGAGTGGAGTTGAGTTGTGTTGAGTTGGGTGGAGTTGAGTTGAGTTGGGTGGAGTTGTGTTGTGTTGAGTTGGGTGGAGTTGAGTTGAGTTGGGTGGAGTTGAGTTGAGTTGGGTGGAGTTGTGTTGAGTTGGGTGGAGTTGTGTGGAGTTGAGTTGGGTGGAGTTGTGTTGGATGGAGTTGTGTTGGGTGGAGTTGTGTTGGGTGGAGTTGTGTTGGGTGGAGTTGTGTGGAGTTGTGTGGAGTTGAGTTGAGTTGTGTTGAGTTGAGTTGGGTGGAGTTGTGTTGGGTGGAGTTGTGTTGGGTGGAGTTGTGTTGAGTTGGGTGGAGTTGTGTTGAGTGGAGTAGAGATGAGTTGACTGGAGTTGTGTTGGGTGGAGTTGAGTTGAGTGGCACGTGCCCCCCAGTGATGGTGATGGTGGTCATGGTGATGTTGATGGTGATGTTGGTGATGTTGGTGATGTTGGTGGTGATGTTGATGGTGATGTTGATGGTGATGTTGATGTTGATGGTGATGTTGCGATGTTGCAGATGGAGCTCATTGAGGGCTACATTACCGCTCAGCTGAGTGCGCGATTGCCTGGGTTCAGCATGGCTACATTCGTGCAGTCCCTCCCGTGAGTCAACATCACCAATATCACCATCAAAACCAACATCAACATCACCATCAACATCACCATCACCACCAACATCACCAATATCATCATCAACATCACCACCAACATCACCACCAACATCACCATCAACATCAACACCAACATCAACATCACCATCACCACCAAAATCACCAGCATCACCAATATCACCACCATCAACATCAACACCAACATCAACATCACCATCAACATCACCATCAACATCACCACCAACATCCCCATCAACATCACCACCAACATCACCATCAACACCAACATCACCATCAACATCACCATCAACATCACCACCAACATCACCAACATCACCATCAACATCACCACCAACATCACCGCCAACATCACCAACATCAACATTACCATCAACATCACCACCAACATCACCATCAACATCACCACCAACATCACCACCAACATCACCACTACCATCAACATCGCCATCAGCATTACCATCAACATCACCATCAACATCACCATCAACATCACCACCAACATCACCATCAACATCACCATCAACACCACCATCACCATCAACATCACCACCAACATCACCATCAACATCACCATCAACATCACCACCAACATCAACATCACCACCAACATCAACATCACCGCCAACATCACCATCACCAACATCAACATCACCCCCAACATCACCATCAACATCAACATCACCAACATCAACATCACCATCACCACCAACATCACCACCAACATCAACATCACCACCAACATCACCACCAACATCACCATCAACATCACCACCAACATCACCATCAACATCACCATCACCACCAACATCACCACCAACATCACCACTACCATCACCATCAACATCGCCATCAACATCACCATCAACATCACCACTACCATCAACATCGCCATCAGCATCACCATCAACATCACCATCAACATCAAAATCACCACCAACATCACCATCAACAGCACCATCAACATCAACAACATGAGCGTCTTCATCACCATCAACATCACCATCAACATTATCAATAACTTCACCAGCATCAATAACTTCACCGTCAACAGCATGAACAACGTGAATCACATAAAACACGGCATTATCAATAGCATCATCAACAACAAAATTGTCAACAACATTTTCAATAACATAATCAACAACAACATTGTCAACAACATTATCAATAACATCATCAACAACAACATTGTCAACAACATTATCAATAACAGTCATCAACAACATTGGCAACAACATTATCAATAACATCATCAACAACAACATTGTCAACAATATTATCAATAACATCATCAACAACAACAACATTGTCAACAACATTATCAATAACATCATCAACAACAACATTGTCAACAACAATATCAATAATATCAACAACAACATTGTCAACAACGTTATCAATAACAGTCATCAACAACATTGTCAACACCATTATCAATAACATCATCAACAACAACATTGTCAACAACATTATCAATATCATCAACAACAACATTGTCAACAACATTATCAATAACATCATCAACAACAACATTGTCAACAACATTATCAATAACATCATCAACAACAACATTGTCAACAACAATATCAATAATATCAACAACAACATTGTCAACAACATTATCAATAACATCATTAACAATAACATTGTCAACAACATTATCAATAACATCATCAACAACAACATTGTCAACAACATTATCAATAACATCAACAACAACATTGTCAACAACATTATCAATAACATCATCAACAACAACATTGTCAACAACATTATCAATAACATCATCAACAACAACATTGTAAACAACAATATCAATAACATCATTAACAATAACATTGTCAACAACATTATCAATAACATCATCAACAACAACATTGTCAACAACATCAATAATATCATCAACAACATTGTCAACAACATTATCAATAACATTAACAATAACATTGTCAACAACATTATCAATAACATCATCAACAACAACATTGTCAACAACATTATCAGTAACATAATCGACAACAACATTGTCAACAACATTATCAATAACACCATCATCAATAACAACGTCAAACAATATCATCATCAATAGAGTTATATCAGCAACATTATTGTCATCAACAGCATTATCAATAACAACAACATCATCAACATCATCAACAACAACAACTTGCAATGTCCGTCATGTAGCTCGGAGGTGATGACGGTGGTGCTGATGGTGGTGATAGTGGTGCTGATGGTGGTGATGGTGGTGCTGATGGTGGTGATGGTGGTGGTGTGGTTGGTGGTGGTGGGGATGGTGGTGGTGAAGATGGTTGTGGTGGGGATGGTGATGGTGGGGATGATGGTGGTGGTGGTGATGGTGCTGGTGGGGATGGTGGTGGTGCTGATGGTGGTGATGGTGGTGGTGATGGTGGTGGTGCTAGTGGGGATGGTGGTGGTGATGGTGGTGGTGATGGTGGTGGTGGTGATGGTGGTGGTGATGGTGGTGGTGCTAGTGGGGATGGTGGTGGTGGTGATGGTGGGGGTGGTGATGGTGATGGTGGTGATGGTGGTGGTGATGGTGGGTTGAGGTGATGGTGGGGGTAGTGATGGTGGGGGTGGTGGTGATGGTAGTAGGGGTGGTGGTAGTAGTGATGGTGGTTATGGCGGTGGTGATAGTGGTGGTGCTGGTGATGGTGGTGATGGTGATCGTGGTGATGATGGTGGTGATGGTGGTGGTGCTAGTGGGGATGGTGGTGGTGATGATGGTGGTGGTGGTGGTGGTGATGATGGTGGTGGTGGTGATGGTGGTGGTGATGGTGGTTTGAGGTGATGATGGGGGTGGTGATGGTGGGGGTGGTGGTGATGGTGGTGGTGATGATGGTGATGGTGGTGATGATGGTGATGGTGATGATGGTGATGATGATGGTGATGGTGGTGGTGATGATGGTGGTGGTGGTGCTGATGTCGCAGGGAGCACAAGGAGGAGATGACAGGAGACATCTTTGATCTCTTGTTCACATTCAGCGACTTCCTCGCGTTCAAGGACATGTTTCTGGATTACCGCGCGGTACGACACAGACACATAGACTCACACAGAGACACATAGACTCACACAGAGACCCATAGACTCACTCAGAGACCCATAGACTCACACAGAGACCCATAGACTCACACAGAGACCCACACACTCACACAGAGACACATAGACTCACACAGAGACCCATAGACTCACTCAGAGACCCATAGACTCACACAGAGACCCATAGACTCACACAGAGTCCCATAGAGTCACACAGAGACACATAGACTCACACAGAGACCCATAGACTCATACAGAGACCCATAGACTCACTCAGAGACCCATAGACTCACACAGAGACCCACACACTCACACAGAGACCCATAGACTCACGCAGAGAACCATAGACTCACACAGAGACCCATAGACTTACACAGAGACCCATAGACTCACACAGAGACCCATAGACTAACGCAGAGACCCATAGACTCACACAGAGACCCATAGACTCACTCAGAGACCCATAGACTCACACAGAGACCCACAGACTCACACAGAGACCCACAGACTCGCACAGAGATCCACAGACACACACATAGACCCATAGACTCACACAGAGACCCATAAACTCACACAGAGACCCATAGACTCACACAGAGACCCATAGACTTACACAGAGACCCACAGACTCACACAGAGACCCATATACTCACACAGAGACCCATAGACTCACTCAGAGACCCATAGACTCACACAGAGACCCACACACTCACACAGAGACCCATAGACTCACGCAGAGAACCATAAACTCACACAGAGACCCATAGACTTACACAGAGACCCATAGACTCACACAGAGACCCATAGACTCACGCAGAGACCCATAGACTCACACAGAGACCCATAGACTCACTCAGAGACCCATAGACTCACACAGAGACCCATAGACTCACACATAGACCCATAGACTCACACAGAGACCCACAGACTCACACAGAGACCCATAGACTCACACATAGACCCATAGACTAACACAGAGACCCATAAACTCACACAGAGACCCATAGACTCACACAGAGACCCATAGACTCACACAGAGACCCATAGACTCACACAGAGACACATAGACTCACACAGAGACCCATAGACTCACACAGAGACACATAGACTCACACAGAGACCCACAGACTCGCACAGAGATCCACAGACTCACACATAGACCCATAGACTCACACAGAGACCCATGAACTCACACAGAGACCCATAGACTCACACAGAGACCCATAGACTTACACAGAGACCCACAGACTCACACAGAGACCCATATACTCACACAGAGACCCATAGATTCACTCAGAGACCCATAGACTCACACAGAGACCCACACACTCACACAGAGGCCCATAGACTCACTCAGAGACCCATAGACTCACACAGAGACCCATAGACTCACACATAGAGCCATAGACTCACACAGAGACCCACAGACTCACACAGAGACCATAGACTCACACATAGACCCATAGACTAACACAGAGACCCATAAACTCACACAGAGACCCATAGACTCACACAGAGACCCATAGACTCACACAGAGACCCATAGACTCACACAGAGACACATAGACTCACACAGAGACCCATAGACTCACACAGAGACACATAGACTCACACAGAGACCCATAGACTCACACAGAGACCCACAGACTCACACAGAGACCCCTAAACTCACACAGAGACCCATAGACTTACACAGAGACCCACAGACTCACACAGAGACCCATAGACGCACACAGAGACCCACAGACTCACGCAGAGACCCACAGACTCACACAGAGACCCACAGACTCGCACAGAGATCCACAGACTCACACAGAGACCCATAGACTCACACAGAGACCCATAGACTCACACAGAGACCCATAGACTCACACAGAGACCCACAGACTCACACAGAGACCCATAGACTCACACAGAGAACCATAGACTCACACAGAGACCCACAGACTCACACAGAGACCGACAGACTCACACAGAGACCCACAGACTCACACAGAGACACATAGACTCACACAGAGACGCATAGACTCACACAGAGACCCATAGACTCACACATAGACCCATAGACTCACACAGAGACCCATAGACTCACACAGAGACCCATAGACTCACACAGAGACCCACAGACTCACACAGAGACCCACAGACTCACACAGAGACCCATAGACTCACACAGAGACCCATAGACTCACACAGAGACCCATAGACTCACACAGAGACACATAGACTCACACAGAGACCCATAGACTCACACAGAGACACATAGACTCACACAGAGACCCATAGACTCACACAGAGACCCACAGACTCACACAGAGACCCCTAAACTCACACAGAGACCCATAGACTTACACAGAGACCCACAGACTCACACAGAGCCCCATAGACTCACACAGAGACCCACAGACTCACGCAGAGACTCACAGACTCACACAGAGACCCACAGACTCACACAGAGATCCACAGACTCACACAGAGACCCATAGACTCACACGGAGACCCATAGACTCACACGGAGACCCATAGACTCACACAGAGACCCATAGACTCACACAGAGACCCATAGACTCACACAGAGACACATAGACTCACACAGAGACCCATAGACTCACACAGAAACCCACAGACTCACATAGAGACCCATAGAATCACACAGAGACCCACAGACTCACACAGAGACCCACAGACTCGCACAGAGATCCACAGACTCACACAGAGACCCATAGACTAACACAGAGACCCATAAACTCACACAGAGACCCATAGACTCACACAGAGACCCATAGACTCACACAGAGACACATAGACTCACACAGAGACCCATAGACTCACACAGAGACACATAGACTCAAACAGAGACCCATAGACTCACACAGAGACACATAGACTCACACAGAGACCCATAGACTCACACAGAGACACATAGACTCACACAGAGACCCATAGACTCACACAGAGCCACATAGACTCACACAGAGACCCATAGACTCACACAGAGACCCACAGACTCACACAGAGACCCCTAAACTCACACAGAGACCCATAGACTTACACAGAGACCCACAGACTCACACAGAGACCCATAGACTCACACAGAGACCCACAGACTCACGCAGAGACCCACAGACTCACACAGAGACCCACAGACTCGCACAGAGATCCACAGACTCACACAGAGACCCATAGACTCACACGGAGACCCATAGACTCACACAGAGACCCATAGACTCACACAGAGACCCATAGACTCACACAGAGACACATAGACTCACACAGAGACCCATAGACTCACACAGAGACACATAGACTCACACAGAGACCCATAGACTCACACAGAGACCCACAGACTCACACAGAGACCCATAGAATCACACAGAGACCCACAGACTCACACAGAGACCCACAGACTCGCACAGAGATCCACAGACTCACACAGAGACCCATAGACTAACACAGAGACCCATAAACTCACACAGAGACCCATAGACTCACACAGAGACCCATAGACTCACACAGAGACCCATAGACTCACACAGAGACACATAGACTCACACAGAGACCCATAGACTCACACAGAGACACATCGACTCAAACAGAGACCCATAGACTCACACAGAGACACATAGACTCACACAGAGACCCATAGACTCACACAGAGACACATAGACTCACACAGAGACCCATAGACTCACATAGAGACCCACAGACTCACACAGAGACCCATAGACTCACACAGAGACCCACAGACTCACACAGAGACCCACAGACTCGCACAGAGATCCACAGACTCACACATAGACCCATAGACTCACACAGAGACCCATAAACTCACACAGAGACCCATAGACTCACACAGAGACCCATAGACTCACACAGAGACCCACAGACTCGCACAGAGATCCACAGACTCACACAGAGACCCATAGACTCACACAGAGACCCATAGACTCACACAGAGACCCATAGACTCACACAGAGACCCACAGACTCACACAGAGACCCATAGACTCACACAGAGAACCATAGACTCACACAGAGACACACAGACTCACACAGAGACCGACAGACTCACACAGAGACGCACAGACTCACACAGAGACCCATAGACTCACACAGAGACCCATAGACTCACACAGAGACCCATAGACTCACACAGAGACCCATAGACTCACACAGAGACCGACAGACTCACACAGAGACCCACAGACTCACACAGAGACCCATAGACGCACACAGAGACCCACAGACTCACACAGAGACCCACAGACTCGCACAGAGATCCACAGACTCACACAGAGACCCATAGACTCACACAGCGACCCATAGACTCACACAGAGACCCATAGACTCACACAGAGACCCACAGACTCACACAGAGACCCATAGACTCACACAGAGAACCATAGACTCACACAGAGACCCACAGACTCACACAGAGACCGACAGACTCACACAGAGACCCACAGACTCACACAGAGACACATAGACTCACACAGAGACGCATAGACTCACACAGAGACCCATAGACTCACACATAGACCCATAGACTCACACAGAGACCCATAGACTCACACAGAGACCCATAGACTCACACAGAGACCCACAGACTCACACAGAGACCCACAGACTCACACAGAGACCCATAGACTCACACAGAGACCCATAGACTCACACAGAGACCCATAGACTCACACAGAGACACATAGACTCACACAGAGACCCATAGACTCACACAGAGACACATAGACTCACACAGAGACCCATAGACTCACACAGAGACCCACAGACTCACACAGAGACCCCTAAACTCACACAGAGACCCATAGACTTACACAGAGACCCACAGACTCACACAGAGCCCCATAGACTCACACAGAGACCCACAGACTCACGCAGAGACCCACAGACTCACACAGAGACCCACAGACTCACACAGAGATCCACAGACTCACACAGAGACCCATAGACTCACACGGAGACCCATAGACTCACACAGAGACCCATAGACTCACACAGAGACCCATAGACTCACACAGAGACACATAGACTCACACAGAGACCCATAGACTCACACAGAGACACATAGACTCACACAGAGACCCATAGACTCACACAGAGACCCACAGACTCACACAGAGACCCATAGAATCACACAGAGACCCACAGACTCACACAGAGACCCACAGACTCGCACAGAGATCCACAGACTCACACAGAGACCCATAGACTAACACAGAGACCCATAAACTCACACAGAGACCCATAGACTCACACAGAGACCCATAGACTCACACAGAGACACATAGACTCACACAGAGACCCATAGACTCACACAGAGACACATAGACTCAAACAGAGACCCATAGACTCACACAGAGACACATAGACTCACACAGAGACCCATAGACTCACACAGAGACACATAGACTCACACAGAGACCCATAGACTCACACAGAGACACATAGACTCACACAGAGACCCATAGACTCACACAGAGACCCACAGACTCACACAGAGACCCCTAAACTCACACAGAGACCCATAGACTTACACAGAGACCCACAGACTCACACAGAGACCCATAGACTCACACAGAGACCCACAGACTCACGCAGAGACCCACAGACTCACACAGAGACCCACAGACTCGCACAGAGATCCACAGACTCACACAGAGACCCATAGACTCACACGGAGACCCATAGACTCACACAGAGACCCATAGACTCACACAGAGACCCATAGACTCACACAGAGACACATAGACTCACACAGAGACCCATAGACTCACACAGAGACACATAGACTCACACAGAGACCCATAGACTCACACAGAGACCCACAGACTCACACAGAGACCCATAGAATCACACAGAGACCCACAGACTCACACAGAGACCCACAGACTCGCACAGAGATCCACAGACTCACACAGAGACACATAGACTAACACAGAGACCCATAAACTCACACAGAGACCCATAGACTCACACAGAGACCCATAGACTCACACAGAGACCCATAGACTCACACAGAGACACATAGACTCACACAGAGACCCATAGACTCACACAGAGACACATCGACTCAAACAGAGACCCATAGACTCACACAGAGACACAAAGACTCACACAGAGACCCATAGACTCACACAGAGACACATAGACTCACACAGAGACCCATAGACTCACATAGAGACCCACAGACTCACACAGAGACCCATAGACTCACACAGAGACCCACAGACTCACACAGAGACCCACAGACTCGCACAGAGATCCACAGACTCACACATAGACCCATAGACTCACACAGAGACCCATAAACTCACACAGAGACCCATAGACTCACACAGAGACCCATAGACTCACACAGAGACCCACAGACTCGCACAGAGATCCACAGACTCACACAGAGACCCATAGACTCACACAGAGACCCATAGACTCACACAGAGACCCACAGACTCACACAGAGACCCATAGACTCACACAGAGAACCATAGACTCACACAGAGACACACAGACTCACACAGAGTCCGACAGACTCACACAGAGACCCACAGACTCACACAGAGACCCATAGACTCACACAGAGACCCATAGACTCACACAGAGACCCATAGACTCACACAGAGACCCATAGACTCACACATAGACCCATAGACTCACACAGAGACCCATAGACTAACACAGAGACCCATAGACTCACACAGAGACCCACAGACTCACACAGAGACCCATAGACTCACACAGAGACCCACAGACTCACACAGAGACCCATAGACTCACACAGAGACCCATAGACTCACACAGAGTGCCACAGACTCACACAGAGACCGACAGACTCACACAGAGACCCACAGACTCACACAGAGACCCATAGACTCACACAGAGACCCATAGACTCACACAGAGACCCATAGACTCACACAGAGACCCATAGACTCACACAGAGACCCACAGACTCACACAGAGACCCATAGACTCACACAGAGACCCACAGACTCACACAGACCCACAGACTCGCACAGAGATCCACAGACTCACACATAGACCCATAGACTCACACAGAGACCCATAAACTCACACAGAGACCCATAGACTCACACAGAGACCCATAGACTCACACAGAGACCCACAGACTCACGCAGAGACCCCATACACTCACACAGAGACCCACAGACTCACACAGAGACCCACAGACTCACACAGAGACCCACAGACTCGCACAGAGATCAACAGACTCACACAGAGACCCATAGACTCACACAGAGACCCATAGACTCACACAGAGACCCATAGAGTCACACAGAGACACATAGACTCACACAGAGACCCATAGACTCACACAGAGGCAATAGACCCACTCAGAGACCCATAGACTCACGCAGAGACCCATAGACTCACATAGAGACCCATAGACTCACTCAGAGACCCATAGACTCACACAGAGACCCTTAGACTCACACAGAGACCCATAGACTCACACAGAGACCCACAGACTCACACAGAAACACATAGACTCACACAGAGACCCACAGACTCACACAGAGACCCACAGACTCGCACAGAGATCCACAGACTCACACAGAGACCCATAGACTAACACAGAGACCCATAAACTCACACAGAGACCCATAGACTCACACAGAGACCCATAGACTCACACAGAGACACATAGACTCACACAGAGACCCATAGACTCACACAGAGACACATAGACTCAAACAGAGACCCATAGACTCACACAGAGACACATAGACTCACACAGAGACCCATAGACTCACACAGAGACACATAGACTCACACAGAGACCCATAGACTCACACAGAGACACATAGACTCACACAGAGACCCATAGACTCACACAGAGACCCACAAACTCACACAGAGACCCCTAAACTCACACAGAGACCCATAGACTTACACAGAGACCCACAGACTCACACAGAGACCCATAGACTCACACAGAGACCCACAGACTCACGCAGAGACCCACAGACTCACACAGAGACCCACAGACTCGCACAGAGATCCACAGACTCACACAGAGACCCATAGACTCACACGGAGACCCATAGACTCACACAGAGACCCATAGACTCACACAGAGACCCATAGACTCACACAGAGACACATAGACTCACACAGAGACCCATAGACTCACACAGAGACCCATAGACTCACACAGAGACACATAGACTCACACAGAGACCCATAGACTCACACAGAGACCCACAGACTCACACAGAGACCCCTAAACTCACACAGAGACCCATAGACTTACACAGAGACCCACAGACTCACACAGAGACCCATAGACGCACACAGAGACCCACAGACTCACGCAGAGACCCACAGACTCACACAGAGACCCACAGACTCGCACAGAGATCCACAGACTCACACAGAGACCCATAGACTCACACAGAGACCCATAGACTCACACAGAGACCCATAGACTCACACAGAGACCCACAGACTCACACAGAGACCCATAGACTCACACAGAGAACCATAGACTCACACAGAGACCCACAGACTCACACAGAGACCGACAGACTCACACAGAGACCCACAGACTCACACAGAGACACATAGACTCACACAGAGACGCATAGACTCACACAGAGACCCATAGACTCACACATAGACCCATAGACTCACACAGAGACCCATAGACTCACACAGAGACCCATAGACTCACACAGAGACCCACAGACTCACACAGAGACCCACAGACTCACACAGAGACCCATAGACTCACACAGAGACCCATAGACTCACACAGAGACCCATAGACTCACACAGAGACACATAGACTCACACAGAGACCCATAGACTCACACAGAGACACATAGACTCACACAGAGACCCATAGACTCACACAGAGACCCACAGACTCACACAGAGACCCCTAAACTCACACAGAGACCCATAGACTTACACAGAGACCCACAGACTCACACAGAGCCCCATAGACTCACACAGAGACCCACAGACTCACGCAGAGACTCACAGACTCACACAGAGACCCACAGACTCACACAGAGATCCACAGACTCACACAGAGACCCATAGACTCACACGGAGACCCATAGACTCACACAGAGACCCATAGACTCACACAGAGACCCATAGACTCACACAGAGACCGATAGACTCACACAGAGACACATAGACTCACACAGAGACCCATAGACTCACACAGAAACCCACAGACTCACACAGAGACCCATAGAATCACACAGAGACCCACAGACTCACACAGAGACCCACAGACTCGCACAGAGATCCACAGACTCACACAGAGACCCATAGACTAACACAGAGACCCATAAACTCACACAGAGACCCATAGACTCACACAGAGACCCATAGACTCACACAGAGACACACAGACTCACACAGAGACCCATAGACTCACACAGAGACACATAGACTCAAACAGAGACCCATAGACTCACACAGAGACACATAGACTCACACAGAGACCCATAGACTCACACAGAGACACATAGACTCACACAGAGACCCATAGACTCACACAGAGACACATAGACTCACACAGAGACCCATAGACTCACACAGAGACCCACAGACTCACACAGAGACCCCTAAACTCACACAGAGACCCATAGACTTACACAGAGACCCACAGACTCACACAGAGACCCATAGACTCACACAGAGACCCACAGACTCACGCAGAGACCCACAGACTCACACAGAGACCCACAGACTCGCACAGAGATCCACAGACTCACACAGAGACCCATAGACTCACACGGAGACCCATAGACTCACACAGAGACCCATAGACTCACACAGAGACCCATAGACTCACACAGAGACACATAGACTCACACAGAGACCCATAGACTCACACAGAGACACATAGACTCACACAGAGACCCATAGACTCACACAGAGACCCACAGACTCACACAGAGACCCATAGAATCACACAGAGACCCACAGACTCACACAGAGACCCACAGACTCGCACAGAGATCCACAGACTCACACAGAGACCCATAGACTAACACAGAGACCCATAAACTCACACAGAGACCCATAGACTCACACAGAGACCCATAGACTCACACAGAGACCCATAGACTCACACAGAGACACATAGACTCACACAGAGACCCATAGACTCACACAGAGACACATCGACTCAAACAGAGACCCATAGACTCACACAGAGACACATAGACTCACACAGAGACCCATAGACTCACACAGAGACACATAGACTCACACAGAGACCCATAGACTCACATAGAGACCCACAGACTCACACAGAGACCCATAGACTCACACAGAGACCCACAGACTCACACAGAGACCCACAGACTCGCACAGAGATCCACAGACTCACACATAGACCCATAGACTCACACAGAGACCCATAAACTCACACAGAGACCCATAGACTCACACAGAGACCCATAGACTCACACAGAGACCCACAGACTCGCACAGAGATCCACAGACTCACACAGAGACCCATAGACTCACACAGAGACCCATAGACTCACACAGAGACCCATAGACTCACACAGAGACCCACAGACTCACACAGAGACCCATAGACTCACACAGAGAACCATAGACTCACACAGAGACACACAGACTCACACAGAGACCGACAGACTCACACAGAGACGCACAGACTCACACAGAGACCCATAGACTCACACAGAGACCCATAGACTCACACAGAGACCCATAGACTCACACAGAGACCCATAGACTCACACAGAGACCGACAGACTCACACAGAGACCCACAGACTCACACAGAGACCCATAGACGCACACAGAGACCCACAGACTCACACAGAGACCCACAGACTCGCACAGAGATCCACAGACTCACACAGAGACCCATAGACTCACACAGAGACCCATAGACTCACACAGAGACCCATAGACTCACACAGAGACCCACAGACTCACACAGAGACCCATAGACTCACACAGAGAACCATAGACTCACACAGAGACCCACAGACTCACACAGAGACCGACAGACTCACACAGAGACCCACAGACTCACACAGAGACACATAGACTCACACAGAGACGCATAGACTCACACAGAGACCCATAGACTCACACATAGACCCATAGACTCACACAGAGACCCATAGACTCACACAGAGACCCATAGACTCACACAGAGACCCACAGACTCACACAGAGACCCACAGACTCACACAGAGACCCATAGACTCACACAGAGACCCATAGACTCACACAGAGACCCATAGACTCACACAGAGACACATAGACTCACACAGAGACCCATAGACTCACACAGAGACACATAGACTCACACAGAGACCCATAGACTCACACAGAGACCCACAGACTCACACAGAGACCCCTAAACTCACACAGAGACCCATAGACTTACACAGAGACCCACAGACTCACACAGAGCCCCATAGACTCACACAGAGACCCACAGACTCACGCAGAGACCCACAGACTCACACAGAGACCCACAGACTCACACAGAGATCCACAGACTCACACAGAGACCCATAGACTCACACGGAGACCCATAGACTCACACAGAGACCCATAGACTCACACAGAGACCCATAGACTCACACAGAGACACATAGACTCACACAGAGACCCATAGACTCACACAGAGACACATAGACTCACACAGAGACCCATAGACTCACACAGAGACCCACAGACTCACACAGAGACCCATAGAATCACACAGAGACCCACAGACTCACACAGAGACCCACAGACTCGCACAGAGATCCACAGACTCACACAGAGACCCATAGACTAACACAGAGACCCATAAACTCACACAGAGACCCATAGACTCACACAGAGACCCATAGACTCACACAGAGACACATAGACTCACACAGAGACCCATAGACTCACACAGAGACACATAGACTCAAACAGAGACCCATAGACTCACACAGAGACACATAGACTCACACAGAGACCCATAGACTCACACAGAGACACATAGACTCACACAGAGACCCATAGACTCACACAGAGACACATAGACTCACACAGAGACCCATAGACTCACACAGAGACCCACAAACTCACACAGAGACCCCTAAACTCACACAGAGACCCATAGACTTACACAGAGACCCACAGACTCACACAGAGACCCATAGACTCACACAGAGACCCACAGACTCACGCAGAGACCCACAGACTCACACAGAGACCCACAGACTCGCACAGAGATCCACAGACTCACACAGAGACCCATAGACTCACACGGAGACCCATAGACTCACACAGAGACCCATAGACTCACACAGAGACCCATAGACTCACACAGAGACACATAGACTCACACAGAGACCCATAGACTCACACAGAGACACATAGACTCACACAGAGACCCATAGACTCACACAGAGACCCACAGACTCACACAGAGACCCATAGAATCACACAGAGACCCACAGACTCACACAGAGACCCACAGACTCGCACAGAGATCCACAGACTCACACAGAGACACATAGACTAACACAGAGACCCATAAACTCACACAGAGACCCATAGACTCACACAGAGACCCATAGACTCACACAGAGACCCATAGACTCACACAGAGACACATAGACTCACACAGAGACCCATAGACTCACACAGAGACACATCGACTCAAACAGAGACCCATAGACTCACACAGAGACACATAGACTCACACAGAGACCCATAGACTCACACAGAGACACATAGACTCACACAGAGACCCATAGACTCACATAGAGACCCACAGACTCACACAGAGACCCATAGACTCACACAGAGACCCACAGACTCACACAGAGACCCACAGACTCGCACAGAGATCCACAGACTCACACATAGACCCATAGACTCACACAGAGACCCATAAACTCACACAGAGACCCATAGACTCACACAGAGACCCATAGACTCACACAGAGACCCACAGACTCGCACAGAGATCCACAGACTCACACAGAGACCCATAGACTCACACAGAGACCCATAGACTCACACAGAGACCCACAGACTCACACAGAGACCCATAGACTCACACAGAGAACCATAGACTCACACAGAGACACACAGACTCACACAGAGTCCGACAGACTCACACAGAGACCCACAGACTCACACAGAGACCCATAGACTCACACAGAGACCCATAGACTCACACAGAGACCCATAGACTCACACAGAGACCCATAGACTCACACATAGACCCATAGACTCACACAGAGACCCATAGACTAACACAGAGACCCATAGACTCACACAGAGACCCACAGACTCACACAGAGACCCATAGACTCACACAGAGACCCACAGACTCACACAGAGACCCATAGACTCACACAGAGACCCATAGACTCACACAGAGTGCCACAGACTCACACAGAGACCGACAGACTCACACAGAGACCCACAGACTCACACAGAGACCCATAGACTCACACAGAGACCCATAGACTCACACAGAGACCCATAGACTCACACAGAGACCCATAGACTCACACAGAGACCCACAGACTCACACAGAGACCCATAGACTCACACAGAGACCCACAGACTCACACAGACCCACAGACTCGCACAGAGATCCACAGACTCACACATAGACCCATAGACTCACACAGAGACCCATAAACTCACACAGAGACCCATAGACTCACACAGAGACCCATAGACTCACACAGAGACCCACAGACTCACGCAGAGACCCCATACACTCACACAGAGACCCACAGACTCACACAGAGACCCACAGACTCACACAGAGACCCACAGACTCGCACAGAGATCCACAGACTCACACAGAGACCCATAGACTCACACAGAGACCCATAGACTCACACAGAGACCCATAGAGTCACACAGAGACACATAGACTCACACAGAGACCCATAGACTCACACAGAGGCAATAGACCCACTCAGAGACCCATAGACTCACGCAGAGACCCATAGACTCACATAGAGACCCATAGACTCACTCAGAGACCCATAGACTCACACAGAGACCCTTAGACTCACACAGAGACCCATAGACTCACACAGAGACCCACAGACTCACACAGAGACACATAGCCTCACACAGAGACCCATAGACTCACACAGAGACCCATAGACTCACACAGAGACACATAGACTCACACAGAGACACATAGACTCACACAGAGACCCATAGACTCACACAGAGACCCACAGACTCACACAGAGACCCACAGACTCACACAGAGACCCATAGACTCACTTAGAGACCCATAGACTCACACAGAGACCCATAAACTCACACAGAGACCCATAGACTCACACAGAGACCCATAGACTCACACAGAGACCCATAGACTCACACAGAGACACATAGACTCACACAGAGACCCATAGACTCACACAGAGACACATAGACTCACACAGAGACCCATATACTCACACAGAGACCCACAGACTCACACAGAGACCCATAAACTCACACAGAGACCCATAGACTTACACAGAGACCCACAGACTCACACAGAGACCCATAGACTCACACAGAGACCCATAGACTCACACAGAGACCCATAGAGTCACACAGAGACACATAGACTCACACAGAGACCCATAGACTCACACAGAGGCAATAGACCCACTCAGAGACCCATAGACTCACGCAGAGACCCATAGACTCACATAGAGACCCATAGACTCACTCAGAGACCCATAGACTCACACAGAGACCCTTAGACTCACATAGAGACCCATAGACTCACACAGAGACCCACAGACTCACACAGAGACACATAGCCTCACACAGAGACCCATAGACTCACACAGAGACCCATAGACTCACACAGAGACACATAGACTCACACAGAGACACATAGACTCACACAGAGACCCATAGACTCACACAGAGACCCACAGACTCACACAGAGACCCACAGACTCACACAGAGACCCATAGACTCACTTAGAGACCCATAGACTCACACAGAGACCCATAAACTCACACAGAGACCCATAGACTCACACAGAGACCCATAGACTCACACAGAGACCCATAGACTCACACAGAGACACATAGACTCACACAGAGACCCATAGACTCACACAGAGACACATAGACTCACACAGAGACCCATATACTCACACAGAGACCCACAGACTCACACAGAGACCCCTAAACTCACACAGAGACCCATAGACTTACACAGAGACCCACAGACTCACACAGAGACCCATAGACGCACACAGAGACCCACAGACTCACGCAGAGACCCACAGACTCACACAGAGACCCACAGACTCGCACAGAGATCCACAGACTCACACAGAGACCCATAGACTCACACAGAGACCCATAGACTCAATACAGAGACCCATAGACTCACACAGAGACCCACAGACTCACACAGAGACCCATAGACTCACACAGAGAACCATAGACTCACACAGAGACCCACAGACTCACACAGAGACCGACAGACTCACACAGAGACCCACAGACTCACACAGAGACACATAGACTCACACAGAGACGCATAGACTCACACAGAGACCCATAGACTCACACATAGACCCATAGACTCACACAGAGACCCATAGACTCACACAGAGACCCATAGACTCACACAGAGACCCACAGACTCACACAGAGACCCGCAGACTCACACAGAGACCCATAGACTCACACAGAGACCCATAGACTCACACAGAGACACATAGACTCACACAGAGACCCATAGACTCACACAGAGACACATAGACTCGCACAGAGACCCATAGACTCACACAGAGACCCACAGACTCACACAGAGACCCCTAAACTCACACAGAGACCCATAGACTTACACAGAGACCCACAGACTCACACAGAGCCCCATAGACTCACACAGAGACCCACAGACTCACGCAGAGACCCACAGACTCACACAGAGACCCACAGACTCACACAGAGATCCACAGACTCACACAGAGACCCATAGACTCACACGGAGACCCATAGACTCACACAGAGACCCATAGACTCACACAGAGACCCATAGACTCACACAGAGACCCATAGACTCACACAGAGACACATAGACTCACACAGAGACCCATAGACTCACACAGAAACCCACAGACTCACACAGAGACCCATAGAATCACACAGAGACCCACAGACTCACACAGAGACCCACAGACTCGCACAGAGATCCACAGACTCACACAGAGACCCATAGACTAACACAGAGACCCATAAACTCACACAGAGACCCATAGACTCACACAGAGACCCATAGACTCACACAGAGACACATAGACTCACACAGAGACCCATAGACTCACACAGAGACACATAGACTCAAACAGAGACCCATAGACTCACACAGAGACACATAGACTCACACAGAGACCCATAGACTCACACAGAGACACATAGACTCACACAGAGACCCATAGACTCACACAGAGACACATAGACTCACACAGAGACCCATAGACTCACACAGAGACCCACAGACTCACACAGAGACCCCTAAACTCACACAGAGACCCATAGACTTACACAGAGACCCACAGACTCACACAGAGACCCATAGACTCACACAGAGACCCAAAGACTCACGCAGAGACCCACAGACTCACACAGAGACCCACAGACTCGCACAGAGATCCACAGACTCACACAGAGACCCATAGACTCACACGGAGACCCATAGACTCACACAGAGACCCATAGTCTCACACAGAGACCCATAGACTCACACAGAGACACATAGACTCACACAGAGACCCATAGACTCACACAGAGACACATAGACTCACACAGAGACCCATAGACTCACACAGAGACCCACAGACTCACACAGAGACCCATAGAATCACACAGAGACCCACAGACTCACACAGAGACCCACAGACTCGCACAGAGATCCACAGACTCACACAGAGACCCATAGACTAACACAGAGACCCATAAACTCACACAGAGACCCATAGACTCACACAGAGACCCATAGACTCACACAGAGACCCATAGACTCACACAGAGACACATAGACTCACACAGAGACCCATAGACTCACACAGAGACACATCGACTCAAACAGAGACCCATAGACTCACACAGAGACACATAGACTCACACAGAGACCCATAGACTCACACAGAGACACATAGACTCACACAGAGACCCATAGACTCACATAGAGACCCACAGACTCACACAGAGACCCATAGACTCACACAGAGACCCACAGACTCACACAGAGACCCACAGACTCGCACAGAGATCCACAGACTCACACATAGACCCATAGACTCACACAGAGACCCATAAACTCACACAGAGACCCATAGACTCACACAGAGACCCATAGACTCACACAGAGACCCACAGACTCGCACAGAGATCCACAGACTCACACAGAGACCCATAGACTCACACAGAGACCCATAGACTCACACAGAGACCCATAGACTCACACAGAGACCCACAGACTCACACAGAGACCCATAGACTAACACAGAGAACCATAGACTCACACAGAGACACACAGACTCACACAGAGACCGACAGACTCACACAGAGACCCACAGACTCACACAGAGACCCATAGACTCACACAGAGACCCATAGACTCACACAGAGACCCATAGACTCACACAGAGACCCATAGACTCACACAGAGACCGACAGACTCACATAGAGACCCACAGACTCACACAGAGACCCATAGACGCACACAGAGACCCACAGACTCACACAGAGACCCACAGACTCGCACAGAGATCCACAGACTCACACAGAGACCCATAGACTCACACAGAGACCCATAGACTCACACAGAGACCCATAGACTCACACAGAGACCCACAGACTCACACAGAGACCCATAGACTCACACAGAGAACCATAGACTTACACAGAGACCCACAGACTCACACAGAGACCGACAGACTCACACAGAGACCCACAGACTCACACAGAGACACATAGACTCACACAGAGACGCATAGACTCACACAGAGACCCATAGACTCACACATAGACCCATAGACTCACACAGAGACCCATAGACTCACACAGAGACCCATAGACTCACACAGAGACCCACAGACTCACACAGAGACCCACAGACTCACACAGAGACCCATAGACTCACACAGAGACCCATAGACTCACACAGAGACCCATAGACTCACACAGAGACACATAGACTCACACAGAGACCCATAGACTCACACAGAGACACATAGACTCACACAGAGACCCATAGACTCACACAGAGACCCACAGACTCACACAGAGACCCCTAAACTCACACAGAGACCCATAGAGTTACACAGAGACCCACAGACTCACACAGAGCCCCATAGACTCACACAGAGACCCACAGACTCACGCAGAGACCCACAGACTCACACAGAGACCCACAGACTCACACAGAGATCCACAGACTCACACAGAGACCCATAGACTCACACGGAGACCCATAGACTCACACAGAGACCCATAGACTCACACAGAGACCCATAGACTCACACAGAGACACATAGACTCACACAGAGACCCATAGACTCACACAGAGACACATAGACTCACACAGAGACCCATAGACTCAAACAGAGACCCACAGACTCACACAGAGACCCATAGAATCACACAGAGACCCACAGACTCACACAGAGACCCACAGACTCGCACAGAGATCCACAGACTCACACAGAGACCCATAGACTAACACAGAGACCCATAAACTCACACAGAGACCCATAGACTCACACAGAGACCCATAGACTCACACAGAGACACATAGACTCACACAGAGACCCATAGACTCACACAGAGACACATAGACTCAAACAGAGACCCATAGACTCACACAGAGACACATAGACTCACACAGAGACCCATAGACTCACACAGAGACACATAGACTCACACAGAGACCCATAGACTCACACAGAGACACATAGACTCACACAGAGACCCATAGACTCACACAGAGACCCACAGACTCACACAGAGACCCCTAAACTCACACAGAGACCCATAGACTTACACAGAGACCCACAGACTCACACAGAGACCCATAGACTCACACAGAGACCCACAGACTCACGCAGAGACCCACAGACTCACACAGAGACCCACAGACTTGCACAGAGATCCACAGACTCACACAGAGACCCATAGACTCACACGGAGACCCATAGACTCACACAGAGACCCATAGACTCACACAGAGACCCATAGACTCACACAGAGACACATAGACTCACACAGAGACCCATAGACTCACACAGAGACACATAGACTCACACAGAGACCCATAGACTCACACAGAGACCCACAGACTCACACAGAGACCCATAGAATCACACAGAGACCCACAGACTCACACAGAGACCCACAGACTCGCACAGAGATCCACAGACTCACACAGAGACCCATAGACTAACACAGAGACCCATAAACTCACACAGAGACCCATAGACTCACACAGAGACCCATAGACTCACACAGAGACCCATAGACTCACACAGAGACACATAGACTCACACAGAGACCCATAGACTCACACAGAGAAACATCGACTCAAACAGAGACCCATAGACTCACACAGAGACACATAGACTCACACAGAGACCCATAGACTCACACAGAGACACATAGACTCACACAGAGACCCATAGACTCACATAGAGACCCACAGACTCACACAGAGACCCATAGACTCACACAGAGACCCACAGACTCACACAGAGACCCATAGACTCGCACAGAGATCCACAGACTCACACATAGACCCATAGACTCACACAGAGACCCATAAACTCACACAGAGACCCATAGACTCACACAGAGACCCATAGACTCACACAGAGACCCACAGACTCGCACAGAGATCCACAGACTCACACAGAGACCCACAGACTCACACAGAGACACATAGACTCACACAGAGACGCATAGACTCACACAGAGACCCATAGACTCACACATAGACCCATAGACTCACACAGAGACCCATAGACTCACACAGAGACCCATAGACTCACACAGAGACCCACAGACTCACACAGAGACCCGCAGACTCACACAGAGACCCATAGACTCACACAGAGACCCATAGACTCACACAGAGACACATAGACTCACACAGAGACCCATAGACTCACACAGAGACACATAGACTCACACAGAGACCCATAGACTCACACAGAGACCCACAGACTCACACAGAGACCCCTAAACTCACACAGAGACCCATAGACTTACACAGAGACCCACAGACTCACACAGAGCCCCATAGACTCACACAGAGACCCACAGACTCACGCAGAGACCCACAGACTCACACAGAGACCCACAGACTCACACAGAGATCCACAGACTCACACAGAGACCCATAGACTCACACGGAGACCCATAGACTCACACAGAGACCCATAGACTCACACAGAGACCCATAGACTCACACAGAGACCCATAGACTCACACAGAGACACATAGACTCACACAGAGACCCATAGACTCACACAGAAACCCACAGACTCACACAGAGACCCATAGAATCACACAGAGACCCACAGACTCACACAGAGACCCACAGACTCGCACAGAGATCCACAGACTCACACAGAGACCCATAGACTAACACAGAGACCCATAAACTCACACAGAGACCCATAGACTCACACAGAGACCCATAGACTCACACAGAGACACATAGACTCACACAGAGACCCATAGACTCACACAGAGACACATAGACTCAAACAGAGACCCATAGACTCACACAGAGACACATAGACTCACACAGAGACCCATAGACTCACACAGAGACACATAGACTCACACAGAGACCCATAGACTCACACAGAGACACATAGACTCACACAGAGACCCATAGACTCACACAGAGACCCACAGACTCACACAGAGACCCCTAAACTCACACAGAGACCCATAGACTTACACAGAGACCCACAGACTCACACAGAGCCCCATAGACTCACACAGAGACCCACAGACTCACGCAGAGACCCACAGACTCACACAGAGACCCACAGACTCACACAGAGATCCACAGACTCACACAGAGACCCATAGACTCACACGGAGACCCATAGACTCACACAGAGACCCATAGACTCACACAGAGACCCATAGACTCACACAGAGACACATAGACTCACACAGAGACCCATAGACTCACACAGAAACCCACAGACTCACACAGAGACCCATAGAATCACACAGAGACCCACAGACTCACACAGAGACCCACAGACTCGCACAGAGATCCACAGACTCACACAGAGACCCATAGACTAACACAGAGACCCATAAACTCACACAGAGACCCATAGACTCACACAGAGACCCATAGACTCACACAGAGACACATAGACTCACACAGAGACCCATAGACTCACACAGAGACACATAGACTCAAACAGAGACCCATAGACTCACACAGAGACACATAGACTCACACAGAGACCCATAGACTCACACAGAGACACACAGACTCACACAGAGACCCATAGACTCACACAGAGAACCATAGACTCACACAGAGACCCACAGACTCACACAGAGACCGACAGACTCACACAGAGACCCACAGACTCACACAGAGACACATAGACTCACACAGAGACGCATAGACTCACACAGAGACCCATAGACTCACACATAGACCCATAGACTCACACAGAGACCCATAGACTCACACAGAGACCCATAGACTCACACAGAGACCCACAGACTCACACAGAGACCCGCAGACTCACACAGAGACCCATAGACTCACACAGAGACCCATAGACTCACACAGAGACACATAGACTCACACAGAGACCCATAGACTCACACAGAGACACATAGACTCGCACAGAGACCCATAGACTCACACAGAGACCCACAGACTCACACAGAGACCCCTAAACTCACACAGAGACCCATAGACTTACACAGAGACCCACAGACTCACACAGAGCCCCATAGACTCACACAGAGACCCACAGACTCACGCAGAGACCCACAGACTCACACAGAGACCCACAGACTCACACAGAGATCCACAGACTCACACAGAGACCCATAGACTCACACGGAGACCCATAGACTCACACAGAGACCCATAGACTCACACAGAGACCCATAGACTCACACAGAGACCCATAGACTCACACAGAGACACATAGACTCACACAGAGACCCATAGACTCACACAGAAACCCACAGACTCACACAGAGACCCATAGAATCACACAGAGACCCACAGACTCACACAGAGACCCACAGACTCGCACAGAGATCCACAGACTCACACAGAGACCCATAGACTAACACAGAGACCCATAAACTCACACAGAGACCCATAGACTCACACAGAGACCCATAGACTCACACAGAGACACATAGACTCACACAGAGACCCATAGACTCACACAGAGACACATAGACTCAAACAGAGACCCATAGACTCACACAGAGACACATAGACTCACACAGAGACCCATAGACTCACACAGAGACACATAGACTCACACAGAGACCCATAGACTCACACAGAGACACATAGACTCACACAGAGACCCATAGACTCACACAGAGACCCACAGACTCACACAGAGACCCCTAAACTCACACAGAGACCCATAGACTTACACAGAGACCCACAGACTCACACAGAGACCCATAGACTCACACAGAGACCCAAAGACTCACGCAGAGACCCACAGACTCACACAGAGACCCACAGACTCGCACAGAGATCCACAGACTCACACAGAGACCCATAGACTCACACGGAGACCCATAGACTCACACAGAGACCCATAGTCTCACACAGAGACCCATAGACTCACACAGAGACACATAGACTCACACAGAGACCCATAGACTCACACAGAGACACATAGACTCACACAGAGACCCATAGACTCACACAGAGACCCACAGACTCACACAGAGACCCATAGAATCACACAGAGACCCACAGACTCACACAGAGACCCACAGACTCGCACAGAGATCCACAGACTCACACAGAGACCCATAGACTAACACAGAGACCCATAAACTCACACAGAGACCCATAGACTCACACAGAGACCCATAGACTCACACAGAGACCCATAGACTCACACAGAGACACATAGACTCACACAGAGACCCATAGACTCACACAGAGACACATCGACTCAAACAGAGACCCATAGACTCACACAGAGACACATAGACTCACACAGAGACCCATAGACTCACACAGAGACACATAGACTCACACAGAGACCCATAGACTCACATAGAGACCCACAGACTCACACAGAGACCCATAGACTCACACAGAGACCCACAGACTCACACAGAGACCCACAGACTCGCACAGAGATCCACAGACTCACACATAGACCCATAGACTCACACAGAGACCCATAAACTCACACAGAGACCCATAGACTCACACAGAGACCCATAGACTCACACAGAGACCCACAGACTCGCACAGAGATCCACAGACTCACACAGAGACCCATAGACTCACACAGAGACCCATAGACTCACACAGAGACCCATAGACTCACACAGAGACCCACAGACTCACACAGAGACCCATAGACTAACACAGAGAACCATAGACTCACACAGAGACACACAGACTCACACAGAGACCGACAGACTCACACAGAGACCCACAGACTCACACAGAGACCCATAGACTCACACAGAGACCCATAGACTCACACAGAGACCCATAGACTCACACAGAGACCCATAGACTCACACAGAGACCGACAGACTCACATAGAGACCCACAGACTCACACAGAGACCCATAGACGCACACAGAGACCCACAGACTCACACAGAGACCCACAGACTCGCACAGAGATCCACAGACTCACACAGAGACCCATAGACTCACACAGAGACCCATAGACTCACACAGAGACCCATAGACTCACACAGAGACCCACAGACTCACACAGAGACCCATAGACTCACACAGAGAACCATAGACTTACACAGAGACCCACAGACTCACACAGAGACCGACAGACTCACACAGAGACCCACAGACTCACACAGAGACACATAGACTCACACAGAGACGCATAGACTCACACAGAGACCCATAGACTCACACATAGACCCATAGACTCACACAGAGACCCATAGACTCACACAGAGACCCATAGACTCACACAGAGACCCACAGACTCACACAGAGACCCACAGACTCACACAGAGACCCATAGACTCACACAGAGACCCATAGACTCACACAGAGACCCATAGACTCACACAGAGACACATAGACTCACACAGAGACCCATAGACTCACACAGAGACACATAGACTCACACAGAGACCCATAGACTCACACAGAGACCCACAGACTCACACAGAGACCCCTAAACTCACACAGAGACCCATAGAGTTACACAGAGACCCACAGACTCACACAGAGCCCCATAGACTCACACAGAGACCCACAGACTCACGCAGAGACCCACAGACTCACACAGAGACCCACAGACTCACACAGAGATCCACAGACTCACACAGAGACCCATAGACTCACACGGAGACCCATAGACTCACACAGAGACCCATAGACTCACACAGAGACCCATAGACTCACACAGAGACACATAGACTCACACAGAGACCCATAGACTCACACAGAGACACATAGACTCACACAGAGACCCATAGACTCAAACAGAGACCCACAGACTCACACAGAGACCCATAGAATCACACAGAGACCCACAGACTCACACAGAGACCCACAGACTCGCACAGAGATCCACAGACTCACACAGAGACCCATAGACTAACACAGAGACCCATAAACTCACACAGAGACCCATAGACTCACACAGAGACCCATAGACTCACACAGAGACACATAGACTCACACAGAGACCCATAGACTCACACAGAGACACATAGACTCAAACAGAGACCCATAGACTCACACAGAGACACATAGACTCACACAGAGACCCATAGACTCACACAGAGACACATAGACTCACACAGAGACCCATAGACTCACACAGAGACACATAGACTCACACAGAGACCCATAGACTCACACAGAGACCCACAGACTCACACAGAGACCCCTAAACTCACACAGAGACCCATAGACTTACACAGAGACCCACAGACTCACACAGAGACCCATAGACTCACACAGAGACCCACAGACTCACGCAGAGACCCACAGACTCACACAGAGACCCACAGACTTGCACAGAGATCCACAGACTCACACAGAGACCCATAGACTCACACGGAGACCCATAGACTCACACAGAGACCCATAGACTCACACAGAGACCCATAGACTCACACAGAGACACATAGACTCACACAGAGACCCATAGACTCACACAGAGACACATAGACTCACACAGAGACCCATAGACTCACACAGAGACCCACAGACTCACACAGAGACCCATAGAATCACACAGAGACCCACAGACTCACACAGAGACCCACAGACTCGCACAGAGATCCACAGACTCACACAGAGACCCATAGACTAACACAGAGACCCATAAACTCACACAGAGACCCATAGACTCACACAGAGACCCATAGACTCACACAGAGACCCATAGACTCACACAGAGACACATAGACTCACACAGAGACCCATAGACTCACACAGAGAAACATCGACTCAAACAGAGACCCATAGACTCACACAGAGACACATAGACTCACACAGAGACCCATAGACTCACACAGAGACACATAGACTCACACAGAGACCCATAGACTCACATAGAGACCCACAGACTCACACAGAGACCCATAGACTCACACAGAGACCCACAGACTCACACAGAGACCCATAGACTCGCACAGAGATCCACAGACTCACACATAGACCCATAGACTCACACAGAGACCCATAAACTCACACAGAGACCCATAGACTCACACAGAGACCCATAGACTCACACAGAGACCCACAGACTCGCACAGAGATCCACAGACTCACACAGAGACCCACAGACTCACACAGAGACACATAGACTCACACAGAGACGCATAGACTCACACAGAGACCCATAGACTCACACATAGACCCATAGACTCACACAGAGACCCATAGACTCACACAGAGACCCATAGACTCACACAGAGACCCACAGACTCACACAGAGACCCGCAGACTCACACAGAGACCCATAGACTCACACAGAGACCCATAGACTCACACAGAGACACATAGACTCACACAGAGACCCATAGACTCACACAGAGACACATAGACTCACACAGAGACCCATAGACTCACACAGAGACCCACAGACTCACACAGAGACCCCTAAACTCACACAGAGACCCATAGACTTACACAGAGACCCACAGACTCACACAGAGCCCCATAGACTCACACAGAGACCCACAGACTCACGCAGAGACCCACAGACTCACACAGAGACCCACAGACTCACACAGAGATCCACAGACTCACACAGAGACCCATAGACTCACACGGAGACCCATAGACTCACACAGAGACCCATAGACTCACACAGAGACCCATAGACTCACACAGAGACCCATAGACTCACACAGAGACACATAGACTCACACAGAGACCCATAGACTCACACAGAAACCCACAGACTCACACAGAGACCCATAGAATCACACAGAGACCCACAGACTCACACAGAGACCCACAGACTCGCACAGAGATCCACAGACTCACACAGAGACCCATAGACTAACACAGAGACCCATAAACTCACACAGAGACCCATAGACTCACACAGAGACCCATAGACTCACACAGAGACACATAGACTCACACAGAGACCCATAGACTCACACAGAGACACATAGACTCAAACAGAGACCCATAGACTCACACAGAGACACATAGACTCACACAGAGACCCATAGACTCACACAGAGACACATAGACTCACACAGAGACCCATAGACTCACACAGAGACACATAGACTCACACAGAGACCCATAGACTCACACAGAGACCCACAGACTCACACAGAGACCCCTAAACTCACACAGAGACCCATAGACTTACACAGAGACCCACAGACTCACACAGAGCCCCATAGACTCACACAGAGACCCACAGACTCACGCAGAGACCCACAGACTCACACAGAGACCCACAGACTCACACAGAGATCCACAGACTCACACAGAGACCCATAGACTCACACGGAGACCCATAGACTCACACAGAGACCCATAGACTCACACAGAGACCCATAGACTCACACAGAGACACATAGACTCACACAGAGACCCATAGACTCACACAGAAACCCACAGACTCACACAGAGACCCATAGAATCACACAGAGACCCACAGACTCACACAGAGACCCACAGACTCGCACAGAGATCCACAGACTCACACAGAGACCCATAGACTAACACAGAGACCCATAAACTCACACAGAGACCCATAGACTCACACAGAGACCCATAGACTCACACAGAGACACATAGACTCACACAGAGACCCATAGACTCACACAGAGACACATAGACTCAAACAGAGACCCATAGACTCACACAGAGACACATAGACTCACACAGAGACCCATAGACTCACACAGAGACACATAGACTCACACAGAGACCCATAGACTCACACAGAGACACATAGACTCACACAGAGACCCATAGACTCACACAGAGACCCACAGACTCACACAGAGACCCCTAAACTCACACAGAGACCCATAGACTTACACAGAGACCCACAGACTCACACAGAGACCCATAGACTCACACAGAGACCCAAAGACTCACGCAGAGACCCACAGACTCACACAGAGACCCACAGACTCGCACAGAGATCCACAGACTCACACAGAGACCCATAGACTCACACGGAGACCCATAGACTCACACAGAGACCCATAGTCTCACACAGAGACCCATAGACTCACACAGAGACACATAGACTCACACAGAGACCCATAGACTCACACAGAGACACATAGACTCACACAGAGACCCATAGACTCACACAGAGACCCACAGACTCACACAGAGACCCATAGAATCACACAGAGACCCACAGACTCACACAGAGACCCACAGACTCGCACAGAGATCCACAGACTCACACAGAGACCCATAGACTAACACAGAGACCCATAAACTCACACAGAGACCCATAGACTCACACAGAGACCCATAGACTCACACAGAGACCCATAGACTCACACAGAGACACATAGACTCACACAGAGACCCATAGACTCACACAGAGACACATCGACTCAAACAGAGACCCATAGACTCACACAGAGACACATAGACTCACACAGAGACCCATAGACTCACACAGAGACACATAGACTCACACAGAGACCCATAGACTCACATAGAGACCCACAGACTCACACAGAGACCCATAGACTCACACAGAGACCCACAGACTCACACAGAGACCCACAGACTCGCACAGAGATCCACAGACTCACACATAGACCCATAGACTCACACAGAGACCCATAAACTCACACAGAGACCCATAGACTCACACAGAGACCCATAGACTCACACAGAGACCCACAGACTCGCACAGAGATCCACAGACTCACACAGAGACCCATAGACTCACACAGAGACCCATAGACTCACACAGAGACCCATAGACTCACACAGAGACCCACAGACTCACACAGAGACCCATAGACTCACACAGAGAACCATAGACTCACACAGAGACACACAGACTCACACAGAGACCGACAGACTCACACAGAGACCCACAGACTCACACAGAGACCCATAGACTCACACAGAGACCCATAGACTCACACAGAGACCCATAGACTCACACAGAGACCCATAGACTCACACAGAGACCGACAGACTCACATAGAGACCCACAGACTCACACAGAGACCCATAGACGCACACAGAGACCCACAGACTCACACAGAGACCCACAGACTCGCACAGAGATCCACAGACTCACACAGAGACCCATAGACTCACACAGAGACCCATAGACTCACACAGAGACCCATAGACTCACACAGAGACCCACAGACTCACACAGAGACCCATAGACTCACACAGAGAACCATAGACTTACACAGAGACCCACAGACTCACACAGAGACCGACAGACTCACACAGAGACCCACAGACTCACACAGAGACACATAGACTCACACAGAGACGCATAGACTCACACAGAGACCCATAGACTCACACATAGACCCATAGACTCACACAGAGACCCATAGACTCACACAGAGACCCATAGACTCACACAGAGACCCACAGACTCACACAGAGACCCACAGACTCACACAGAGACCCATAGACTCACACAGAGACCCATAGACTCACACAGAGACCCATAGACTCACACAGAGACACATAGACTCACACAGAGACCCATAGACTCACACAGAGACACATAGACTCACACAGAGACCCATAGACTCACACAGAGACCCACAGACTCACACAGAGACCCCTAAACTCACACAGAGACCCATAGAGTTACACAGAGACCCACAGACTCACACAGAGCCCCATAGACTCACACAGAGACCCACAGACTCACGCAGAGACCCACAGACTCACACAGAGACCCATAGACTCACACAGAGACACATAGACTCACACAGAGACACATAGACTCACACAGAGACCCATAGACTCACACAGAGACCCACAGACTCACACAGAGACCCACAGACTCACACAGAGACCCATAGACTCACTTAGAGACCCATAGACTCACACAGAGACCCATAAACTCACACAGAGACCCATAGACTCACACAGAGACCCATAGACTCACACAGAGACCCATAGACTCACACAGAGACACATAGACTCACACAGAGACCCATAGACTCACACAGAGACACATAGACTCACACAGAGACCCATATACTCACACAGAGACCCACAGACTCACACAGAGACCCCTAAACTCACACAGAGACCCATAGACTTACACAGAGACCCACAGACTCACACAGAGACCCATAGACTCACACAGAGACCCATAGACTCACACAGAGACCCATAGAGTCACACAGAGACACATAGACTCACACAGAGACCCATAGACTCACACAGAGGCAATAGACCCACTCAGAGACCCATAGACTCACGCAGAGACCCATAGACTCACATAGAGACCCATAGACTCACTCAGAGACCCATAGACTCACACAGAGACCCTTAGACTCACATAGAGACCCATAGACTCACACAGAGACCCACAGACTCACACAGAGACACATAGCCTCACACAGAGACCCATAGACTCACACAGAGACCCATAGACTCACACAGAGACACATAGACTCACACAGAGACACATAGACTCACACAGAGACCCATAGACTCACACAGAGACCCACAGACTCACACAGAGACCCACAGACTCACACAGAGACCCATAGACTCACTTAGAGACCCATAGACTCACACAGAGACCCATAAACTCACACAGAGACCCATAGACTCACACAGAGACCCATAGACTCACACAGAGACCCATAGACTCACACAGAGACACATAGACTCACACAGAGACCCATAGACTCACACAGAGACACATAGACTCACACAGAGACCCATATACTCACACAGAGACCCACAGACTCACACAGAGACCCCTAAACTCACACAGAGACCCATAGACTTACACAGAGACCCACAGACTCACACAGAGACCCATAGACGCACACAGAGACCCACAGACTCACGCAGAGACCCACAGACTCACACAGAGACCCACAGACTCGCACAGAGATCCACAGACTCACACAGAGACCCATAGACTCACACAGAGACCCATAGACTCAATACAGAGACCCATAGACTCACACAGAGACCCACAGACTCACACAGAGACCCATAGACTCACACAGAGAACCATAGACTCACACAGAGACCCACAGACTCACACAGAGACCGACAGACTCACACAGAGACCCACAGACTCACACAGAGACACATAGACTCACACAGAGACGCATAGACTCACACAGAGACCCATAGACTCACACATAGACCCATAGACTCACACAGAGACCCATAGACTCACACAGAGACCCATAGACTCACACAGAGACCCACAGACTCACACAGAGACCCGCAGACTCACACAGAGACCCATAGACTCACACAGAGACCCATAGACTCACACAGAGACACATAGACTCACACAGAGACCCATAGACTCACACAGAGACACATAGACTCGCACAGAGACCCATAGACTCACACAGAGACCCACAGACTCACACAGAGACCCCTAAACTCACACAGAGACCCATAGACTTACACAGAGACCCACAGACTCACACAGAGCCCCATAGACTCACACAGAGACCCACAGACTCACGCAGAGACCCACAGACTCACACAGAGACCCACAGACTCACACAGAGATCCACAGACTCACACAGAGACCCATAGACTCACACGGAGACCCATAGACTCACACAGAGACCCATAGACTCACACAGAGACCCATAGACTCACACAGAGACCCATAGACTCACACAGAGACACATAGACTCACACAGAGACCCATAGACTCACACAGAAACCCACAGACTCACACAGAGACCCATAGAATCACACAGAGACCCACAGACTCACACAGAGACCCACAGACTCGCACAGAGATCCACAGACTCACACAGAGACCCATAGACTAACACAGAGACCCATAAACTCACACAGAGACCCATAGACTCACACAGAGACCCATAGACTCACACAGAGACACATAGACTCACACAGAGACCCATAGACTCACACAGAGACACATAGACTCAAACAGAGACCCATAGACTCACACAGAGACACATAGACTCACACAGAGACCCATAGACTCACACAGAGACACATAGACTCACACAGAGACCCATAGACTCACACAGAGACACATAGACTCACACAGAGACCCATAGACTCACACAGAGACCCACAGACTCACACAGAGACCCCTAAACTCACACAGAGACCCATAGACTTACACAGAGACCCACAGACTCACACAGAGACCCATAGACTCACACAGAGACCCAAAGACTCACGCAGAGACCCACAGACTCACACAGAGACCCACAGACTCGCACAGAGATCCACAGACTCACACAGAGACCCATAGACTCACACGGAGACCCATAGACTCACACAGAGACCCATAGTCTCACACAGAGACCCATAGACTCACACAGAGACACATAGACTCACACAGAGACCCATAGACTCACACAGAGACACATAGACTCACACAGAGACCCATAGACTCACACAGAGACCCACAGACTCACACAGAGACCCATAGAATCACACAGAGACCCACAGACTCACACAGAGACCCACAGACTCGCACAGAGATCCACAGACTCACACAGAGACCCATAGACTAACACAGAGACCCATAAACTCACACAGAGACCCATAGACTCACACAGAGACCCATAGACTCACACAGAGACCCATAGACTCACACAGAGACACATAGACTCACACAGAGACCCATAGACTCACACAGAGACACATCGACTCAAACAGAGACCCATAGACTCACACAGAGACACATAGACTCACACAGAGACCCATAGACTCACACAGAGACACATAGACTCACACAGAGACCCATAGACTCACATAGAGACCCACAGACTCACACAGAGACCCATAGACTCACACAGAGACCCACAGACTCACACAGAGACCCACAGACTCGCACAGAGATCCACAGACTCACACATAGACCCATAGACTCACACAGAGACCCATAAACTCACACAGAGACCCATAGACTCACACAGAGACCCATAGACTCACACAGAGACCCACAGACTCGCACAGAGATCCACAGACTCACACAGAGACCCATAGACTCACACAGAGACCCATAGACTCACACAGAGACCCATAGACTCACACAGAGACCCACAGACTCACACAGAGACCCATAGACTAACACAGAGAACCATAGACTCACACAGAGACACACAGACTCACACAGAGACCGACAGACTCACACAGAGACCCACAGACTCACACAGAGACCCATAGACTCACACAGAGACCCATAGACTCACACAGAGACCCATAGACTCACACAGAGACCCATAGACTCACACAGAGACCGACAGACTCACATAGAGACCCACAGACTCACACAGAGACCCATAGACGCACACAGAGACCCACAGACTCACACAGAGACCCACAGACTCGCACAGAGATCCACAGACTCACACAGAGACCCATAGACTCACACAGAGACCCATAGACTCACACAGAGACCCATAGACTCACACAGAGACCCACAGACTCACACAGAGACCCATAGACTCACACAGAGAACCATAGACTTACACAGAGACCCACAGACTCACACAGAGACCGACAGACTCACACAGAGACCCACAGACTCACACAGAGACACATAGACTCACACAGAGACGCATAGACTCACACAGAGACCCATAGACTCACACATAGACCCATAGACTCACACAGAGACCCATAGACTCACACAGAGACCCATAGACTCACACAGAGACCCACAGACTCACACAGAGACCCACAGACTCACACAGAGACCCATAGACTCACACAGAGACCCATAGACTCACACAGAGACCCATAGACTCACACAGAGACACATAGACTCACACAGAGACCCATAGACTCACACAGAGACACATAGACTCACACAGAGACCCATAGACTCACACAGAGACCCACAGACTCACACAGAGACCCCTAAACTCACACAGAGACCCATAGAGTTACACAGAGACCCACAGACTCACACAGAGCCCCATAGACTCACACAGAGACCCACAGACTCACGCAGAGACCCACAGACTCACACAGAGACCCACAGACTCACACAGAGATCCACAGACTCACACAGAGACCCATAGACTCACACGGAGACCCATAGACTCACACAGAGACCCATAGACTCACACAGAGACCCATAGACTCACACAGAGACACATAGACTCACACAGAGACCCATAGACTCACACAGAGACACATAGACTCACACAGAGACCCATAGACTCAAACAGAGACCCACAGACTCACACAGAGACCCATAGAATCACACAGAGACCCACAGACTCACACAGAGACCCACAGACTCGCACAGAGATCCACAGACTCACACAGAGACCCATAGACTAACACAGAGACCCATAAACTCACACAGAGACCCATAGACTCACACAGAGACCCATAGACTCACACAGAGACACATAGACTCACACAGAGACCCATAGACTCACACAGAGACACATAGACTCAAACAGAGACCCATAGACTCACACAGAGACACATAGACTCACACAGAGACCCATAGACTCACACAGAGACACATAGACTCACACAGAGACCCATAGACTCACACAGAGACACATAGACTCACACAGAGACCCATAGACTCACACAGAGACCCACAGACTCACACAGAGACCCCTAAACTCACACAGAGACCCATAGACTTACACAGAGACCCACAGACTCACACAGAGACCCATAGACTCACACAGAGACCCACAGACTCACGCAGAGACCCACAGACTCACACAGAGACCCACAGACTTGCACAGAGATCCACAGACTCACACAGAGACCCATAGACTCACACGGAGACCCATAGACTCACACAGAGACACATAGACTCACACAGAGACCCATAGACTCACACAGAGACACATAGACTCACACAGAGACCCATAGACTCACACAGAGACCCACAGACTCACACAGAGACCCATAGAATCACACAGAGACCCACAGACTCACACAGAGACCCACAGACTCGCACAGAGATCCACAGACTCACACAGAGACCCATAGACTAACACAGAGACCCATAAACTCACACAGAGACCCATAGACTCACACAGAGACCCATAGACTCACACAGAGACCCATAGACTCACACAGAGACACATAGACTCACACAGAGACCCATAGACTCACACAGAGAAACATCGACTCAAACAGAGACCCATAGACTCACACAGAGACACATAGACTCACACAGAGACCCATAGACTCACACAGAGACACATAGACTCACACAGAGACCCATAGACTCACATAGAGACCCACAGACTCACACAGAGACCCATAGACTCACACAGAGACCCACAGACTCACACAGAGACCCATAGACTCGCACAGAGATCCACAGACTCACACATAGACCCATAGACTCACACAGAGACCCATAAACTCACACAGAGACCCATAGACTCACACAGAGACCCATAGACTCACACAGAGACCCACAGACTCGCACAGAGATCCACAGACTCACACAGAGACCCACAGACTCACACAGAGACACATAGACTCACACAGAGACGCATAGACTCACACAGAGACCCATAGACTCACACATAGACCCATAGACTCACACAGAGACCCATAGACTCACACAGAGACCCATAGACTCACACAGAGACCCACAGACTCACACAGAGACCCGCAGACTCACACAGAGACCCATAGACTCACACAGAGACCCATAGACTCACACAGAGACACATAGACTCACACAGAGACCCATAGACTCACACAGAGACACATAGACTCACACAGAGACCCATAGACTCACACAGAGACCCACAGACTCACACAGAGACCCCTAAACTCACACAGAGACCCATAGACTTACACAGAGACCCACAGACTCACACAGAGCCCCATAGACTCACACAGAGACCCACAGACTCACGCAGAGACCCACAGACTCACACAGAGACCCACAGACTCACACAGAGATCCACAGACTCACACAGAGACCCATAGACTCACACGGAGACCCATAGACTCACACAGAGACCCATAGACTCACACAGAGACCCATAGACTCACACAGAGACCCATAGACTCACACAGAGACACATAGACTCACACAGAGACCCATAGACTCACACAGAAACCCACAGACTCACACAGAGACCCATAGAATCACACAGAGACCCACAGACTCACACAGAGACCCACAGACTCGCACAGAGATCCACAGACTCACACAGAGACCCATAGACTAACACAGAGACCCATAAACTCACACAGAGACCCATAGACTCACACAGAGACCCATAGACTCACACAGAGACACATAGACTCACACAGAGACCCATAGACTCACACAGAGACACATAGACTCAAACAGAGACCCATAGACTCACACAGAGACACATAGACTCACACAGAGACCCATAGACTCACACAGAGACACATAGACTCACACAGAGACCCATAGACTCACACAGAGACACATAGACTCACACAGAGACCCATAGACTCACACAGAGACCCACAGACTCACACAGAGACCCCTAAACTCACACAGAGACCCATAGACTTACACAGAGACCCACAGACTCACACAGAGCCCCATAGACTCACACAGAGACCCACAGACTCACGCAGAGACCCACAGACTCACACAGAGACCCACAGACTCACACAGAGATCCACAGACTCACACAGAGACCCATAGACTCACACGGAGACCCATAGACTCACACAGAGACCCATAGACTCACACAGAGACCCATAGACTCACACAGAGACACATAGACTCACACAGAGACCCATAGACTCACACAGAAACCCACAGACTCACACAGAGACCCATAGAATCACACAGAGACCCACAGACTCACACAGAGACCCACAGACTCGCACAGAGATCCACAGACTCACACAGAGACCCATAGACTAACACAGAGACCCATAAACTCACACAGAGACCCATAGACTCACACAGAGACCCATAGACTCACACAGAGACACATAGACTCACACAGAGACCCATAGACTCACACAGAGACACATAGACTCAAACAGAGACCCATAGACTCACACAGAGACACATAGACTCACACAGAGACCCATAGACTCACACAGAGACACATAGACTCACACAGAGACCCATAGACTCACACAGAGACACATAGACTCACACAGAGACCCATAGACTCACACAGAGACCCACAGACTCACACAGAGACCCCTAAACTCACACAGAGACCCATAGACTTACACAGAGACCCACAGACTCACACAGAGACCCATAGACTCACACAGAGACCCAAAGACTCACGCAGAGACCCACAGACTCACACAGAGACCCACAGACTCGCACAGAGATCCACAGACTCACACAGAGACCCATAGACTCACACGGAGACCCATAGACTCACACAGAGACCCATAGTCTCACACAGAGACCCATAGACTCACACAGAGACACATAGACTCACACAGAGACCCATAGACTCACACAGAGACACATAGACTCACACAGAGACCCATAGACTCACACAGAGACCCACAGACTCACACAGAGACCCATAGAATCACACAGAGACCCACAGACTCACACAGAGACCCACAGACTCGCACAGAGATCCACAGACTCACACAGAGACCCATAGACTAACACAGAGACCCATAAACTCACACAGAGACCCATAGACTCACACAGAGACCCATAGACTCACACAGAGACCCATAGACTCACACAGAGACACATAGACTCACACAGAGACCCATAGACTCACACAGAGACACATCGACTCAAACAGAGACCCATAGACTCACACAGAGACACATAGACTCACACAGAGACCCATAGACTCACACAGAGACACATAGACTCACACAGAGACCCATAGACTCACATAGAGACCCACAGACTCACACAGAGACCCATAGACTCACACAGAGACCCACAGACTCACACAGAGACCCACAGACTCGCACAGAGATCCACAGACTCACACATAGACCCATAGACTCACACAGAGACCCATAAACTCACACAGAGACCCATAGACTCACACAGAGACCCATAGACTCACACAGAGACCCACAGACTCGCACAGAGATCCACAGACTCACACAGAGACCCATAGACTCACACAGAGACCCATAGACTCACACAGAGACCCATAGACTCACACAGAGACCCACAGACTCACACAGAGACCCATAGACTCACACAGAGAACCATAGACTCACACAGAGACACACAGACTCACACAGAGACCGACAGACTCACACAGAGACCCACAGACTCACACAGAGACCCATAGACTCACACAGAGACCCATAGACTCACACAGAGACCCATAGACTCACACAGAGACCCATAGACTCACACAGAGACCGACAGACTCACATAGAGACCCACAGACTCACACAGAGACCCATAGACGCACACAGAGACCCACAGACTCACACAGAGACCCACAGACTCGCACAGAGATCCACAGACTCACACAGAGACCCATAGACTCACACAGAGACCCATAGACTCACACAGAGACCCATAGACTCACACAGAGACCCACAGACTCACACAGAGACCCATAGACTCACACAGAGAACCATAGACTTACACAGAGACCCACAGACTCACACAGAGACCGACAGACTCACACAGAGACCCACAGACTCACACAGAGACACATAGACTCACACAGAGACGCATAGACTCACACAGAGACCCATAGACTCACACATAGACCCATAGACTCACACAGAGACCCATAGACTCACACAGAGACCCATAGACTCACACAGAGACCCACAGACTCACACAGAGACCCACAGACTCACACAGAGACCCATAGACTCACACAGAGACCCATAGACTCACACAGAGACCCATAGACTCACACAGAGACACATAGACTCACACAGAGACCCATAGACTCACACAGAGACACATAGACTCACACAGAGACCCATAGACTCACACAGAGACCCACAGACTCACACAGAGACCCCTAAACTCACACAGAGACCCATAGAGTTACACAGAGACCCACAGACTCACACAGAGCCCCATAGACTCACACAGAGACCCACAGACTCACGCAGAGACCCACAGACTCACACAGAGACCCACAGACTCACACAGAGATCCACAGACTCACACAGAGACCCATAGACTCACACGGAGACCCATAGACTCACACAGAGACCCATAGACTCACACAGAGACCCATAGACTCACACAGAGACACATAGACTCACACAGAGACCCATAAACTCACACAGAGACACATAGACTCACACAGAGACCCATAGACTCACACAGAGACCCACAGACTCACACAGAGACCCATAGAATCACACAGAGACCCACAGACTCACACAGAGACCCACAGACTCGCACAGAGATCCACAGACTCACACAGAGACCCATAGACTAACACAGAGACCCATAAACTCACACAGAGACCCATAGACTCACACAGAGACCCATAGACTCACACAGAGACACATAGACTCACACAGAGACCCATAGACTCACACAGAGACACATAGACTCAAACAGAGACCCATAGACTCACACAGAGACACATAGACTCACACAGAGACCCATAGACTCACACAGAGACACATAGACTCACACAGAGACCCATAGACTCACACAGAGACACATAGACTCACACAGAGACCCATAGACTCACACAGAGACCCACAGACTCACACAGAGACCCCTAAACTCACACAGAGACCCATAGACTTACACAGAGACCCACAGACTCACACAGAGACCCATAGACTCACACAGAGACCCACAGACTCACGCAGAGACCCACAGACTCACACAGAGACCCACAGACTTGCACAGAGATCCACAGACTCACACAGAGACCCATAGACTCACACGGAGACCCATAGACTCACACAGAGACCCATAGACTCACACAGAGACACATAGACTCACACAGAGACCCATAGACTCACACAGAGACACATAGACTCACACAGAGACCCATAGACTCACACAGAGACCCACAGACTCACACAGAGACCCATAGAATCACACAGAGACCCACAGACTCACACAGAGACCCACAGACTCGCACAGAGATCTACAGACTCACACAGAGACCCATAGACTAACACAGAGACCCATAAACTCACACAGAGACCCATAGACTCACACAGAGACCCACAGACTCACACAGAGACCCACAGACTCGCACAGAGATCCACAGACTCACACAGAGACCCATAGACTAACACAGAGACCCATAAACTCACACAGAGACCCATAGACTCACACAGAGACCCATAGACTCACACAGAGACCCATAGACTCACACAGAGACACATAGACTCACACAGAGACCCATAGACTCACACAGAGACACATCGACTCAAACAGAGACCCATAGACTCACACAGAGACACATAGACTCACACAGAGACCCATAGACTCACACAGAGACACATAGACTCACACAGAGACCCATAGACTCACATAGAGACCCACAGACTCACACAGAGACCCATAGACTCACACAGAGACCCACAGACTCACACAGAGACCCACAGACTCGCACAGAGATCCACAGACTCACACATAGACCCATAGACTCACACAGAGACCCATAAACTCACACAGAGACCCATAGACTCACACAGAGACCCATAGACTCACACAGAGACCCACAGACTCGCACAGAGATCCACAGACTCACACAGAGACCCATAGACTCACACAGAGACCCATAGACTCACACAGAGACCCATAGACTCACACAGAGACCCACAGACTCACACAGAGACCCATAGACTCACACAGAGAACCATAGACTCACACAGAGACACACAGACTCACACAGAGACCGACAGACTCACACAGAGACCCACAGACTCACACAGAGACCCATAGACTCACACAGAGACCCATAGACTCACACAGAGACCCATAGACTCACACAGAGACCCATAGACTCACACAGAGACCGACAGACTCACATAGAGACCCACAGACTCACACAGAGACCCATAGACGCACACAGAGACCCACAGACTCACACAGAGACCCACAGACTCGCACAGAGATCCACAGACTCACACAGAGACCCATAGACTCACACAGAGACCCATAGACTCACACAGAGACCCATAGACTCACACAGAGACCCACAGACTCACACAGAGACCCATAGACTCACACAGAGAACCATAGACTTACACAGAGACCCACAGACTCACACAGAGACCGACAGACTCACACAGAGACCCACAGACTCACACAGAGACACATAGACTCACACAGAGACGCATAGACTCACACAGAGACCCATAGACTCACACATAGACCCATAGACTCACACAGAGACCCATAGACTCACACAGAGACCCATAGACTCACACAGAGACCCACAGACTCACACAGAGACCCACAGACTCACACAGAGACCCATAGACTCACACAGAGACCCATAGACTCACACAGAGACCCATAGACTCACACAGAGACACATAGACTCACACAGAGACCCATAGACTCACACAGAGACACATAGACTCACACAGAGACCCATAGACTCACACAGAGACCCACAGACTCACACAGAGACCCCTAAACTCACACAGAGACCCATAGAGTTACACAGAGACCCACAGACTCACACAGAGCCCCATAGACTCACACAGAGACCCACAGACTCACGCAGAGACCCACAGACTCACACAGAGACCCACAGACTCACACAGAGATCCACAGACTCACACAGAGACCCATAGACTCACACGGAGACCCATAGACTCACACAGAGACCCATAGACTCACACAGAGACCCATAGACTCACACAGAGACACATAGACTCACACAGAGACCCATAGACTCACACAGAGACACATAGACTCACACAGAGACCCATAGACTCACACAGAGACCCACAGACTCACACAGAGACCCATAGAATCACACAGAGACCCACAGACTCACACAGAGACCCACAGACTCGCACAGAGATCCACAGACTCACACAGAGACCCATAGACTAACACAGAGACCCATAAACTCACACAGAGACCCATAGACTCACACAGAGACCCATAGACTCACACAGAGACACATAGACTCACACAGAGACCCATAGACTCACACAGAGACACATAGACTCAAACAGAGACCCATAGACTCACACAGAGACACATAGACTCACACAGAGACCCATAGACTCACACAGAGACACATAGACTCACACAGAGACCCATAGACTCACACAGAGACACATAGACTCACACAGAGACCCATAGACTCACACAGAGACCCACAGACTCACACAGAGACCCCTAAACTCACACAGAGACCCATAGACTTACACAGAGACCCACAGACTCACACAGAGACCCATAGACTCACACAGAGACCCACAGACTCACGCAGAGACCCACAGACTCACACAGAGACCCACAGACTTGCACAGAGATCCACAGACTCACACAGAGACCCATAGACTCACACGGAGACCCATAGACTCACACAGAGACCCATAGACTCACACAGAGACCCATAGACTCACACAGAGACACATAGACTCACACAGAGACCCATAGACTCACACAGAGACACATAGACTCACACAGAGACCCATAGACTCACACAGAGACCCACAGACTCACACAGAGACCCATAGAATCACACAGAGACCCACAGACTCACACAGAGACCCACAGACTCGCACAGAGATCCACAGACTCACACAGAGACCCATAGACTAACACAGAGACCCATAAACTCACACAGAGACCCATAGACTCACACAGAGACCCATAGACTCACACAGAGACCCATAGACTCACACAGAGACACATAGACTCACACAGAGACCCATAGACTCACACAGAGAAACATCGACTCAAACAGAGACCCATAGACTCACACAGAGACACATAGACTCACACAGAGACCCATAGACTCACACAGAGACACATAGACTCACACAGAGACCCATAGACTCACATAGAGACCCACAGACTCACACAGAGACCCATAGACTCACACAGAGACCCACAGACTCACACAGAGACCCATAGACTCGCACAGAGATCCACAGACTCACACATAGACCCATAGACTCACACAGAGACCCATAAACTCACACAGAGACCCATAGACTCACACAGAGACCCATAGACTCACACAGAGACCCACAGACTCGCACAGAGATCCACAGACTCACACAGAGACCCATAGACTCACACAGAGACCCATAGACTCACACAGAGACCCATAGACTCACACAGAGACCCACAGACTCACACAGAGACCCATAGACTCACACAGAGAACCATAGACTCACACAGAGACACACAGACTCACACAGAGACCGACAGACTCACACAGAGACCCACAGACTCACACAGAGACCCATAGACTCACACAGAGACCCATAGACTCACACAGAGACCCATAGACTCACACAGAGACCCATAGACTCACACATAGACCCATAGACTCACACAGAGACCCATAGACTAACACAGAGACCCATAGACTCACACAGAGACCCACAGACTCACACAGAGACCCATAGACTCACACAGAGACCCACAGACTCACACAGAGACCCATAGACTCACACAGAGACCCATAGACTCACACAGAGTGCCACAGACTCACACAGAGACCGACAGACTCACACAGAGACCCACAGACTCACACAGAGACCCATAGACTCACACAGAGACCCATAGACTCACACAGAGACCCATAGACTCACACAGAGACCCATAGACTCACACAGAGACCCACAGACTCACACAGACCCACAGACTCGCACAGAGATCCACAGACTCACACATAGACCCATAGACTCACACAGAGACCCATAAACTCACACAGAGACCCATAGACTCACACAGAGACCCATAGACTCACACAGAGACCCACAGACTCACGCAGAGACCCATACACTCACACAGAGACCCACAGACTCACACAGAGAACCACAGACTCACACAGAGACCCACAGACTCGCACAGAGATCCACAGACTCACGCAGAGACCCATAGACTCACACAGAGACCCATAGACTCACACAGAGACCCATAGAGTCACACAGAGACACATAGACTCACACAGAGAACCCATAGACTCACACAGAGGCAATAGACCCACTCAGAGACCCATAGACTCACGCAGAGACCCATAGACTCACATAGAGACCCATAGACTCACTCAGAGACCCATAGACTCACACAGAGACCCTTAGACTCACACAGAGACCCATAGACTCACACAGAGACCCACAGACTCACACAGAGACACATAGCCTCACACAGAGACCCATAGACTCACACAGAGACCCATAGACTCACACAGAGACACATAGACTCACACAGAGACACATAGACTCACACAGAGACCCATAGACTCACACAGAGACCCATAGACTCACACAGAGACCCACAGACTCACACAGAGACCCACAGACTCACACAGAGACCCATAGACTCACTTAGAGACCCATAGACTCACACAGAGACCCGTAGACTCACACAGAGACCCATAGACTCACACAGATACACGTAGACTCACACAGAGACTCATAGACTCACACGGAGACACATAGACTCACACAGAGACCCATAGACTCACACAGAGACCCATAGACTCACACAGAGACCCATAGACTCACACAGAGACCCACAGACTCACACAGAGACCCACAGACTCACACAGAGATCCACAGACTCACACAGAGACCCATAGACTCACACGGAGACCCATAGACTCACACAGAGACCCATAGACTCACACAGAGACCCATAGACTCACACAGAGACACATAGACTCACACAGAGACCCATAGACTCACACAGAGACACATAGACTCACACAGAGACCCATAGACTCACACAGAGACCCACAGACTCACACAGAGACCCATAGAATCACACAGAGACCCACAGACTCACACAGAGACCCACAGACTCGCACAGAGATCCACAGACTCACACAGAGACCCATAGACTAACACAGAGACCCATAAACTCACACAGAGACCCATAGACTCACACAGAGACCCATAGACTCACACAGAGCCACATAGACTCACACAGAGACCCATAGACTCACACAGAGACACATAGACTCAAACAGAGACCCATAGACTCACACAGAGACACATAGACTCACACAGAGACCCATAGACTCACACAGAGACACATAGACTCACACAGAGACCCATAGACTCACACAGAGACACATAGACTCACACAGAGACCCATAGACTCACACAGAGACCCACAGACTCACACAGAGACCCCTAAACTCACACAGAGACCCATAGACTTACACAGAGACCCACAGACTCACACAGAGACCCATAGACTCACACAGAGACCCACAGACTCACGCAGAGACCCACAGACTCACACAGAGACCCACAGACTTGCACAGAGATCCACAGACTCACACAGAGACCCATAGACTCACACGGAGACCCATAGACTCACACAGAGACCCATAGACTCACACAGAGACCCATAGACTCACACAGAGACACATAGACTCACACAGAGACCCATAGACTCACACAGAGACACATAGACTCACACAGAGACCCATAGACTCACACAGAGACCCACAGACTCACACAGAGACCCATAGAATCACACAGAGACCCACAGACTCACACAGAGACCCACAGACTCGCACAGAGATCCACAGACTCACACAGAGACCCATAGACTAACACAGAGACCCATAAACTCACACAGAGACCCATAGACTCACACAGAGACCCATAGACTCACACAGAGACCCATAGACTCACACAGAGACACATAGACTCACACAGAGACCCATAGACTCACACAGAGACACATCGACTCAAACAGAGACCCATAGACTCACACAGAGACACATAGACTCACACAGAGACCCATAGACTCACACAGAGACACATAGACTCACACAGAGACCCATAGACTCACATAGAGACCCACAGACTCACACAGAGACCCATAGACTCACACAGAGACCCACAGACTCACACAGAGACCCATAGACTCGCACAGAGATCCACAGACTCACACATAGACCCATAGACTCACACAGAGACCCATAAACTCACACAGAGACCCATAGACTCACACAGAGACCCATAGACTCACACAGAGACCCACAGACTCGCACAGAGATCCACAGACTCACACAGAGACCCATAGACTCACACAGAGACCCATAGACTCACACAGAGACCCATAGACTCACACAGAGACCCACAGACTCACACAGAGACCCATAGACTCACACAGAGAACCATAGACTCACACAGAGACACACAGACTCACACAGAGACCGACAGACTCACACAGAGACCCACAGACTCACACAGAGACCCATAGACTCACACAGAGACCCATAGACTCACACAGAGACCCATAGACTCACACAGAGACCCATAGACTCACACATAGACCCATAGACTCACACAGAGACCCATAGACTAACACAGAGACCCATAGACTCACACAGAGACCCACAGACTCACACAGAGACCCATAGACTCACACAGAGACCCACAGACTCACACAGAGACCCATAGACTCACACAGAGACCCATAGACTCACACAGAGTGCCACAGACTCACACAGAGACCGACAGACTCACACAGAGACCCACAGACTCACACAGAGACCCATAGACTCACACAGAGACCCATAGACTCACACAGAGACCCATAGACTCACACAGAGACCCACAGACTCACACAGAGACCCATAGACTCACACAGAGACCCACAGACTCACACAGACCCACAGACTCGCACAGAGATCCACAGACTCACACATAGACCCATAGACTCACACAGAGACCCATAAACTCACACAGAGACCCATAGACTCACACAGAGACCCATAGACTCACACAGAGACCCACAGACTCACGCAGAGACCCATACACTCACACAGAGACCCACAGACTCACACAGAGAACCACAGACTCACACAGAGACCCACAGACTCGCACAGAGATCCACAGACTCACGCAGAGACCCATAGACTCACACAGAGACCCATAGACTCACACAGAGACCCATAGAGTCACACAGAGACACATAGACTCACACAGAGAACCCATAGACTCACACAGAGGCAATAGACCCACTCAGAGACCCATAGACTCACGCAGAGACCCATAGACTCACATAGAGACCCATAGACTCACTCAGAGACCCATAGACTCACACAGAGACCCTTAGACTCACACAGAGACCCATAGACTCACACAGAGACCCACAGACTCACACAGAGACACATAGCCTCACACAGAGACCCATAGACTCACACAGAGACCCATAGACTCACACAGAGACACATAGACTCACACAGAGACACATAGACTCACACAGAGACCCATAGACTCACACAGAGACCCATAGACTCACACAGAGACCCACAGACTCACACAGAGACCCACAGACTCACACAGAGACCCATAGACTCACTTAGAGACCCATAGACTCACACAGAGACCCGTAGACTCACACAGAGACCCATAGACTCACACAGATACACGTAGACTCACACAGAGACTCATAGACTCACACGGAGACACATAGACTCACACAGAGACCCATAGACTCACACAGAGACCCATAGACTCACACAGAGACCCATAGACTCACACAGAGACCCACAGACTCACACAGAGACCCATAGACTCGCACAGAGATCCACAGACTCACACATAGACCCATAGACTAAAACAGAGACCCATAAACTCACACAGAGACCCATAGACACACACAGAGGCACATAGACTCACACAGAGACCCATAGACTCACACAGAGACCCATAGACTCACACAGAGATGCATAGACTCACACAGAGATCCATAGACTCACACAGAGACCCACAGACTCACACAGAGGCCCATAGACTCACAAAGCGACCCATAGACTCACACAGAGATCCACAGACTCACACATAGACCCATAGACTCACACAGAGACCCATAAACTCACACAGAGACCCATAGACTCACACAGAGACCCATAGACTCACACAGAGACCAATAGACTCACACAGAGACCCAAAGACTCACACAGAGACCCATAGATTCACACAGAGTCACATAGACTCACACAGAGACCCACAGACTCACAGAGAGACCCATAGACTCACACAGAGACCCACAGACTCACACAGAGAACCATAGACTCACACAGAGGCACATAGACTCACACAGAGACCCATAGACTCACACAGAGACACATAGACTCACACAGAGACCCATAGACTCACACAGAGACCCATAGACTCACACAGAGACCCATAGACTCACACAGAGACCCACAGACTCACGCAGATACCCATACACTCACACAGAGACCCACAGACTCACACAGAGACCCACAGACTCGCACAGAGATCCACAGACTCACACAGAGACCCATAGACTCACACAGAGACCCATAGACTCACACAGAGACCCATAGACTCACACAGAGACCCATAGAGTCACACAGAGACACATAGACTCACACAGAGACCCATAGACTCACACAGAGACCAATAGACTCACTCAGAGACCCATAGACTCACACAGAGACCCATAGACTCACACAGAGACCCATAGACTCACACAGAGACCCATAGAGTCACACAGAGACACATAGACTCACACAGAGACCCATAGACTCACACAGAGACCAATAGACTCACTCAGAGACCCATAGACTCACGCAGAGACCCATAGACTCACATAGAGACCCATAGACTCACTCAGAGACCCATAGACTCACACAGAGACCCTTAGACTCACACAGAGACCCATAGACTCACACAGAGACCCACAGACTCACACAGAGACACATAGACTCACACAGAGACCCATAGACTCACACAGAGACCCATAGACTCACACAGAGACACATAGACTCACACAGAGACACATAGACTCACACAGAGACGCATAGACTCACACAGAGACCCATAGACTCACACAGAGACCCACAGACTCACACAGAGACCCACAGACTCACACAGAGACCCATAGACTCACACAGAGACCCATAGACTCACACAGAGACCCATAGACTCACACAGAGACCCATAGACTCACACAGAGACACATAGACTCACACAGAGACTCATAGACTCACACAGAGACACATAGACTCACACAGAGACCCATAGACTCACACAGAGACCCATAGACTCACACAGAGACCCATAGACTCACACAGAGACCCACAGACTCACACAGAGACCCATAGACTCGCACAGAGATCCACAGACTCACACATAGACCCATAGACTAACACAGAGACCCATAAACTCACACAGAGACCCATAGACTCACACAGAGACACATAGACTCACGCAGAGACCCATAGACTCACACAGAGACCCACAGACTCACACAGAGACCCATAGACTCACACAGAGACCCATAGACTCACACAGAGACCCACAGACTCGCACGGAGACCCATAGACTCGCACAGAGACCCATAGACTCACACAGCAGAGACCCATAGACTCACAGCAGAGTCCCACAGACTCACACAGAGACACATAGACTCACACAGAGACCCATAGACTCACACAGAGACCCATAGACTCACACAGAGACCCATAGACTCACACAGAGACACATAGACTCACACAGCAGAGACCCATAGACTCACAGCAGAGTCCCACAGACTCACACAGAGACACATAGACTCACACAGAGACCCATAGACTCGCACAGAGATCCACAGACTCACACAGAGACCCATAGACTCACACAGAGACCCATAGACTCACACAGAGACCCATAGACTCACACAGAGACCCATAGAGTCACACAGAGACACATAGACTCACACAGAGACCCATAGACTCACACAGAGGCAATAGACCCACTCAGAGACCCATAGACTCACGCAGAGACCCATAGACTCACATAGAGACCCATAGACTCACACAGAGACCCATAGATTCACACAGAGTCACATAGACTCACACAGAGACCCACAGACTCACAGAGAGACCCATAGACTCACACAGAGACCCACAGACTCACACAGAGAACCATAGACTCACACAGAGGCACATAGACTCACACAGAGACCCATAGACTCACACAGAGACACATAGACTCACACAGAGACCCATAGACTCACACAGAGACCCATAGACTCACACAGAGACCCATAGACTCACACAGAGACCCACAGACTCACGCAGATACCCATACACTCACACAGAGACCCACAGACGCACACAGAGACCCACAGACTCGCACAGAGATCCACAGACTCACACAGAGACCCATAGACTCACACAGAGACCCATAGACTCACACAGAGACCCATAGACTCACACAGAGACCCATAGACTCACACAGAGACCCATAGAGTCACACAGAGACACATAGACTCACACAGAGACCCATAGACTCACACAGAGACCAATAGACTCACTCAGAGACCCATAGACTCACACAGAGACCCATAGACTCACACAGAGACCCATAGACTCACACAGAGACCCATAGAGTCACACAGAGACACATAGACTCACACAGAGACCCATAGACTCACACAGAGACCAATAGACTCACTCAGAGACCCATAGACTCACGCAGAGACCCATAGACTCACATAGAGACCCATAGACTCACTCAGAGACCCATAGACTCACACAGAGACCCTTAGACTCACACAGAGACCCATAGACTCACACAGATACCCACAGACTCACACAGAGACACATAGACTCACACAGAGACCCATAGACTCACACAGAGACCCATAGACTCACACAGAGACACATAGACTCACACAGAGACACATAGACTCACACAGAGACGCATAGACTCACACAGAGACCCATAGACTCACACAGAGACCCACAGACTCACACAGAGACCCACAGACTCACACAGAGACCCATAGACTCACACAGAGACCCATAGACTCACACAGAGACCCATAGACTCACACAGAGACCCATAGACTCACACAGAGACTCATAGACTCACACAGAGACACATAGACTCACACAGAGACCCATAGACTCACACAGAGACCCATAGACTCACACAGAGACCCATAGACTCACACAGAGACCCACAGACTCACACAGAGACCCATAGACTCGCACAGAGATCCACAGACTCACACATAGACCCATAGACTAACACAGAGACCCATAAACTCACACAGAGACCCATAGACTCACACAGAGACACATAGACTCACGCAGAGACCCATAGACTCACACAGAGACCCACAGACTCACACAGAGACCCATAGACTCACACAGAGACCCATAGACTCACACAGAGACCCACAGACTCGCACAGAGATCCACAGACTCACACATAGACCCATAGACTCACACAGAGACCCATAAACTCACACAGAGACCCATAGACTCACACAGAGACCCATAGACTTACACAGAGACCCACAGACTCACACAGAGACCCATAGACTCACACAGAGACCCACAGACTCACACAGAGACCCATATACTCACACAGAGACCCATAGACTCACACAGAGACCCACAGACTCGCACAGAGACCCATAGACTCGCACAGAGACCCATAGACTCACACAGCAGAGACCCATAGACTCACAGCAGAGTCCCACAGACTCACACAGAGACACATAGACTCACACAGAGACCCATAGACTCACACAGAGACCCATAGACTCACACAGAGACCCATAGACTCACACAGAGACACATAGACTCACACAGCAGAGACCCATAGACTCACAGCAGAGTCCCACAGACTCACACAGAGACACATAGACTCACACAGAGACCCATAGACTCGCACAGAGATCCACAGACTCACACAGAGACCCATAGACTCACACAGAGACCCATAGACTCACACAGAGACCCATAGACTCACACAGAGACCCATAGAGTCACACAGAGACACATAGACTCACACAGAGACCCATAGACTCACACAGAGGCAATAGACCCACTCAGAGACCCATAGACTCACACAGAGACCCATAGACTCACACAGAGACCCATAGACTCACACAGAGACCCATAGAGTCACACAGAGACACATAGACTCACACAGAGACCCATAGACTCACACAGAGGCAATAGACCCACTCAGAGACCCATAGACTCACGCAGAGACCCATAGACTCACATAGAGACCCATAGACTCACACAGAGACCCATAGATTCACACAGAGTCACATAGACTCACACAGAGACCCACAGACTCACAGAGAGACCCATAGACTCACACAGAGACCCACAGACTCACACAGAGAACCATAGACTCACACAGAGGCACATAGACTCACACAGAGACCCATAGACTCACACAGAGACACATAGACTCACACAGAGACCCATAGACTCACACAGAGACCCATAGACTCACACAGAGACCCATAGACTCACACAGAGACCCACAGACTCACGCAGATACCCATACACTCACACAGAGACCCACAGACGCACACAGAGACCCACAGACTCGCACAGAGATCCACAGACTCACACAGAGACCCATAGACTCACACAGAGACCCATAGACTCACACAGAGACCCATAGACTCACACAGAGACCCATAGACTCACACAGAGACCCATAGAGTCACACAGAGACACATAGACTCACACAGAGACCCATAGACTCACACAGAGACCAATAGACTCACTCAGAGACCCATAGACTCACACAGAGACCCATAGACTCACACAGAGACCCATAGACTCACACAGAGACCCATAGAGTCACACAGAGACACATAGACTCACACAGAGACCCATAGACTCACACAGAGACCAATAGACTCACTCAGAGACCCATAGACTCACGCAGAGACCCATAGACTCACATAGAGACCCATAGACTCACTCAGAGACCCATAGACTCACACAGAGACCCTTAGACTCACACAGAGACCCATAGACTCACACAGAGACCCATAGACTCACACAGAGACCCACAGACTCGCACAGAGACCCATAGACTCGCACAGAGACCCATAGACTCACACAGCAGAGACCCATAGACTCACAGCAGAGTCCCACAGACTCACACAGAGACACATAGACTCACACAGAGACCCATAGACTCACACAGAGACCCATAGACTCACACAGAGACCCATAGACTCACACAGAGACACATAGACTCACACAGCAGAGACCCATAGACTCACAGCAGAGTCCCACAGACTCACACAGAGACACATAGACTCACACAGAGACCCATAGACTCGCACAGAGATCCACAGACTCACACAGAGACCCATAGACTCACACAGAGACCCATAGACTCACACAGAGACCCATAGACTCACACAGAGACCCATAGAGTCACACAGAGACACATAGACTCACACAGAGACCCATAGACTCACACAGAGGCAATAGACCCACTCAGAGACCCATAGACTCACGCAGAGACCCATAGACTCACATAGAGACCCATAGACTCACACGGAGACCCATAGATTCACACAGAGTCACATAGACTCACACAGAGACCCACAGACTCACAGAGAGACCCATAGACTCACACAGAGACCCACAGACTCACACAGAGAACCATAGACTCACACAGAGGCACATAGACTCACACAGAGACCCATAGACTCACACAGAGACACATAGACTCACACAGAGACCCATAGACTCACACAGAGACCCATAGACTCACACAGAGACCCATAGACTCACACAGAGACCCACAGACTCACGCAGATACCCATACACTCACACAGAGACCCACAGACGCACACAGAGACCCACAGACTCGCACAGAGATCCACAGACTCACACAGAGACCCATAGACTCACACAGAGACCCATAGACTCACACAGAGACCCATAGACTCACACAGAGACCCATAGACTCACACAGAGACCCATAGAGTCACACAGAGACACATAGACTCACACAGAGACCCATAGACTCACACAGAGACCAATAGACTCACTCAGAGACCCATAGACTCACACAGAGACCCATAGACTCACACAGAGACCCATAGACTCACACAGAGACCCATAGAGTCACACAGAGACACATAGACTCACACAGAGACCCATAGACTCACACAGAGACCAATAGACTCACTCAGAGACCCATAGACTCACGCAGAGACCCATAGACTCACATAGAGACCCATAGACTCACTCAGAGACCCATAGACTCACACAGAGACCCTTAGACTCACACAGAGACCCATAGACTCACACAGATACCCACAGACTCACACAGAGACACATAGACTCACACAGAGACCCATAGACTCACACAGAGACCCATAGACTCACACAGAGACACATAGACTCACACAGAGACACATAGACTCACACAGAGACGCATAGACTCACACAGAGACCCATAGACTCACACAGAGACCCACAGACTCACACAGAGACCCACAGACTCACACAGAGACCCATAGACTCACACAGAGACCCATAGACTCACACAGAGACCCATAGACTCACACAGAGACCCATAGACTCACACAGAGACTCATAGACTCACACAGAGACACATAGACTCACACAGAGACCCATAGACTCACACAGAGACCCATAGACTCACACAGAGACCCATAGACTCACACAGAGACCCACAGACTCACACAGAGACCCATAGACTCGCACAGAGATCCACAGACTCACACATAGACCCATAGACTAACACAGAGACCCATAAACTCACACAGAGACCCATAGACTCACACAGAGACACATAGACTCACGCAGAGACCCATAGACTCACACAGAGACCCACAGACTCACACAGAGACCCATAGACTCACACAGAGACCCATAGACTCACACAGAGACCCACAGACTCGCACAGAGATCCACAGACTCACACATAGACCCATAGACTCACACAGAGACCCATAAACTCACACAGAGACCCATAGACTCACACAGAGACCCATAGACTTACACAGAGACCCACAGACTCACACAGAGACCCATAGACTCACACAGAGACCCACAGACTCACACAGAGACCCATAGACTCACACAGAGACCCATAGACTCACACAGAGACCCACAGACTCGCACAGAGACCCATAGACTCGCACAGAGACCCATAGACTCACACAGCAGAGACCCATAGACTCACAGCAGAGTCCCACAGACTCACACAGAGACACATAGACTCACACAGAGACCCATAGACTCACACAGAGACCCATAGACTCACACAGAGACCCATAGACTCACACAGAGACACATAGACTCACACAGCAGAGACCCATAGACTCACAGCAGAGTCCCACAGACTCACACAGAGACACATAGACTCACACAGAGACCCATAGACTCGCACAGAGATCCACAGACTCACACAGAGACCCATAGACTCACACAGAGACCCATAGACTCACACAGAGACCCATAGACTCACACAGAGACCCATAGAGTCACACAGAGACACATAGACTCACACAGAGACCCATAGACTCACACAGAGGCAATAGACCCACTCAGAGACCCATAGACTCACACAGAGACCCATAGACTCACACAGAGACCCATAGACTCACACAGAGACCCATAGAGTCACACAGAGACACATAGACTCACACAGAGACCCATAGACTCACACAGAGGCAATAGACCCACTCAGAGACCCATAGACTCACGCAGAGACCCATAGACTCACATAGAGACCCATAGACTCACACAGAGACCCATAGATTCACACAGAGTCACATAGACTCACACAGAGACCCACAGACTCACAGAGAGACCCATAGACTCACACAGAGACCCACAGACTCACACAGAGAACCATAGACTCACACAGAGGCACATAGACTCACACAGAGACCCATAGACTCACACAGAGACACATAGACTCACACAGAGACCCATAGACTCACACAGAGACCCATAGACTCACACAGAGACCCATAGACTCACACAGAGACCCACAGACTCACGCAGATACCCATACACTCACACAGAGACCCACAGACGCACACAGAGACCCACAGACTCGCACAGAGATCCACAGACTCACACAGAGACCCATAGACTCACACAGAGACCCATAGACTCACACAGAGACCCATAGACTCACACAGAGACCCATAGACTCACACAGAGACCCATAGAGTCACACAGAGACACATAGACTCACACAGAGACCCATAGACTCACACAGAGACCAATAGACTCACTCAGAGACCCATAGACTCACACAGAGACCCATAGACTCACACAGAGACCCATAGACTCACACAGAGACCCATAGAGTCACACAGAGACACATAGACTCACACAGAGACCCATAGACTCACACAGAGACCAATAGACTCACTCAGAGACCCATAGACTCACGCAGAGACCCATAGACTCACATAGAGACCCATAGACTCACTCAGAGACCCATAGACTCACACAGAGACCCTTAGACTCACACAGAGACCCATAGACTCACACAGAGACCCACAGACTCACACAGAGACACATAGACTCACACAGAGACCCATAGACTCACACAGAGACCCATAGACTCACACAGAGACACATAGACTCACACAGAGACACATAGACTCACACAGAGACGCATAGACTCACACAGAGACCCATAGACTCACACAGAGACCCACAGACTCACACAGAGACCCACAGACTCACACAGAGACCCATAGACTCACACAGAGACCCATAGACTCACACAGAGACCCATAGACTCACACAGAGACCCATAGACTCACACAGAGACTCATAGACTCACACAGAGACACATAGACTCACACAGAGACCCATAGACTCACACAGAGACCCATAGAGTCACACAGAGACCCATAGACTCACACAGAGACCCACAGACTCACACAGAGACCCATAGACTCGCACAGAGATCCACAGACTCACACATAGACCCATAGACTAACACAGAGACCCATAAACTCACACAGAGACCCATAGACTCACACAGAGACACATAGACTCACGCAGAGACCCATAGACTCACACAGAGACCCACAGACTCACACAGAGACCCATAGACTCACACAGAGACCCATAGACTCACACAGAGACCCACAGACTCGCACAGAGATCCACAGACTCACACATAGACCCATAGACTCACACAGAGACCCATAAACTCACACAGAGACCCATAGACTCACAAAGAGACCCATAGACTTACACAGAGACCCACAGACTCACACAGAGACCCATAGACTCACACAGAGACCCACAGACTCACACAGAGACCCATAGACTCACACAGAGACCCATAGACTCACACAGAGACCCACAGACTCGCACAGAGACCCATAGACTCGCACAGAGACCCATAGACTCACACAGCAGAGACCCATAGACTCACAGCAGAGTCCCACAGACTCACACAGAGACACATAGACTCACACAGAGACACATAGACTCACACAGAGACGCATAGACTCACACAGAGACCCACAGACTCACACAGAGACCCACAGACTCACACAGAGACCCATAGACTCACACAGAGACCCATAGACTCACACAGAGACCCATAGACTCACACAGAGACCCATAGACTCACACAGAGACTCATAGACTCACACAGAGACACATAGACTCACACAGAGACCCATAGACTCACACAGAGACCCATAGAGTCACACAGAGACCCATAGACTCACACAGAGACCCACAGACTCACACAGAGACCCATAGACTCGCACAGAGATCCACAGACTCACACATAGACCCATAGACTAACACAGAGACCCATAAACTCACACAGAGATCCATAGACTCACACAGAGACACATAGACTCACGCAGAGACGCATAGACTCACACAGAGACCCACAGACTCACACAGAGACCCATAGACTCACACAGAGACCCATAGACTCACACAGAGACCCACAGACTCGCACAGAGATCCACAGACTCACACATAGACCCATAGACTCACACAGAGACCCATAAACTCACACAGAGACCCATAGACTCACAAAGAGACCCATAGACTTACACAGAGACCCACAGACTCACACAGAGACCCATAGACTCACACAGAGACCCACAGACTCACACAGAGACCCATAGACTCACACAGAGACCCATAGACTCACACAGAGACCCACAGACTCGCACAGAGACCCATAGACTCGCACAGAGACCCATAGACTCACACAGCAGAGACCCATAGACTCACAGCAGAGTCCCACAGACTCACACAGAGACACATAGACTCACACAGAGACCCATAGACTCACACAGAGACCCATAGACTCACACAGAGACCCATAGACTCACACAGAGACACATAGACTCACACAGCAGAGACCCATAGACTCACAGCAGAGTCCCACAGACTCACACAGAGACACATAGACTCACACAGAGACCCATAGACTCGCACAGAGATCCACAGACTCACACAGAGACCCATAGACTCACACAGAGACCCATAGACTCACACAGAGACCCATAGACTCACACAGAGACCCATAGAGTCACACAGAGACACATAGACTCACACAGAGACCCATAGACTCACACAGAGGCAATAGACCCACTCAGAGACCCATAGACTCACGCAGAGACCCATAGACTCACATAGAGACCCATAGACTCACTCAGAGACCCATAGACTCACACAGAGACCCTTAGACTCACACAGAGACCCATAGACTCACACAGAGACCCACAGACTCACACAGAGACACATAGCCTCACACAGAGACCCATAGACTCACACAGAGACCCATAGACACACACAGAGGCACATAGACTCACACAGAGACACATAGACTCACACAGAGACCCATAGACTCACACAGAGACCCATAGACTCACACAGAGACCCACAGACTCACACAGAGACCCACAGACTCACACAGAGACCCATAGACTCACTTAGAGACCCATAGACTCACACAGAGACCCGTAGACTCACACAGAGACCCATAGACTCACACAGATACACGTAGACTCACACAGAGACTCATAGACTCACACAGAGACACATAGACTCACACAGAGACCCATAGACTCACACAGAGACCCATAGACTCACACAGAGACCCACAGACTCACACAGAGACCCATAGACTCGCACAGAGATCCACAGACTCACACATAGACCCATAGACTAACACAGAGACCCATAAACTCACACAGAGACCCATAGACACACACAGAGGCACATAGACTCACACAGAGACCCATAGACTCACACAGAGACCCATAGACTCACACAGAGACGCATAGACTCACACAGAGATCCATAGACTCACACAGAGACCCACAGACTCACACAGAGGCCCATAGACTCACAAAGCGACCCATAGACTCACACAGAGATCCACAGACTCACACATAGACCCATAGACTCACACAGAGACCCATAAACTCACACAGAGACCCATAGACTCACACAGAGACCCATAGACTCACACAGAGACCCATAGACTCACACAGAGACCCATAGACTCACACAGAGACCCATAGATTCACACAGAGTCACATAGACTCACACAGAGACCCACAGACTCACACAGAGACCCATAGACTCACACAGAGACCCACAGACGCACACAGAGAACCATAGACTCACACAGAGGCACATAGACTCACACAGAGACCCATAGACTCACACAGAGACACATAGACTCACACAGAGACCCATAGACTCACACAGAGACCCATAGACTCACACAGAGACCCACAGACTCACGCAGATACCCATACACTCACACAGAGACCCACAGACTCACACAGAGACCCACAGACTCGCACAGAGATCCACAGACTCACACAGAGACCCATAGACTCACACAGAGACCCATAGACTCACACAGAGACCCATAGACTCACACAGAGACCCATAGACTCACACAGAGACCCATAGAGTCACACAGAGACACATAGACTCACACAGAGACCCATAGACTCACACAGAGACCAATAGACTCACTCAGAGACCCATAGACTCACACAGAGACCCATAGACTCACACAGAGACCCATAGACTCACACAGAGACCCATAGAGTCACACAGAGACACATAGACTCACACAGAGACCCATAGACTCACACAGAGACCAATAGACTCACTCAGAGATCCATAGACTCACGCAGAGACCCATAGACTCACATAGAGACCCATAGACTCACTCAGAGACCCATAGACTCACACAGAGACCCTTAGACTCACACAGAGACCCATAGACTCACACAGAGACCCACAGACTCACACAGAGACACATACACTCACACAGAGACCCATAGACTCACACAGAGACCCATAGACTCACACAGAGACACATAGACTCACACAGAGACACATAGACTCACACAGAGACGCATAGACTCACACAGAGACCCATAGACTCACACAGAGACCCACAGACTCACACAGAGACCCACAGACTCACACAGAGACCCATAGACTCACACAGAGACCCATAGACTCACACAGAGACCCATAGACTCACACAGAGACCCATAGACTCACACAGAGACACATAGACTCACACAGAGACTCATAGACTCACACAGAGACACATAGACTCACACAGAGACCCATAGACTCACACAGAGACCCATAGACTCACACAGAGACCCATAGACTCACACAGAGACCCACAGACTCACACAGAGACCCATAGACTCGCACAGAGATCCACAGACTCACACATAGACCCATAGACTAACACAGAGACCCATAAACTCACACAGAGACCCATAGACTCACACAGAGACACATAGACTCACGCAGAGACCCATAGACTCACACAGAGACACATAGACTCACGCAGAGACCCATAGACTCACACAGAGACCCACAGACTCACACAGAGACCCATAGACTCACACAGAGACCCATAGACTCACACAGAGACCCACAGACTCGCACCGAGATCCACAGACTCACACAGAGACCCATAGACTCACACAGAGACCCACAGACTCGCACAGAGACCCATAGACTCGCACAGAGACCCATAGACTCACACAGCAGAGACCCATAGACTCACAGCAGAGTCCCACAGACTCACACAGAGACACATAGACTCACACAGAGACCCATAGACTCACACAGAGACCCATAGACTCACACAGAGACCCATAGACTCACACAGAGACACATAGACTCACACAGGACTCATAGACTCACGAAGAGACACATAGACTCACACAGAGACCCATAGACTCACACAGAGACCCACAGACTCACACAGAGACCCATAGACTCACACAGAGACCCACAGACACACACAGAGACCCACAGACTCGCACAGAGATCCACAGACTCACACATAGACCCATAGACTCACACAGAGACCCATAAACTCACACAGATACCCATAGACTCACACAGAGACCCATAGACTTACACAGAGACCCACAGACTCACACAGAGACCCATAGACTCACACAGAGACCCACAGACTCACACAGAGACCCATAGACTCACACAGAGACCCATAGACTCACACAGAGACCCATAGACTCACACAGAGACCCATAGACTCACACAGAGACCCACAGACTCACACAGAGACCCATAGACTCACAATGCGACCCATAGACTCACACAGAGATCCACAGACTCACACATAGACCCATAGACTCACACAGAGACCCATAAACTCACACAGAGACCCATAGACTCACACAGAGACACATACACTCACACAGAGACCCATAGACTCACACAGAGACCCACAGACTCACACAGAGACCCATAGACTCACAGAGAGGCCCATAGACTCACACAGAGACCCATAGACTCACACAGAGACCCACAGACTCACACAGAGACCCATAGACTCACACAGAGACCCATAGACTCACACAGAGTGCCACAGACTCACACAGAGACCGACAGACTCACACAGAGACCCACAGACTCACACAGAGACCCATAGACTCACACAGAGACCCATAGACTCACACAGAGACCCATAGACTCACACAGAGACCCATAGACTCACACAGAGACCCACAGACTCACACAGAGACCCATAGACTCACACAGAGACCCACAGACTCACACAGACCCACAGACTCGCACAGAGATCCACAGACTCACACATAGACCCATAGACTCACACAGAGACCCATAAACTCACACAGAGACCCATAGACTCACACAGAGACCCATAGACTCACACAGAGACCCACAGACTCACGCAGAGACCCATACACTCACACAGAGACCCACAGACTCACACAGAGACCCACAGACTCACACAGAGACCCACAGACTCGCACAGAGATCCACAGACTCACACAGAGACCCATAGACTCACACAGAGACTCATAGACTCACACAGAGACCCATAGACTCACACAGAGACCCATAGAGTCACACAGAGACACATAGACTCACACAGAGACCCATAGACTCACACAGAGGCAATAGACCCACTCAGAGACCCATAGACTCACGCAGAGACCCATAGACTCACATAGAGACCCATAGACTCACTCAGAGACCCATAGACTCACACAGAGACCCTTAGACTCACACAGAGACCCATAGACTCACACAGAGACCCACAGACTCACACAGAGACACATAGCCTCACACAAAGACCCATAGACTCACACAGAGACCCATAGACTCACACAGAGACACATAGACTCACACAGAGACACATAGACTCACACAGAGACCCATAGACTCACACAGAGACCCATAGACTCACACAGAGACCCACAGACTCACACAGAGACCCACAGACTCACACAGAGACCCATAGACTCACTTAGAGACCCATAGACTCACACAGAGACCCGTAGACTCACACAGAGACCCATAGACTCACACAGATACACGTAGACTCACACAGAGACTCATAGACTCACACAGAGACACATAGACTCACACAGAGACCCATAGACTCACACAGAGACCCATAGACTCACACAGAGACCCATAGACTCACACAGAGACCCACAGACTCACACAGAGACCCATAGACTCGCACAGAGATCCACAGACTCACACATAGACCCATAGACTAACACAGAGACCCATAAACTCACACAGAGACCCATAGACACACACAGAGGCACATAGACTCACACAGAGACCCATAGACTCACACAGAGACCCATAGACTCACACAGAGACGCATAGACTCACACAGAGATCCATAGACTCACACAGAGACCCACAGACTCACACAGAGGCCCATAGACTCACAAAGCGACCCATAGACTCACACAGAGATCCACAGACTCACACATAGACCCATAGACTCACACAGAGACCCATAAACTCACACAGAGACCGATAGACTCACACAGAGACCCATAGACTCACACAGAGACCCATAGACTCACACAGAGACCCATAGATTCACACAGAGTCACATAGACTCACACAGAGACCCACAGACTCACACAGAGACCCATAGACTCACACAGAGACCCACAGACTCACACAGAGAACCATAGACTCACACAAAGGCACATAGACTCACACAGAGACCCATAGACTCACACAGAGACACATAGACTCACACAGAGACCCATAGACTCACACAGAGACCCATAGACTCACACAGAGACCCATAGACTCACCCAGAGACCCACAGACTCACGCAGATACCCATACACTCACACAGAGACCCACAGACTCACACAGAGACCCACAGACTCACACAGAGACCCATAGACTCACTTAGAGACCCATAGACTCACACAGAGACCCGTAGACTCACACAGAGACCCATAGACTCACACAGATACACGTAGACTCACACAGAGACTCATAGACTCACACAGAGACACATAGACTCACACAGAGACCCATAGACTCACACAGAGACCCATAGACTCACACAGAGACCCATAGACTCACACAGAGACCCACAGACTCACACAGAGACCCATAGACTCGCACAGAGATCCACAGACTCACACATAGACCCATAGACTAACACAGAGACCCATAAACTCACACAGAGACCCATAGACACACACAGAGGCACATAGACTCACACAGAGACCCATAGACTCACACAGAGACCCATAGACTCACACAGAGACGCATAGACTCACACAGAGATCCATAGACTCACACAGAGACCCACAGACTCACACAGAGGCCCATAGACTCACAAAGCGACCCATAGACTCACACAGAGATCCACAGACTCACACATAGACCCATAGACTCACACAGAGACCCATAAACTCACACAGAGACCTATAGACTCACACAGAGACCCATAGACTCACACAGAGACCCATAGACTCACACAGAGACCCATAGACTCACACAGAGACCCATAGATTCACACAGAGTCACATAGACTCACACAGAGACCCACAGACTCACACATAGACCCATAGACTCACACAGAGACCCACAGACTCACACAGAGAACCATAGACTCACACAGAGGCACATAGACTCACACAGAGACCCATAGACTCACACAGAGACACATAGACTCACACAGAGACCCATAGACTCACACAGAGACCCATAGACTCACACAGAGACCCATAGACTCACACAGAGACCCACAGACTCACGCAGATACCCATACACTCACACAGAGACCCACAGACTCACACAGAGACCCACAGACTCACACAGAGACCCATAGACTCACTTAGAGACCCATAGACTCACACAGAGACCCGTAGACTCACACAGAGACCCATAGACTCACACAGATACACGTAGACTCACACAGAGACTCATAGACTCACACAGAGACACATAGACTCACACAGAGACCCATAGACTCACACAGAGACCCATAGACTCACACAGAGACCCATAGACTCACACAGAGACCCACAGACTCACACAGAGACCCATAGACTCGCACAGAGATCCACAGACTCACACATAGACCCATAGACTAACACAGAGACCCATAAACTCACACAGAGACCCATAGACACACACAGAGGCACATAGACTCACACAGAGACCCATAGACTCACACAGAGACCCATAGACTCACACAGAGATGCATAGACTCACACAGAGATCCATAGACTCACACAGAGACCCACAGACTCACACAGAGGCCCATAGACTCACAAAGCGACCCATAGACTCACACAGAGATCCACAGACTCACACATAGACCCATAGACTCACACAGAGACCCATAAACTCACACAGAGACCCATAGACTCACACAGAGACCCATAGACTCACACAGAGACCCATAGACTCACACAGAGACCCATAGACTCACACAGAGACCCATAGATTCACACAGAGTCACATAGACTCACACAGAGACCCACAGACTCACACAGAGACCCATAGACTCACACAGAGACCCACAGACTCACACAGAGAACCATAGACTCACACAGAGGCACATAGACTCACACAGAGACCCATAGACTCACACAGAGACCCATAGACTCACACAGAGACCCACAGACTCGCACAGAGACCCATAGACTCGCACAGAGACCCATAGACTCACACAGCAGAGACCCATAGACTCACAGCAGAGTCCCACAGACTCACACAGAGACACATAGACTCACACAGAGACCCATAGACTCACACAGAGACCCATAGACTCACACAGAGACCCATAGACTCACACAGAGAAACATAGACTCACACAGGACTCATAGACTCACACAGAGACACATAGACTCACACAGAGACCCATAGACTCACACAGAGACCCACAGACTCACACAGAGACCCATAGACTCACACAGAGACACACACAGAGACCCACAGACTCGCACAGAGATCCACAGACTCACACATAGACCCATAGACTCACACAGAGACCCATAAACTCACACAGATACCCATAGACTCACACAGAGACCCATAGACTTACACAGAGACCCACAGACTCACACAGAGACCCATAGACTCACACAGAGACCCACAGACTCACACAGAGACCCATAGACTCACACAGAGACCCATAGACTCACACAGAGACCCATAGACTCACACAGAGACCCATAGACTCACACAGAGACCCACAGACTCACACAGAGACCCATAGACTCACAATGCGACCCATAGACTCACACAGAGATCCACAGACTCACACATAGACCCATAGACTCACACAGAGACCCATAAACTCACACAGAGACCCATAGACTCACACAGAGACACATACACTCACACAGAGACCCATAGACTCACACAGAGACCCACAGACTCACACAGAGACCCATAGACTCACAGAGAGGCCCATAGACTCACACAGAGACCCATAGACTCACACAGAGACCCACAGACTCACACAGAGACCCATAGACTCACACAGAGACCCATAGACTCACACAGAGACCCACAGACTCACACAGAGACCCATAGACTCACACAGAGACCCATAGACTCACACAGAGTGCCACAGACTCACACAGAGACCGACAGACTCACACAGAGACCCACAGACTCACACAGAGACCCATAGACTCACACAGAGACCCATAGACTCACACAGAGACCCATAGACTCACACAGAGACCCATAGACTCACACAGAGACCCACAGACTCACACAGAGACCCATAGACTCACACAGACCCACAGACTCGCACAGAGATCCACAGACTCACACAGAGACCCATAGACTCACACAGAGACGCATAGACTCACACAGAGATCCATAGACTCACACAGAGACCCACAGACTCACACAGAGGCTCATAGACTCACAAAGCGACCCATAGACTCACACAGAGATCCACAGACTCACACATAGACCCATAGACTCACACAGAGACCCATAAACTCACACAGAGACCCATAGACTCACACAGAGACCCATAGACTCACACAGAGACCCATAGACTCACACAGAGACCCATAGACTCACACAGAGACCCATAGATTCACACAGAGTCACATAGACTCACACAGAGACCCACAGACTCACACATAGACCCATAGACTCACACAGAGACCCACAGACTCACACAGAGAACCATAGACTCACACAGAGGCACATAGACTCACACAGAGACCCATAGACTCACACAGAGACACATAGACTCACACAGAGACCCATAGACTCACACAGAGACCCATAGACTCACACAGAGACCCATAGACTCACACAGAGACCCACAGACTCACGCAGATACCCATACACTCACACAGAGACCCACAGACTCACACAGAGACCCACAGACTCACACAGAGACCCATAGACTCACTTAGAGACCCATAGACTCACACAGAGACCCGTAGACTCACACAGAGACCCATAGACTCACACAGATACACGTAGACTCACACAGAGACTCATAGACTCACACAGAGACACATAGACTCACACAGAGACCCATAGACTCACACAGAGACCCATAGACTCACACAGAGACCCATAGACTCACACAGAGACCCACAGACTCACACAGAGACCCATAGACTCGCACAGAGATCCACAGACTCACACATAGACCCATAGACTAACACAGAGACCCATAAACTCACACAGAGACCCATAGACACACACAGAGGCACATAGACTCACACAGAGACCCATAGACTCACACAGAGACCCATAGACTCACACAGAGACGCATAGACTCACACAGAGATCCATAGACTCACACAGAGTCCCACAGACTCACACAGAGGCCCATAGACTCACAAAGCGACCCATAGACTCACACAGAGATCCACAGACTCACACATAGACCCATAGACTCACACAGAGACCCATAAACTCACACAGAGACCCATAGACTCACACAGAGACCCATAGACTCACACAGAGACCCATAGACTCACACAGAGACCCATAGACTCACACAGAGACCCATAGATTCACACAGAGTCACATAGACTCACACAGAGACCCACAGACTCACACAGAGACCCATAGACTCACACAGAGACCCACAGACTCACACAGAGAACCATAGACTCACACAGAGGCACATAGACTCACACAGAGACCCATAGACTCACACAGAGACCCATAGACTCACACAGAGACCCACAGACTCGCACAGAGACCCATAGACTCGCACAGAGACCCATAGACTCACACAGCAGAGACCCATAGACTCACAGCAGAGTCCCACAGACTCACACAGAGACACATAGACTCACACAGAGACCCATAGACTCACACAGAGACCCATAGACTCACACAGAGACCCATAGACTCACACAGAGAAACATAGACTCACACAGGACTCATAGACTCACACAGAGACACATAGACTCACACAGAGACCCATAGACTCACACAGAGACCCACAGACTCACACAGAGACCCATAGACTCACACAGAGACACACACAGAGACCCACAGACTCGCACAGAGATCCACAGACTCACACATAGACCCATAGACTCACACAGAGACCCATAAACTCACACAGATACCCATAGACTCACACAGAGACCCATAGACTTACACAGAGACCCACAGACTCACACAGAGACCCATAGACTCACACAGAGACCCACAGACTCACACAGAGACCCATAGACTCACACAGAGACCCATAGACTCACACAGAGACCCATAGACTCACACAGAGACCCATAGACTCACACAGAGACCCACAGACTCACACAGAGACCCATAGACTCACAATGCGACCCATAGACTCACACAGAGATCCACAGACTCACACATAGACCCATAGACTCACACAGAGACCCATAAACTCACACAGAGACCCATAGACTCACACAGAGACACATACACTCACACAGAGACCCATAGACTCACACAGAGACCCACAGACTCACACAGAGACCCATAGACTCACAGAGAGGCCCATAGACTCACACAGAGACCCATAGACTCACACAGAGACCCACAGACTCACACAGAGACCCATAGACTCACACAGAGACCCATAGACTCACACAGAGTGCCACAGACTCACACAGAGACCGACAGACTCACACAGAGACCCACAGACTCACACAGAGACCCATAGACTCACACAGAGACCCATAGACTCACACAGAGACCCATAGACTCACACAGAGACCCATAGACTCACACAGAGACCCACAGACTCACACAGAGACCCATAGACTCACACAGACCCACAGACTCGCACAGAGATCCACAGACTCACACATAGACCCATAGACTCACACAGAGACCCATAAACTCACACAGAGACCCATAGACTCACACAGAGACCCATAGACTCACACAGAGACCCACAGACTCACGCAGAGACCCATACACTCACACAGAGACCCACAGACTCACACAGAGACCCACAGACTCACACAGAGACCCACAGACTCGCACAGAGATCCACAGACTCACACAGAGACCCATAGACTCACACAGAGACCCATAGACTCACACAGAGACCCATAGACTCACACAGAGACCCATAGAGTCACACAGAGACACATAGACTCACACAGAGACCCATAGACTCACACAGAGGCAATAGACCCACTCAGAGACCCATAGACTCACGCAGAGACCCATAGACTCACATAGAGACCCATAGACTCACTCAGAGACCCATAGACTCACACAGAGACCCTTAGACTCACACAGAGACCCATAGACTCACACAGAGACCCACAGACTCACACAGAGACACATAGCCTCACACAGAGACCCATAGACTCACACAGAGACCCATAGACTCACACAGAGACACATAGACTCACACAGAGACACATAGACTCACACAGAGACCCATAGACTCACACAGAGACCCATAGACTCACACAGAGACCCACAGACTCACACAGAGACCCACAGACTCACACAGAGACCCATAGACTCACTTAGAGACCCATAGACTCACACAGAGACCCGTAGACTCACACAGAGACCCATAGACTCACACAGAGACCCATAGACTCACACAGAGACACATAGACTCACACAGAGACACATAGACTCACACAGAGACCCATAGACTCACACAGAGACCCACAGACTCACACAGAGACCCACAGACTCACACAGAGACCCATAGACTCACTTAGAGACCCATAGACTCACACAGAGACCCGTAGACTCACACAGAGACCCATAGACTCACACAGATACACGTAGACTCACACAGAGACTCATAGACTCACACAGAGACACATAGACTCACACAGAGACCCATAGACTCACACAGAGACCCATAGACTCACACAGAGACCCATAGACTCACACAGAGACCCACAGACTCACACAGAGACCCATAGACTCGCACAGAGATCCACAGACTCACACATAGACCCATAGACTAACACAGAGACCCATAAACTCACACAGAGACCCATAGACACACACAGAGGCACATAGACTCACACAGAGACCCATAGACTCACACAGAGACCCATAGACTCACACAGAGACGCATAGACTCACAGAGACCCATAGACTCACACAGAGACCCATAGACTCACACAGAGACCCATAGACTCACACAGAGACCCACAGACTCACGCAGATACCCATACACTCACACAGAGACCCACAGACTCACACAGAGACCCACAGACTCGCACAGAGATCCACAGACTCACACAGAGACCCATAGACTCACACAGAGACCCATAGACTCACACAGAGACCCATAGACTCACACAGAGACCCATAGACTCACACAGAGACCCATAGAGTCACACAGAGACACATAGACTCACACAGAGACCCATAGGCTCACACAGAGACCAATAGACTCACTCAGAGACCCATAGACTCACACAGAGACCCATAGACTCACACAGAGACCCACAGACTCGCACAGAGACCCATAGACTCGCACAGAGACCCATAGACTCACACAGCAGAGACCCATAGACTCACAGCAGAGTCCCACAGACTCACACAGAGACACATAGACTCACACAGAGACCCATAGACTCACACAGAGACCCATAGACTCACACAGAGACCCATAGACTCACACAGAGACACATAGACTCACACAGCAGAGACCCATAGACTCACAGCAGAGTCCCACAGACTCACACAGAGACCCATAGACTCACACAGAGACCCATAGACTCACACAGAGACCCACAGACTCACACAGAGACCCATAGACTCACACAGACCCACAGACTCGCACAGAGATCCACAGACTCACACATAGACCCATAGACTCACACAGAGACCCATAAACTCACACAGAGACCCATAGACTCACACAGAGACCCATAGACTCACACAGAGACCCACAGACTCACGCAGAGACCCATACACTCACACAGAGACCCACAGACTCACACAGAGACCCACAGACTCACACAGAGACCCACAGACTCGCACAGAGATCCACAGACTCACACAGAGACCCATAGACTCACACAGAGACCCATAGACTCACACAGAGACCCATAGACTCACACAGAGACCCATAGAGTCACACAGAGACACATAGACTCACACAGAGACCCATAGACTCACACAGAGGCAATAGACCCACTCAGAGACCCATAGACTCACGCAGAGACCCATAGACTCACATAGAGACCCATAGACTCACTCAGAGACCCATAGACTCACACAGAGACCCTTAGACTCACACAGAGACCCATAGACTCACACAGAGACCCACAGACTCACACAGAGACACATAGCCTCACACAGAGACCCATAGACTCACACAGAGACCCATAGACTCACACAGAGACACATAGACTCACACAGAGACACATAGACTCACACAGAGACCCATAGACTCACACAGAGACCCATAGACTCACACAGAGACCCACAGACTCACACAGAGACCCACAGACTCACACAGAGACCCATAGACTCACTTAGAGACCCATAGACTCACACAGAGACCCGTAGACTCACACAGAGACCCATAGACTCACACAGAGACCCATAGACTCACACAGAGACACATAGACTCACACAGAGACACATAGACTCACACAGAGACCCATAGACTCACACAGAGACCCATAGACTCACACAGAGACCCACAGACTCACACAGAGACCCACAGACTCACACAGAGACCCATAGACTCACTTAGAGACCCATAGACTCACACAGAGACCCGTAGACTCACACAGAGACCCATAGACTCACACAGATACACGTAGACTCACACAGAGACTCATAGACTCACACAGAGACACATAGACTCACACAGAGACCCATAGACTCACACAGAGACCCATAGACTCACACAGAGACCCATAGACTCACACAGAGACCCACAGACTCACACAGAGACCCATAGACTCGCACAGAGATCCACAGACTCACACATAGACCCATAGACTAACACAGAGACCCATAAACTCACACAGAGACCCATAGACACACACAGAGGCACATAGACTCACACAGAGACCCATAGACTCACACAGAGACCCATAGACTCACACAGAGACGCATAGACTCACAGAGACCCATAGACTCACACAGAGACCCATAGACTCACACAGAGACCCATAGACTCACACAGAGACCCACAGACTCACGCAGATACCCATACACTCACACAGAGACCCACAGACTCACACAGAGACCCACAGACTCGCACAGAGATCCACAGACTCACACAGAGACCCATAGACTCACACAGAGACCCATAGACTCACACAGAGACCCATAGACTCACACAGAGACCCATAGACTCACACAGAGACCCATAGAGTCACACAGAGACACATAGACTCACACAGAGACCCATAGGCTCACACAGAGACCAATAGACTCACTCAGAGACCCATAGACTCACACAGAGACCCATAGACTCACACAGAGACCCATAGACTCACACAGAGACCAATAGACTCACTCAGAGACCCATAGACTCACGCAGAGACCCATAGACTCACATAGAGACCCATAGACTCACTCAGAGACCCATAGACTCACACAGAGACCCTTAGACTCACACAGAGACCCATAGACTCACACAGAGACCCACAGACTCACACAGAGACACATAGACTCACACAGAGACCCATAGACTCACACAGAGACCCATAGACTCACACAGAGACACATAGACTCACACAGAGACACATAGACTCACACAGAGACGCATAGACTCACACAGAGACCCATAGACTCACACAGAGACCCACAGACTCACACAGAGACCCACAGACTCACACAGAGACCCATAGACTCACACAGAGACCCATAGACTCACACAGAGACCCATAGACTCACACAGAGACCCATAGACTCACACAGAGACACATAGACTCACACAGAGACTCATAGACTCACACAGAGACACATAGACTCACACAGAGACCCATAGACTCACACAGAGACCAATAGACTCACACAGAGACCCATAGACTCACACAGAGACCCACAGACTCACACAGAGACCCATAGACTCGCACAGAGATCCACAGACTCACACATAGACCCATAGACTAACACAGAGACCCATAAACTCACACAGAGACCCATAGACTCACACAGAGACACATAGACTCACGCAGAGACCCATAGACTCACACAGAGACCCACAGACTCACACAGAGACCCATAGACTCACACAGAGCCCCATAGACTCACACAGAGACCCACAGACTCGCACAGAGAACCACAGACTCACACATAGACCCATAGACTCACACAGAGACCCATAAACTCACACAGAGACCCATACACTCACACAGAGACCCATAGACTTACACAGAGACCCACAGACTCACACAGAGACCCATAGACTCACACAGAGACCCACAGACTCACACAGAGACCCATAGACTCACACAGAGACCCATAGACTCACACAGAGACCCACAGACTCGCACAGAGACCCATAGACTCGCACAGAGACCCATAGACTCACACAGCAGAGACCCATAGACTCACAGCAGAGTCCCACAGACTCACACAGAGACACATAGACTCACACAGAGACCCATAGACTCACACAGAGACACATAGACTCACACAGGACTCATAGACTCACACAGAGACACATAGACTCACACAGAGACCCATAGACTCACACAGAGACCCACAGACTCACACAGAGACCCATAGACTCACACAGAGACCCACAGACACACACAGAGACCCACAGACTCGCACAGAGATCCACAGACTCACACATAGACCCATAGACTCACACAGAGACCCATAAACTCACACAGATACCCATAGACTCACACAGAGACCCATAGACTTACACAGAGACCCACAGACTCACACAGAGACCCATAGACTCACACAGAGACCCACAGACTCACACAGAGACCCATAGACTCACACAGAGACCCATAGACTCACACAGAGACCCATAGACTCACACAGAGACCCATAGACTCACACAGAGACCCACAGACTCACACAGAGACCCATAGACTCACAATGAGACCCATAGACTCACACAGAGATCCACAGACTCACACATAGACCCATAGACTCACACAGAGACCCATAAACTCACACAGAGACCCATAGACTCACACAGAGACACATACACTCACACAGAGACCCATAGACTCACACAGAGACCCACAGACTCACACAGAGACCCATAGACTCACAGAGAGGCCCATAGACTCACACAGAGACCCATAGACTCACACAGAGACCCACAGACTCACACAGAGACCCATAGACTCACAATGCGACCCATAGACTCACACAGAGATCCACAGACTCACACATAGACCCATAGACTCACACAGAGACCCATAAACTCACACAGAGACCCATAGACTCACACAGAGACACATACACTCACACAGAGACCCATAGACTCACACAGAGACCCATAGATTCACACAGAGACCCATAGATTCACGCAGAGACACATAGACTCACACAGAGACCCACAGACTCACACAGAGACCCATAGACTCACACAGAGACCCACAGACTCACACAGAGACCCATAGACTCACACAGAGACACATAGACTCACACAGAGACCCATAGACTCACACAGAGACACATAGACTCACACAGAGACCCATAGACTCACACAGAGACCCACAGACTCACACAGAGACCCATAGACTCACACAGAGACCCACAGACTCACACAGAGACCCACAGACTCGCACAGAGATCCACATACTCACACAGAGACCCATAGACTAACACAGAGACCCATAAAGTTACAAAGAGACCCATAGATTCACACAGAGACCCATGGACTCACACAGAGACCCATAGACTCACACAGAGACACATAGACTCACACAGAGACCCATAGACTCACACAGAGACACATAGACTCACACAGAGACCCATAGACTCACACAGAGACACATAGACTCACACAGCGACCCATAGACTCACACAGAGACACATAGACTCACACAGAGACCCATAGACTCACACAGAGACCCACAGACTCACAAAGAGAACCACAGACTCACACAGAGACCCACAGACTCACACAGACACCCACAGACTCGCACAGAGATCCACAGACTCACACATAGACCCATAGACTCACACAGAGACCCATAAACTCACACAGAGACCCATAGACTCAAACAGAGACCCATAGACTTACACAGAGACCCACAGACTCACACAGAGACCCATAGACTCACACAGAGACCCATAGACTCACACAGAGACCCACAGACTCACACAGAGACCCACAGACTCACACAGAGACCCAAAGACTCGCACAGAGATCCACAGACTCACACAGAGACCCATAGACTCACACAGAGACCCATAGACTCACACAGAGACCCATAGACTCACACAACGACCCATAGACTCACAAAGAGACCCATAGACTCACACAGAGACCCATAGACTCACATAGAGACCCATAGACTCACACAGAGACCAAAAGACTCGCACAGAGACCCACAGACTCGCACAGAGACCCATAGACTCACAGCAGAGACCCATAGACTCTCGCAGAGACCCACAGATTCACACAGAGACACATAGACTCACACAGAGACCCATAGACTCACACAGAGACCCATAGACTCACACAGAGACACATAGACTCGCACAGAGACCCACAGACTCGCACAGAGACCCATAGACTCACACAGCAGAGACCCATAGACTCACGCAGAGACCCATAGACTCACACAGAGACCCACAGACTCGCACAGAGACCCACAGACTCGCACAGAGACCCATAGACTCACACAGCAGAGACCCATAGACTCACAGCAGAGTCCCATAGACTCACACAGAGACACATAGACTCACACAGAGACCCATAGACTCACACAGAGACCCATAGACTCACACAGAGACCCATAGACTCACACAGAGACCCACAGACTCACACAGAGACCCACAGACTCACACAGAGACCCATAGACTCACACAGAGACCCATAGACTCACACAGAGACCCATTGACTCACACAGAGACCCATAGACTCACACAGAGACACATAGACTCACACAGAGACCCATAGACTCACACAGAGACTCATAGACCCACACAGAGACCCATAGACTCACACAGAGACCCATAGACTCACACAGAGACCCACAGACTCACACAGAGACCCATAGACTCACACAGAGACCCATAGACTCACACAGAGACACATAGACTCACACAGAGACCCATAGACTCACACAGAGACCCATAGACGCACACAGAGACCCACAGACTCACACAGAAACCCATAGACTCGCACAGAGATCCACGGACTCACACATAGACCCATAGACTAACACAGAGACCCATAAACTCACACAGAGACCCATAGACTCACACAGAGACACATAGACTCACACAGAGACCCATAGACTCACACAGAGACCCACAGACTCACACAGAGACCCATAGACTCACACAGAGACCCACAGACTCACACAGAGACCCACAGACTCGCACAGAGATCCACAGACTCACACATAGACCCATAGACTCACACAGAGACCCATATACTCACACAGAGACCCATAGACTCACACAGAGACCCATAGACTTACACAGAGACCCACAGACTCACACAGAGACCCATAGACTCACACAGAGACCCACAGACTCACACAGAGACCCATAGACTCACACAGAGACCCATAGACTCACACAGAGACCCATAGACTCATACAGAGACCCATAGACTCACACAGAGACCCACATACTCACACAGAGACCCATAGACTCACACAGAGACCCATAGACTCACGCAGAGACACATAGACTCACACAGAGACTCATAGACTCACACAGAGACACATAGACTCACACAGAGACCATAGACTCACACAGAGACCCATAGACTCACACAGAGACCCATAGACTCACACAGAGACCCACAGACTCACACAGAGACCCATAGACTCGCACAGAGATCCACAGACTCACACATAGACCCATAGACTAACACAGAGACCCATAAACTCACACAGAGACCCATATACTCACACAGAGACACATAGACTCAAACAGAGACCCATAGACTCACAGAGACCCACAGACTCACACAGAGACCCATAGACTCACACAGAGACCCACAGACTCACACAGAGACCCACAGACTCGCACAGAGATCCACAGACTCACACATAGGCTCACACAGAGACCCATAAACTCACACAGAGACCCATAGACTCACACAGTGACCCATAGACTTACACAGCGACCCACAGACTCACACAGAGACCCATAGACTCACACAGAGACCCACAGACTCACACAGAGACCCATAGACTCACACAGAGACCCATAGACTCACACAGAGACCCACAGACTCGCACAGAGACCCACAGACTCGCACAGAGACCCATAGACTCACACAGCAGAGACCCATAGACTCACAGCAGAGTCCCACAGACTCATACAGAGACACATAGACTCACAAAGAGACCCATAGACTCACAATGCGACCCATAGACTCACACAGAGATCCACAGACTCACACATAGACCCATAGACTCACACAGAGACCCATAAACTCACACAGAGACCCATAGACTCACACAGAGACACATACACTCACACAGAGACCCATAGACTCACACAGAGACCCATAGATTCACACAGAGACCCATAGATTCACGCAGAGACACATAGACTCACACAGAGTCCCACAGACTCACACAGAGACCCATAGACTCACACAGAGACCCACAGACTCACACAGAGACCCATAGACTCACACAGAGCCACATAGACTCACACAGAGACCCATAGACTCACACAGAGACACATAGACTCACACAGAGACCCATAGACTCACACAGAGACCCACAGACTCACACAGAGACCCATAGACTCACACAGAGACCCACAGACTCACACAGAGACCCACAGACTCGCACAGAGATCCACAGACTCACACAGAGACCCATAGACTAACACAGAGACCCATAAACTCACACAGAGACCCATAGATTCACACAGAGACCCATAGACTCACACAGAGACCCATAGACTCACACAGAAACACATAGACTCACACAGAGACCCATAGACTCACACAGAGACACATAGACTCACACAGAGACCCATAGACTCACACAGAGACACATAGACTCACATAGACACCCATAGACTCACACAGAGACACATAGACTCACACAGAGACCCATAGACTCACACAGAGACCCACAGACTCACAAAGAGAACCACAGACTCACACAGAGACCCACAGACTCACACAGACACCCACAGACTCGCACAGAGATCCACAGACTCACACATAGACCCATAGACTCACACAGAGACCCATAAACTCACACAGAGACCCATAGACTCAAACAGAGACCCATAGACTTACACAGAGACCCACAGACTCACACAGAGACCCATAGACTCACACAGAGACCCATAGACTCACACAGAGACCCACAGACTCACACAGAGACCCACAGACTCACACAGAGACCCAAAGACTCGCACAGAGATCCACAGACTCACACAGAGACCCATAGACTCACACAGAGACCCATAGACTCACACAGAGACCCATAGACTCACACAACGACCCATAGACTCACAAAGAGACCCATAGACTCACACAGAGACCCATAGACTCACATAGAGACCCATAGACTCACACAGAGACCAAAAGACTCGCACAGAGACCCACAGACTCGCACAGAGACCCATAGACTCACACAGCAGAGACCCATAGACTCACGCAGAGACCCATAGACTCATATATAGACCCACAGACTTGCACAGAGACCCACAGACTCGCACAGAGACCCATAGACTCACACAGCAGAGACCCATAGACTCACAGCAGAGACCCATAGACTCTCGCAGAGACCCACAGATTCACACAGAGACACATAGACTCACACAGAGACCCATAGACTCACACAGAGACACATAGACTCGCACAGAGACCCACAGACTCGCACAGAGACCCATAGACTCACACAGCAGAGACCCATAGACTCACGCAGAGACCCATAGACTCACACAGAGACCCACAGACTCGCACAGAGACCCACAGACTCGCACAGAGACCCATAGACTCACACAGCAGAGACCCATAGACTCACAGCAGAGTCCCATAGACTCACACAGAGACACATAGACTCACACAGAGACCCATAGACTCACACAGAGACCCATAGACTCACACAGAGACCCATAGACTCACACAGAGACACATAGACTCACACATAGACCCACAGACTCACACAGAGACCCACAGACTCACACAGAGACCCATAGACTCACACAGAGACCCATAGACTCACATAGAGACCCATTGACTCACACAGAGACCCATAGACTCACACAGAGACACATAGACTCACACAGAGACCCATAGACTCACACAGAGACTCATAGACCCACACAGAGACCCATAGACTCACACAGAGACCCATAGACTCACACAGAGACCCACAGACTCACACAGAGACCCATAGACTCACACAGAGACCCATAGACTCACACAGAGACACATAGACTCACACAGAGACCCATAGACTCACACAGAGACCCATAGACTCACACAGAGACCCACAGACTCACACAGAAACCCATAGACTCGCACAGAGATCCATAGACTCACACATAGACCCATAGACTAACACAGAGACCCATAAACTCACACAGAGACCCATAGACTCACACAGAGACACATAGACTCACACAGAGACCCATAGACTCACACAGAGACCCACAGACTCACACAGAGACCCATAGACTCACACAGAGACCCACAGACTCACACAGAGACCCACAGACTCGCACAGAGATCCACAGACTCACACATAGACCCATAGACTCACACAGAGACCCATAAACTCACACAGAGACCCATAGACTCACACAGAGACCCATAGACTTACACAGAGACCCACAGACTCACACAGAGACCCATAGACTCACACAGAGACCCACAGACTCACACAGAGACCCATAGACTCACACAGAGACCCATATACTCACACAGAGACCCATAGACTCACACAGAGACCCATAGACTCACACAGAGACCCACATACTCACACAGAGACCCATAGACTCACACAGAGACCCATAGACTCACACAGAGACACATAGACTCACACAGAGACTCATAGACTCACACAGAGACACATAGACTCACACAGAGACCATAGACTCACACAGAGACCCATAGACTCACACAGAGACCCATAGACTCACACAGAGACCCACAGACTCACACAGAGACCCATAGACTCGCACAGAGATCCACAGACTCACACATAGACCCATAGACTAACACAGAGACCCATAAACTCACACAGAGACCCATATACTCACACAGAGACACATAGACTCAAACAGAGACCCATAGACTCACAGAGACCCACAGACTCACACAGAGACCCATAGACTCACACAGAGACCCACAGACTCACACAGAGACCCACAGACTCGCACAGAGATCCACAGACTCACACATAGACTCACACAGAGACCCATAAACTCACACAGAGACCCATAGACTCACACAGAGACCCATAGACTTACACAGCGACCCACAGACTCACACAGAGACCCATAGACTCACACAGAGACTCACAGACTCACACAGAGACCCATAGACTCACACAGAGACCCATAGACTCACACAGAGACCCATAGACTCACACAGAGACCCACAGACTCGCACAGAGACCCACAGACTCGCACAGAGACCCATAGACTCACACAGCAGAGACCCATAGACTCACAGCAGAGTCCCACAGACTCATACAGAGACACATAGACTCACACAGAGACCCATAGACTCACAATGCGACCCATAGACTCACACAGAGATCCACAGACTCACACATAGACCCATAGACTCACACAGAGACCCATAAACTCACACAGAGACCCATAGACTCACACAGAGACACATACACTCACACAGAGACCCATAGACTCACACAGAGACCCATAGATTCACACAGAGACCCATAGATTCACGCAGAGACACATAGACTCACACAGAGTCCCACAGACTCACACAGAGACCCATAGACTCACACAGAGACCCACAGACTCACACAGAGACCCATAGACTCACACAGAGCCACATAGACTCACACAGAGACCCATAGACTCACACAGAGACACATAGACTCACACAGAGACCCATAGACTCACACAGAGACCCACAGACTCACACAGAGACCCATAGACTCACACAGAGACCCACAGACTCACACAGAGACCCACAGACTCGCACAGAGATCCACAGACTCACACAGAGACCCATAGACTAACACAGAGACCCATAAACTCACACAGAGACCCATAGATTCACACAGAGACCCATAGACTCACACAGAGACCCATAGACTCACACAGAAACACATAGACTCACACAGAGACCCATAGACTCACACAGAGACACATAGACTCACACAGAGACCCATAGACTCACACAGAGACACATAGACTCACATAGAGACCCATAGACTCACACAGAGACACATAGACTCACACAGAGACCCACAGACTCACACAGACACCCACAGACTCGCACAGAGATCCACAGACTCACACAGAGACCCATAGACTCAAACAGAGACCCATAGACTTACACAGAGACCCACAGACTCACACAGAGACCCATAGACTCACACAGAGACCCATAGACTCACACAGAGACCCACAGACTCACACAGAGACCCACAGACTCACACAGAGACCCAAAGACTCGCACAGAGATCCACAGACTCACACAGAGACCCATAGACTCACACAGAGACCCATAGACTCACACAGAGACCCATAGACTCACACAACGACCCATAGACTCACAAAGAGACCCATAGACTCACACAGAGACCCATAGACTCACACAGAGACACATAGACTCGCACAGAGACCCACAGACTCGCACAGAGACCCATAGACTCACACAGCAGAGACCCATAGACTCACGCAGAGACCCATAGACTCACACAGAGACCCACAGACTCGCACAGAGACCCACAGACTCGCACAGAGACCCATAGACTCACACAGCAGAGACCCATAGACTCACAGCAGAGTCCCATAGACTCACACAGAGACACATAGACTCACACAGAGACCCATAGACTCACACAGAGACCCATAGACTCACACAGAGACCCATAGACTCACACAGAGACACATAGACTCACACATAGACCCACAGACTCACACAGAGACCCATAGACTCACACAGAGACCCACAGACTCACACAGAGACCCATAGACTCACACAGAGACACATAGACTCGCACAGAGACCCACAGACTCGCACAGAGACCCATAGACTCACACAGCAGAGACCCATAGACTCACGCAGAGACCCATAGACTCACACAGAGACCCACAGACTCGCACAGAGACCCACAGACTCGCACAGAGACCCATAGACTCACACAGCAGAGACCCATAGACTCACAGCAGAGTCCCATAGACTCACACAGAGACACATAGACTCACACAGAGACCCATAGACTCACACAGAGACCCATAGACTCACACAGAGACCCATAGACTCACACAGAGACACATAGACTCACACATAGACCCACAGACTCACACAGAGACCCACAGACTCACACAGAGACCCATAGACTCACACAGAGACCCATAGACTCACATAGAGACCCATTGACTCACACAGAGACCCATAGACTCACACAGAGACACATAGACTCACACAGAGACCCATAGACTCACACAGAGACTCATAGACCCACACAGAGACCCATAGACTCACACAGAGACCCATAGACTCACACAGAGACCCACAGACTCACACAGAGACCCATAGACTCACACAGAGACCCATAGACTCACACAGAGACACATAGACTCACACAGAGACCCATAGACTCACACAGAGACCCATAGACTCACACAGAGACCCACAGACTCACACAGAAACCCATAGACTCGCACAGAGATCCACAGACTCACACATAGACCCATAGACTAACACAGAGACCCATAAACTCACACAGAGACCCATAGACTCACACAGAGACACATAGACTCACACAGAGACCCATAGACTCACACAGAGACCCACAGACTCACACAGAGACCCATAGACTCACACAGAGACCCACAGACTCACACAGAGACCCACAGACTCACACAGAGACCCATAGACTCACACAGAGACCCACAGACTCACACATAGACCCATAGACTCACACAGAGACCCATAAACTCACACAGAGACCCATAGACTCACACAGAGACCCATAGACTTACAGAGAGACCCACAGACTCACACAGAGACCCATAGACTCACACAGAGACCCACAGACTCACACAGAGACCCATAGACTCACACAGAGACCCATAGACTCACACAGCAGAGACCCATAGACTCACGCAGAGACCCATAGACTCACACAGAGACCCACAGACTCGCACAGAGACCCACAGACTCGCACAGAGACCCATAGACTCACACAGCAGAGACCCATAGACTCACAGCAGAGTCCCATAGACTCACACAGAGACACATAGACTCACACAGAGACCCATAGACTCACACAGAGACCCATAGACTCACACTGAGACCCATAGACTCACACAGAGACACATAGACTCACACATAGACCCACAGACTCACACAGAGACCCACAGACTCACACAGAGACCCATAGACTCACACAGAGACCCATAGACTCACATAGAGACCCATTGACTCACACAGAGACCCATAGACTCACACAGAGACACATAGACTCACACAGAGACCCATAGACTCACACAGAGACTCATAGACCCACACAGAGACCCATAGACTCACACAGAGACCCATAGACTCACACAGAGACCCACAGACTCACACAGAGACCCATAGACTCACACAGAGACCCATAGACTCACACAGAGACACATAGACTCACACAGAGACCCATAGACTCACACAGAGACCCATAGACTCACACAGAGACCCACAGACTCACACAGAAACCCATAGACTCGCACAGAGATCCACAGACTCACACATAGACCCATAGACTAACACAGAGACCCATAAACTCACACAGAGACCCATAGACTCACACAGAGACACATAGACTCACACAGAGACCCATAGACTCACACAGAGACCCACAGACTCACACAGAGACCCATAGACTCACACAGAGACCCACAGACTCACACAGAGACCCACAGACTCACACAGAGACCCATAGACTCACACAGAGACCCACAGACTCACACATAGACCCATAGACTCACACAGAGACCCATAAACTCACACAGAGACCCATAGACTCACACAGAGACCCATAGACTTACACAGAGACCCACAGACTCACACAGAGACCCATAGACTCACACAGAGACCCACAGACTCACACAGAGACCCATAGACTCACACAGAGACCCACAGACTCACACATAGACCCATAGACTCACACAGAGACCCATAGACTTACACAGAGACCCACAGACTCACACAGAGACCCATAGACTTACACAGAGACCCACAGACTCACACAGAGACCCATAGACTCACACAGAGACCCATAGACTCACACAGAGACCCATAGACTCACACAGAGACCCATAGACTCACACAGAGACCCACATACTCACACAGAGACCCATAGACTCACACAGAGACCCATAGACTCACACAGAGACACATAGACTCACACAGAGACTCATAGACTCACACAGAGACACATAGACTCACACAGAGACCATAGACTCACACAGAGACCCATAGCCTCACACAGAGACCCATAGACTCACACAGAGACCCACAGACTCACACAGAGACCCATAGACTCGCACAGAGATCCACAGACTCACACATAGACCCATAGACTAACACAGAGACCCATAAACTCACACAGAGACCCATATACTCACACAGAGACACATAGACTCAAACAGAGACCCATAGACTCACAGAGACCCACAGACTCACACAGAGACCCATAGACTCACACAGAGACCCACAGACTCACACAGAGACCCACAGACTCGCACAGAGATCCACAGACTCACACATAGACTCACACAGAGACCCATAAACTCACACAGAGACCCATAGACTCACACAGAGACCCATATACTTACACAGCGACCCACAGACTCACACAGAGACCCATAGACTCACACAGAGACCCACAGACTCACACAGAGACCCATAGACTCACACAGAGACCCATAGACTCACACAGAGACCCACAGACTCGCACAGAGACCCACAGACTCGCACAGAGACCCATACACTCACACAGCAGAGACCCATAGACTCACAGCAGAGTCCCACAGACTCACACAGAGACACATAGACTCACACAGAGACCCATAGACTCACACAGAGACCCATAGACTCACACAGAGACCCATAGACTCACACAGAGACACGTAGACTCACACAGAGACTCATAGACTCACACAGAGACACATAGACTCACACAGAGACCCATAGACTCACATAGAGACCCACAGACTCACACAGAGACCCACAGACTCACACAGAGACCCACAGACTCGCACAGAAATCCACAGACTCACACATAGACCCATACACTCACACAGAGACCCATAAACTCACACAGAGACCCATAGACTCACACAGAGACCCATAGACGTACACAGAGACCCACAGACTCACACAGAGACCCATAGACTCACACAGAGACCCACAGACTCACACAGAGACCCATAGACTCACACAGAGACCCATAGACTCACACAGAGACCCATAGACTCACACAGAGACCCACAGACTCACACAGAGACCCATAGACTCACAAAGCGACCCATAGACTCACACAGAGATCCACAGACTCACACATAGACCCATAGACTCACACAGAGACCCATAAACTCACACAGAGACCCATAGACTCACACAGAGACCCATAGACTCACACAGAGACCCATTGACTCACACAGAGACCCATAGACTCGCACAGAGATCCACAGACTCACACATAGACCCATAGACTAACACAGAGACCCATAAACTCACACAGAGACCCATATACTCACACAGAGACACATAGACTCAAACAGAGACCCATAGACTCACAGAGACCCACAGACTCACACAGAGACCCATAGACTCACACAGAGACCCACAGACTCACACAGAGACCCACAGACTCGCACAGAGATCCACAGACTCACACATAGACTCACACAGAGACCCATAAACTCACACAGAGACCCATAGACTCACACAGAGACCTATAGACTTACACAGCGACCCACAGACTCACACAGAGACCCATAGACTCACACAGAGACCCACAGACTCACACAGAGACCCATAGACTCACACAGAGACCCATAGACTCACACAGAGACCCACAGACTCGCACAGAGACCCACAGACTCGCACAGAGACCCATAGACTCACACAGCAGAGACCCATAGACTCACACAGCAGAGACCCATAGACTCACAGCAGAGTCCTACAGACTCACACAGAGACACATAGACTCACACAGAGACCCATAGACTCACACAGAGACCCATAGACTCACACAGAGACCCATAGACTCACACAGAGACACATAGACTCACACAGAGACTCATAGACTCACACAGAGACCCACAGACTCACACAGAGACCCACAGACTCGCACAGAAATCCACAGACTCACACATAGACCCATAGACTCACACAGAGACCCATAAACTCACACAGAGACCCATAGACTCACACAGAGACCCATAGACTTACACAGAGACCCACAGACTCACACAGAGACCCATAGACTCACACAGAGACCCACAGACTCACACAGAGACCCATAGACTCACACAGAGACCCATAGACTCACAAAGCAACCCACAGACTCACACAGAGACCCATAGACTCACACAGAGACCCACAGACTCACACAGAGACCCATAGACTCACACAGAGACCCATAGACTCACACAGAGACCCACAGACTCGCACAGAGACCCACAGACTCGCACAGAGACCCATAGACTCACACAGCAGAGACCCATAGACTCACAGCAGAGTCCCACAGACTCACACAGAGACACATAGACTCACACAGAGACCCATAGACTCACACAGAGACCCATAGACTCACACAGAGACACATAGACTCACACAGAGACTCATAGACTCACACAGAGACACATAGACTCACACAGAGACCCATAGACTCACATAGAGACCCACAGACTCACACAGAGACCCACAGACTCACACAGAGACCCACAGACTCGCACAGAAATCCACAGACTCACACATAGACCCATAGACTCACACAGAGACCCATAAACTCACACAGAGACCCATAGACTCACACAGAGACCCATTGACTTACACAGAGACCCACAGACTCACACAGAGACCCATAGACTCACACAGAGACCCACAGACTCACACAGAGACCCATAGACTCACACAGAGACCCATAGACTCACACAGAGACCCATAGACTCACACAGAGACCCATCGACTCACACAGAGACCCACAGACTCACACAGAGACCCATAGACTCACAAAGCGACCCATAGACTCACACAGAGATCTACAGACTCACACATAGACCCATAGACTCACACAGAGACCCATAAACTCACACAGAGACCCATAGACTCACACAGAGACCCATAGACTCACACAGAGACCCATTGACTCACACAGAGACCCATAGACTCGCACAGAGATCCACAGACTCACACATAGACCCATAGACTAACACAGAGACCCATAAACTCACACAGAGACCCATATACTCACACAGAGACCCACAGACTCGCACAGAGACCCATAGACTCACACAGCAGAGACCCATAGACTCACGCAGAGACCCATAGACTCATACATAGACCCACAGACTTGCACAGAGACCCACAGACTCGCACAGAGACCCATAGACTCACACAGCAGAGACCCATAGACTCACAGCAGAGACCCATAGACTCTCGCAGAGACCCACAGATTCACACAGAGACACATAGACTCACACAGAGACCCATAGACTCACACAGAGACCCATAGACTCACACAGAGACACATAGACTCGCACAGAGACCCACAGACTCGCACAGAGACCCATAGACTCACACAGCAGAGACCCATAGACTCACGCAGAGACCCATAGACTCACACAGAGACCCACAGACTCGCACAGAGACCCACAGACTCGCACAGAGACCCATAGACTCACACAGCAGAGACCCATAGACTCACAGCAGAGTCCCATAGACTCACACAGAGACACATAGACTCACACAGAGACCCATAGACTCACACAGAGACCCATAGACTCACACAGAGACACATAGACTCACACATAGACCCACAGACTCACACAGAGACCCACAGACTCACACAGAGACCCATAGACTCACACAGAGACCCATAGACTCACATAGAGACCCATTGACTCACACAGAGACCCATAGACTCACACAGAGACACATAGACTCACACAGAGACCCATAGACTCACACAGAGACTCATAGACCCACACAGAGACCCATAGACTCACACAGAGACCCACAGACTCACACAGAGACCCATAGACTCACACAGAGACCCATAGACTCACACAGAGACACATAGACTCACACAGAGACCCATAGACTCACACAGAGACCCACAGACTCACACAGAAACCCATAGACTCGCACAGAGATCCACAGACTCACACATAGACCCATAGACTAACACAGAGACCCATAAACTCACACAGAGACCCATAGACTCACACAGAGACACATAGACTCACACAGAGACCCATAGACTCACACAGAGACCCACAGACTCACACAGAGACCCATAGACTCACACAGAGACCCACAGACTCACACAGAGACCCACAGACTCGCACAGAGATCCACAGACTCACACATAGACCCATAGACTCACACAGAGACCCATAAACTCACACAGAGACCCATAGACTCACACAGAGACCCATAGACTTACACAGAGACCCACAGACTCACACAGAGACCCATAGACTCACACACAGACCCACAGACTCACACAGAGACCCATAGACTCACACAGAGACCCATAGACTCACACAGAGACCCATAGACTCACACAGAGACCCACATACTCACACAGAGACCCATAGACTCACACAGAGACCCATAGACTCACACAGAGACACATAGACTCACACAGATACTCATAGACTCACACAGAGACACATAGACTCACACAGAGACCATAGACTCACACAGAGACCCATAGACTCACACAGAGACCCATAGACTCACACAGAGACCCACAGACTCACACAGAGACCCATAGACTCGCACAGAGATCCACAGACTCACACATAGACCCATAGACTAACACAGAGACCCATAAACTCACACAGAGACCCATATACTCACACAGAGACACATAGACTCAAACAGAGACCCATAGACTCACAGAGACCCACAGACTCACACAGAGACCCATAGACTCACACAGAGACCCACAGACTCACACAGAGACCCACAGACTCGCACAGAGATCCACAGACTCACACATAGACTCACACAGAGACCCATAAACTCACACAGAGACCCATAGACTCACACAGAGACCCATAGACTTACACAGCGACCCACAGACTCACACAGAGACCCATAGACTCACACAGAGACCCACAGACTCACACAGAGACCCATAGACTCACACAGAGACCCATAGACTCACACAGAGACCCACAGACTCGCACAGAGACCCACAGACTCGCACAGAGACCCATAGACTCACACAGCAGAGACCCATAGACTCACAGCAGAGTCCCACAGACTCACACAGAGACACATAGACTCACACAGAGACCCATAGACTCACACAGAGACCCATAGACTCACACAGAGACCCATAGACTCACACAGAGACTCATAGACTCACACAGAGACACATAGACTCACACAGAGACCCATAGACTCACATAGAGACCCACAGACTCACTCAGAGACCCACAGACTCACACAGAGACCCACAGACTCGCACAGAAATCCACAGACTCACACAGAGACCCATAGACTCACACAGAGACCCATAAACTCACACAGAGACCCATAGACTCACACAGAGACCCATAGACGTACACAGATACCCACAGACTCACACAGAGACCCATAGACTCACACAGAGACCCACAGACTCACACAGAGACCCATAGACTCACACAGAGACCCATAGACTCACACAGAGACCCATAGACTCACACAGAGACCCATCGACTCACACAGAGACCCACAGACTCACACAGAGACCCATAGACTCACAAAGCGACCCATAGACTCACACAGAGATCCACAGACTCACACATAGACCCATAGACTCACACAGAGACCCATAAACTCACACAGAGACCCATAGACTCACACAGAGACCCATAGACTCACACAGAGACCCATTGACTCACACAGAGACCCATAGACTCGCACAGAGATCCACAGACTCACACATAGACCCATAGACTAACACAGAGACCCATAAACTCACACAGAGACCCATATACTCACACAGAGACACATAGACTCAAACAGAGACCCATAGACTCACAGAGACCCACAGACTCACACAGAGACCCATAGACTCACACAGAGACCCACAGACTCACACAGAGACCCACAGACTCGCACAGAGATCCACAGACTCACACATAGACTCACACAGAGACCCATAAACTCACACAGAGACCCATAGACTCACACAGAGACCCATAGACTTACACAGCGACCCACAGACTCACACAGAGACCCATAGACTCACACAGAGACCCACAGACTCACACAGAGACCCATAGACTCACACAGAGACCCATAGACTCACACAGAGACCCACAGACTCGCACAGAGACCCACAGACTCGCACAGAGACCCATAGACTCACACAGCAGAGACCCATAGACTCACAGCAGAGTCCTACAGACTCACACAGAGACACATAGACTCACACAGAGACCCATAGACTCACACAGAGACCCATAGACTCACACAGAGACCCATAGACTCACACAGAGACACATAGACTCACACAGAGACTCATAGACTCACACAGAGACACATAGACTCACACAGAGACCCACAGACTCACACAGAGACCCACAGACTCACACAGAGACCCACAGACTCGCACAGAAATCCACAGACTCACACATAGACCCATAGACTCACACAGAGACCCATAAACTCACACAGAGACCCATAGACTCACACAGAGACCCATAGACTTACACAGAGACCCACAGACTCACACAGAGACCCATAGACTCACACAGAGACCCACAGACTCACACAGAGACCCATAGACTCACACAGAGACCCATAGACTCACACAGCGACCCACAGACTCACACAGAGACCCATAGACTCACACAGAGACCCACAGACTCACACAGAGACCCATAGACTCACACAGAGACCCATAGACTCACACAGAGACCCACAGACTCGCACAGAGACCCACAGACTCGCACAGAGACCCATAGACTCACACAGCAGAGACCCATAGACTCACAGCAGAGTCCCACAGACTCACACAGAGACACATAGACTCACACAGAGACCCATAGACTCACACAGAGACCCATAGACTCACACAGAGACCCATAGACTCACACAGAGACACATAGACTCACACAGAGACTCATAGACTCACACAGAGACACATAGACTCACACAGAGACCCATAGACTCACATAGAGACCCACAGACTCACACAGAGACCCACAGACTCACACAGAGACCCACAGACTCGCACAGAAATCCACAGACTCACACATAGACCCATAGACTCACACAGAGACCCATAAACTCACACAGAGACCCATAGACTCACACAGAGACCCATAGACTTACACAGAGACCCACAGACTCACACAGAGACCCATAGACTCACACAGAGACCAACAGACTCACACAGAGACCCATAGACTCACACAGAGACCCATAGACTCACACAGAGACCCATAGACTCACACAGAGACCCATCGACTCACACAGAGACCCACAGACTCACACAGAGACCCATAGACTCACAAAGCGACCCATAGACTCACACAGAGATCTACAGACTCACACATAGACCCATAGACTCACACAGAGACCCATAAACTCACACAGAGACCCATAGACTCACACAGAGACCCATAGACTCACACAGAGACCCATTGACTCACACAGAGACCCATAGACTCGCACAGAGATCCACAGACTCACACATAGACCCATAGACTAACACAGAGACCCATAAACTCACACAGAGACCCATATACTCACACAGAGACACATAGACTCAAACAGAGACCCATAGACTCACAGAGACCCACAGACTCACACAGAGACCCATAGACTCACACAGAGACCCACAGACTCACACAGAGACCCACAGACTCGCACAGAGATCCACAGACTCACACATAGACTCACACAGAGACCCATAAACTCACACAGAGACCCATAGACTCACACAGAGACCCATAGACTTACACAGCGACCCACAGACTCACACAGAGACCCATAGACTCACACAGAGACCCACAGACTCACACAGAGACCCATAGACTCACACAGAGACCCATAGACTCACACAGAGACCCACAGACTCGCACAGAGACCCACAGACTCGCACAGAGACCCATAGACTCACACAGAGACACATAGACTCACACAGAGACTCATAGACTCACACAGAGACACATAGACTCACACAGAGACCCATAGACTCACATAGAGACCCACAGACTCACACAGAGACCCACAGACTCACACAGAGACCCACAGACTCGCACAGAAATCCACAGACTCACACATAGACCCATAGACTCACACAGAGACCCATAAACTCACACAGAGACCCATAGACTCACACAGAGACCCATAGACTTACACAGAGACCCACAGACTCACACAGAGGCCCATAGACTCACACAGAGACCCACAGACTCACACAGAGACCCATAGACTCACACAGAGACCCATAGACTCACACAGAGACCCATAGACTCACACAGAGACCCATCGACTCACACAGAGACCCACAGACTCACACAGAGACCCATAGACTCACAAAGCGACCCATAGACTCACACAGAGATCCACAGACTCACACATAGACCCATAGATTCACACAAAGACCCATAAACTCACACAGAGACCCATAGACTCACACAGAGTCACATAGACTCACACAGAGACCCATAGACTCACACAGAGACCCATAGACTCACACAGAGACCCATAGATTCACGCAGAGACACATAGACTCACACAGAGACCCTGAGACTCACACAGAGACCCATAGACTCACACAGAGACCCACAGACTCACACAGAGACCCATAGACTCACACAGAGACACATAGACTCACACAGAGACCCATAGACTCACACAGAGACACATAGACTCACACAGAGACCCATAGACTCACACAGAGACCCACAGACTCACACAGAGACCCATAGACTCACACAGAGACCCACAGACTCACACAGAGACCCACAGACTCGCACAGAGATCCACAGACTCACACAGAGACCCATAGACTAACACAGAGACCCATAAACTCACACAGAGACCCATAGATTCACACAGAGACCCATAGACTCCCACAGAGACCCATAGACTCACACAGAGACCCATAGACTCACACAGAGACACATAGACTCACACAGAGACCCATAGACTCACACAGAGACACATAGACTCACACAGAGACCCATAGACTCACACAGAGACACATAGACTCACACAGAGGCCCATAGACTCACACAGAGACCCACAGACTCACACGGAGAACCACAGACTCACACAGAGACCCACAGACTCACAGAGACACCCACAGACTCGCACAGAGATCCACAGACTCACACATAGACTCACACAGAGACCCATAAACTCACACAGAGACCCATAGACTCACACAGAGACCCATAGACTTACACAGTGACCCACAGACTCACACAGAGACCCATAGACTCACACAGAGACCCACAGACTCACACAGAGACCCATAGACTCACACAGAGACCCATAGACTCACACAGAGACCCACAGACTCGCACAGAGACCCACAGACTCGCACAGAGACCCATAGACTCACACAGCAGAGACCCATAGACTCACAGCAGAGTCCCACAGACTCACACAGAGACACATAGACTCACACAGAGACCCATAGACTCACACAGAGACCCATAGACTCACACAGAGACCCATAGACTCACACAGAGACACATAGACTCACACAGAGACTCATAGACTCACACAGAGACACATAGACTCACACAGAGACCCATAGACTCACACAGAGACCCACAGACTCACACAGAGACCCATAGACTCACACAGAGACCCATAGACTCACACAGAGACCCACAGACTCGCACAGAGACCCACAGACTCGCACAGAGACCCATAGACTCACACAGCAGAGACCCATAGACTCACAGCAGAGTCCCACAGACTCACACAGAGACACATAGACTCACACAGAGACCCATAGACTCACACAGAGACCCATAGACTCACACAGAGACCCATAGACTCACACAGAGACACATAGACTCACACAGAGACTCATAGACTCACACAGAGACACATAGACTCACACAGAGACCCATAGACTCACATAGAGACCCACAGACTCACACAGAGACCCACAGACTCACACAGAGACCCACAGACTCGCACAGAAATCCACAGACTCACACATAGACCCATAGACTCACACAGAGACCCATAAACTCACACAGAGACCCATAGACTCACACAGAGACCCATAGACTTACACAGAGACCCACAGACTCACACAGAGACCCATAGACTCACACAGAGACCCACAGACTCACACAGAGACCCATAGACTCACACAGAGACCCATAGACTCACACAGAGACCCATAGACTCACACAGAGACCCACAGACTCACACAGAGACCCATAGACTCACAAAGCGACCCATAGACTCACACAGAGATCTACAGACTCACACATAGACCCATAGACTCACACAGAGACCCATAAACTCACACAGAGACCCATAGACTCACACAGAGACCCATAGACTCACACAGAGACCCATTGACTCACACAGAGACCCATAGACTCGCACAGAGATCCACAGACTCACACATAGACCCATAGACTAACACAGAGACCCATAAACTCACACAGACACCCATATACTCACACAGAGACACATAGACTCAAACAGAGACCCATAGACTCACAGAGACCCACAGACTCACACAGAGACCCATAGACTCACACAGAGACCCACAGACTCACACAGAGACCCACAGACTCGCACAGAGATCCACAGACTCACACATAGACTCACACAGAGACCCATAAACTCACACAGAGACCCATAGACTCACACAGAGACCCATAGACTTACACAGCGACCCACAGACTCACACAGAGACCCATAGACTCACACAGAGACCCACAGACTCACACAGAGACCCATAGACTCACACAGAGACCCATAGACTCACACAGAGACCCACAGACTCGCACAGAGACCCACAGACTCGCACAGAGACCCATAGACTCACACAGAGACACATAGACTCACACAGAGACCCATAGACTCACACAGAGACACATAGACTCACACAGAGACCCATAGACTCACATAGAGACCCACAGACTCACACAGAGACCCACAGACTCACACAGAGACCCACAGACTCGCACAGAAATCCACAGACTCACACATAGACCCATAGACTCACACAGAGACCCATAAACTCACACAGAGACCCATAGACTCACACAGAGACCCATAGACTTACACAGAGACCCACAGACTCACACAGAGACCCATAGACTCACACAGAGACCCACAGACTCACACAGAGACCCATAGACTCACACAGAGACCCATAGACTCACACAGAGACCCATAGACTCACACAGAGACCCATCGACTCACACAGAGACCCACAGACTCACACAGAGACCCATAGACTCACAAAGCGACCCATAGACTCACACAGAGATCCACAGACTCACACATAGACCCATAGATTCACACAAAGACCCATAAACTCACACAGAGACCCATAGACTCACACAGAGTCACATAGACTCACACAGAGACCCATAGACTCACACAGAGACCCATAGACTCACACAGAGACCCATAGATTCACGCAGAGACACATAGACTCACACAGAGACCCAGAGACTTACACAGCGACCCACAGACTCACACAGAGACCCATAGAATCACACAGAGACCCACAGACTCACACAGAGACCCATAGACTCACACAGAGACCCATAGACTCACACAGAGACCCACAGACTCGCACAGAGACCCACAGACTCGCACAGAGACCCATAGACTCACACAGAGACACATAGACTCACACAGAGACCCATAGACTCACACAGAGACACATAGACTCACATAGAGACCCATAGACTCACATAGAGACCCACAGACTCACACAGAGACCCACAGACTCACACAGAGACCCACAGACTCGCACAGAAATCCACAGACTCGCACAGAAATCCACAGACTCACACATAGACCCATAGACTCACACAGAGACCCATAAACTCACACAGAGACCCATAGACTCACACAGAGACCCATAGACTTACACAGAGACCCACAGACTCACACAGAGACCCATAGACTCACACAGAGACCCACAGACTCACACAGAGACCCATAGACTCACACAGAGACCCATAGACTCACACAGAGACCCATCGACTCACACAGAGACCCACAGACTCACACAGAGACCCATAGACTCACAAAGCGACCCATAGACTCACACAGAGATCCACAGACTCACACATAGACCCATAGATTCACACAAAGACCCATAAACTCACACAGAGACCCATAGACTCACACAGAGACCCATAAACTCACACAGAGACCCATAGACTCACACAGAGACCCATAGACTTACACAGAGACCCACAGACTCACACAGAGACCCATAGACTCACACAGAGACCCACAGACTCACACAGAGACCCATAGACTCACACAGAGACCCATAGACTCACACAGAGACCCATAGACTCACACAGAGACCCATCGACTCACACAGAGACCCACAGACTCACACAGAGACCCATAGACTCACAAAGCGACCCATAGACTCACACAGAGATCCACAGACTCACACATAGACCCATAGATTCACACAAAGACCCATAAACTCACACAGAGACCCATAGACTCACACAGAGTCACATAGACTCACACAGAGACCCATAGACTCACACAGAGACCCATAGACTCACACAGAGACCCATAGATTCACGCAGAGACACATAGACTCACACAGAGACCCAGAGACTTACACAGCGACCCACAGACTCACACAGAGACCCATAGAATCACACAGAGACCCACAGACTCACACAGAGACCCATAGACTCACACAGAGACCCATAGACTCACACAGAGACCCACAGACTCGCACAGAGACCCACAGACTCGCACAGAGACCCATAGACTCACACAGAGACACATAGACTCACACAGAGACCCATAGACTCACACAGAGACACATAGACTCACACAGAGACCCATAGACTCACATAGAGACCCACAGACTCACACAGAGACCCACAGACTCACACAGAGACCCACAGACTCGCACAGAAATCCACAGACTCACACATAGACCCATAGACTCACACAGAGACCCATAAACTCACACAGAGACCCATAGACTCACACAGAGACCCATAGACTTACACAGAGACCCACAGACTCACACAGAGACCCATAGACTCACACAGAGACCCACAGACTCACACAGAGACCCATAGACTCACACAGAGACCCATAGACTCACACAGAGACCCATAGACTCACACAGAGACCCATCGACTCACACAGAGACCCACAGACTCACACAGAGACCCATAGACTCACAAAGCGACCCATAGACTCACACAGAGATCCACAGACTCACACATAGACCCATAGATTCACACAAAGACCCATAAACTCACACAGAGACCCATAGACTCACACAGAGTCACATAGACTCACACAGAGACCCATAGACTCACACAGAGACCCATAGACTCACACAGAGACCCATAGATTCACGCAGAGACACATAGACTCACACAGAGACCCAGAGACTCACACAGAGACCCATAGACTCACACAGAGACCCACAGACTCACACAGAGGCCCATAGACTCACACAGAGACACATAGACTCACACAGAGACCCATAGACTCACACAGAGACACATAGACTCACACAGAGACCCATAGACTCACACAGAGACCCACAGACTCACACAGAGACCCATAGACTCACACAGAGACCCACAGACTCACACAGAGACCCACAGACTCGCACAGAGATCCACAGACTCACACAGAGACCCATAGACTAACACAGAGACCCATAAACTCACACAGAGACCCATAGATTCACACAGAGACCCATAGACTCCCACAGAGACCCATAGACTCACACAGAGACACATAGACTCACACAGAGACCCATAGACTCACACAGAGACACATAGACTCACACAGAGACCCATAGACTCACACAGAGACACATAGACTCACACAGAGACCCATAGACTCACACAGAGACACATAGACTCACACAGAGGCCCATAGACTCACACAGAGACCCACAGACTCACACGGAGAACCACAGACTCACACAGAGACCCACAGACTCACACAGACACCCACAGACTCGCACAGAGATCCACAGACTCACACATAGACTCACACAGAGACCCATAGACTCACACAGAGACACATAGACTCACACAGAGACTCATAGACTCACACAGAGACACATAGACTCACACAGAGACCCATAGACTCACATAGAGACCCACAGACTCACACAGAGACCCACAGACTCACACAGAGACCCACAGACTCGCACAGAAATCCACAGACTCACACATAGACCCATAGACTCACACAGAGACCCATAAACTCACACAGAGACCCATAGACTCACACAGAGACCCATAGACTTACACAGAGACCCACAGACTCACACAGAGACCCATAGACTCACACAGAGACCCACAGACTCACACAGAGACCCATAGACTCACACAGAGACCCATAGACTCACACAGAGACCCATCGACTCACACAGAGAACCACAGACTCACACAGAGACCCATAGACTCACAAAGCGACCCATAGACTCACACAGAGATCCACAGACTCACACATAGACCCATAGACTCACACAGAGACCCATAAACTCACACAGAGACCCATAGACTCACACAGAGACCCATAGACTCACACAGAGACCCATAGACTCGCACAGAGATCCACAGACTCACACATAGACCCATAGTCTAACATAGAGACCCATAAACTCACACAGAGACCCATATACTCACACAGAGACACATAGACTCAAACAGAGACCCATAGACTCACAGAGACCCACAGACTCACACAGAGACCCATAGACTCACACAGAGACCCACAGACTCACACAGAAACCCACAGACTCGCACAGAGATCCACAGACTCACACATAGACTCACACAGAGACCCATAAACTCACACAGAGACCCATAGACTCACACAGAGACCCATAGACTTACACAGCGACCCACAGACTCACACAGAGACCCATAGACTCACACAGAGACCCACAGACTCACACAGAGACCCATAGACTCACACAGAGACCCATAGACTCACACAGAGACCCACAGACTCGCACAGAGACCCACAGACTCGCACAGAGACCCATAGACTCACACAGCAGAGACCCATAGACTCACAGCAGAGTCCCACAGACTCACACAGAGACCCATAGACTCACACAGAGACCCATAGACTCACATAGAGACCCACAGACTCACACAGAGACCCACAGACTCACACAGAGACCCACAGACTAGCACAGAAATCCACAGACTCACACATAGACCCATAGACTCACACAGAGACCCATAAACTCACACAGAGACCCATAGACTCACACAGAGACCCATAGACTTACACAGAGACCCACAGACTCACACAGAGACCCATAGGCTCACACAGAGACCCACAGACTCACACAGAGACCCATAGACTCACACAGAGACCCATAGACTCACACAGAGACCCATAGACTCACACAGAGACCCATCGACTCACACAGAGACCCACAGACTCACACAGAGACCCATAGACTCACAAAGCGACCCATAGACTCACACAGAGATCCACAGACTCACACATAGACCCATAGACTCACACAGAGACCCATAAACTCACACAGAGACCCATAGACTCACACAGAGACACATAGACTCACACAGAGACCTACAGACTCACACAGAGACACATAGACTCACACAGAGACCCATAGACTCACACAGAGACCCATAGACTCACACAGAGACACATAGACTCACACAGAGACACATAGACTCACACAGAGACGCATAGACTCACACAGAGACCCATAGACTCACACAGAGACCCACAGACTCACACAGAGACCCACAGACTCACACAGAGACCCATAGACTCACAGAGACCCACAGACTCACACAGAGACCCATAGACTCACACAGAGACCCACAGACTCACACAGAAACCCACAGACTCGCACAGAGTTCCACAGACTCACACATAGACTCACACAGAGACCCATAAACTCACACAGAGACCCATAGACTCACACAGAGACCCATAGACTTACACAGCGACCCACAGACTCACACAGAGACCCATAGACTCACACAGAGACCCACAGACTCACACAGAGACCCATAGACTCACACAGAGACCCATAGACTCACACAGAGACCCACAGACTCGCACAGAGACCCACAGACTCGCACAGAGACCCATAGACTCACACAGCAGAGACTCATAGACTCACAGCAGAGTCCCACAGACTCACACAGAGACCCATAGACTCACACAGAGACCCATAGACTCACATAGAGACCCACAGACTCACACAGACACCCACAGACTCACACAGAGACCCACAGACTCGCACAGAAATCCACAGACTCACACATAGACCCATAGACTCACACAGAGACCCATAAACTCACACAGAGACCCATAGACTCACACAGAGACCCATAGACTTACACAGAGACCCACAGACTCACACAGAGACCCATAGACTCACACAGAGACCCATAGACTCACACAGAGACCCATAGACTCACACAGAGACCCATAGACTCACACAGAGACCCACAGACTCACACAGAGACCCATAGACTCACAAAGCGACCCATAGACTCACACAGAGATCCACAGACTCACACATAGACCCATAGACTCACACAGAGACCCATAAACTCACACAGAGACCCATAGACTCACACAGAGACACATAGACTCACACAGAGACCCATAGACTCACACAGAGACCCATAGACTCACACAGAGACCCATAGATTCACGCAGAGACACATAGACTCACACAGAGACCCACAGACTCACACAGAGACCCATAGACTCACACAGAGACCCACAGACTCACACAGAGACCCATAGACTCACACAGAGACACATAGACTCACACAGAGACCCATAGACTCACACAGAGACACATAGACTCACACAGAGACCCATAGACTCACACAGAGACCCCACAGACTCACACAGAGACCCATAGACTCACACAGAGACCCACAGACTCACACAGAGACCCACATACTCGCACAGAGACCCATAGACTAACACAGAGACCCATAAACTCACACAGAGACCCATAGATTCACACAGAGACCCATAGACTCATACAGAGACCCATAGACTCACACAGAGACTCATAGACTCACACAGAGACACATAGACTCACACAGAGACCCATAGACTCACATAGAGACCCACAGACTCACACAGAGACCCACAGACTCACACAGAGACCCACAGTCTCGCACAGAAATCCACAGACTCACACATATACCCATAGACTCACACAGAGACCCATAAACTCACACAGAGACCCATAGACTCACACAGAGACCCATAGACTTACACAGAGACCCACAGACTCACACAGAGACCCATAGACTCACACAGAGACCCACAGACTCACACAGAGACCCATAGACTCACACAGAGACCCATAGACTCACACAGAGACCCATAGACTCACACAGAGACCCATCGACTCACACAGAGAACCACAGACTCACACAGAGACCCATAGACTCACAAAGCGACCCATAGACTCACACAGAGATCCACAGACTCACACATAGACCCATAGACTCACACAGAGACCCATAAACTCACACAGAGACCCATAGACTCACACAGAGACCCATAGACTCACACAGAGACCCATTGACTCACACAGAGACCCATAGACTCGCACAGAGATCCACAGACTCACACATAGACCCATAGACTAACACAGAGACCCATAATACTCACACAGAGACCCATATACTCACACAGAGACACATAGACTCAAACAGAGACCCATAGAATCACAGAGACCCACAGACTCACACAGAGACCCATAGACTCACACAGAGACCCACAGACTCACACAGAAACCCACAGACTCGCACAGAGATCCACAGACTCACACATAGACTCACACAGAGACCCATAAACTCACACAGAGACCCATAGACTCACACAGAGACCCATAGACTTACACAGCGACCCACAGACTCACACAGAGCCCCATAGACTCACACAGAGACCCACAGACTCACACAGAGACCCATAGACTCACGCAGAGACCCATAGACTCACACAGAGACCCACAGACTCGCACAGAGACCCACAGACTCGCACAGAGACCCATAGACTCACACAGCAGAGACCCATAGACTCACAGCAGAGTCCCATAGACTCACACAGAGACCCATAGACTCACACAGAGACCCATAGACTCACATAGAGACCCACAGACTCACACAGAGACCCACAGACTCACACAGAGACCCACAGACTCGCACAGAAATCCACAGACTCACACATAGACCCATAGACTCACACAGAGGCCCATAAACTCACACAGAGACCCATAGACTCACACAGAGACCCATAGACTTACACAGAGACCCACAGACTCACACAGAGACCCATAGACTCACACAGAGACCCACAGACTCACACAGAGACCCATAGACTCACACAGAGACCCATAGACTCACACAGAGACCCATAGACTCACACAGAGACCCATCGACTCACACAGAGACCCACAGACTCACACAGAGACCCATAGACTCACAAAGCGACCCATAGACTCACACAGAGATCCACAGACTCACACATAGACCCATAGACTCACACAGAGACCCATAAACTCACACAGAGACCCATAGACTCACACAGAGACACATAGACTCACACAGAGACCCATAGACTCACACAGAGACCCATAGACTCACACAGAGACCCATAGATTCACGCAGAGACACATAGACTCACACAGAGACCCACACACTCACACAGAGACCCATAGACTCACACAGAGACCCACAGACTCACACAGAGACCCATAGACTCACACAGAGACACATAGACTCACACAGAGACCCATAGACTCACACAGAGACACATAGACTCACACAGAGACCCATAGACTCACACAGAGACCCACAGACTCACACAGAGACCCATAGACTCACACAGAGACCCACAGACTCACACAGAGACCCACAGACTCGCACAGAGATCCACAGACTCACACAGAGACCCATAGACTAACACAGAGACCCATAAACTCACACAGAGACCCATAGATTCAACATAGACTCGCACAGAGACCCACAGACTCGCACAGAGACCCATAGACTCACACAGCAGAGACCCATAGACTCACGCAGAGACCCATAGACTCACACAGAGACCCACAGACTCGCACAGAGACCCACAGACTCGCACAGAGACCCATAGACTCACACAGCAGAGACACATAGACTCACACAGAGACCCATAGACTCACACAGAGACACATAGACTCACACAGAGACCCATAGACTCACACAGAGACCCACAGACTCACACAGAGACCCACAGACTCACACAGAGACCCACAGACTCACAAAGAGACCCACAGACTCACACAGACACCCACAGACTCGCACAGAGACCCATAGACTCACACAGCAGAGACCCATAGACTCACAGCAGAGTCCCACAGACTCACACAGAGACCCATAGACTCACACAGAGACCCATAGACTCACATAGAGACCCACAGACTCACACAGAGACCCACAGACTCACACAGAGACCCACAGACTCGCACAGAAATCCACAGACTCACACATAGACCCATAAACTCACACAGAGACCCATAGACTCACACAGAGACCCATAGACTTACACAGAGACCCACAGACTCACACAGAGACCCATAGACTCACACAGAGTGCCACAGACTCACACAGAGACCCATAGACTCACACAGAGACCCATAGACTCACACAGAGACCCATAGTCTCACACAGAGACCCATAGATTCACGCAGAGACACATAGACTCACACAGAGACCCACAGACTCACACAGAGACCCATAGACTCACACAGAGACCCACAGACTCACACAGAGACCCATAGACTCACACAGAGACACATAGACTCACACAGAGACCCATAGACTCACACAGAGACACATAGACTCACACAGAGACCCATAGACTCACACAGAGACCCAAAGACTCACACAGAGACCCATAGACTCACACAGAGACCCACAGACTCACACAGAGACCCACAGACTCGCACAGAGATCCACAGACTCACACAGAGACCCATAGACTAACACAGAGACCCATAAACTCACACAGAGACCCATAGATTCACACAGAGACCCATAGACTCACACAGAGACCCATAGACTCACACAGAGACACATAGACTCACACAGAGACCCATAGACTCACACAGAGACACATAGACTCACACAGAGACCCATAGACTCACACAGAGACACATAGACTCACACAGAGACTCATAGACTCACACAGAGACACATAGACTCACACAGAGACCCATAGACTCACATAGAGACCCACAGACTCACACAGAGACCCACAGACTCACACAGAGACCCACAGACTCGCACAGAAATCCACAGACTCACACATAGACCCATAGACTCACACAGAGACCCATAAACTCACACAGAGACCCATAGACTCACACAGAGACCCATAGACTTACACAGAGACCCACAGACTCACACATAGACTTACACAGAGACCCACAGACTCACACAGAGATCCCATAGACTCACACAGACACCCACAGACTCACACAGAGACCCATAGACTCACACAGAGACCCATAGACTCACACAGAGACCCATAGACTCACACAGAGACCCATCGACTCACACAGAGAACCACAGACTCACACAGAGACCCATAGACTCACAAAGCGACCCATAGACTCACACAGAGATCCACAGACTCACACATAGACCCATAGACTCACACAGAGACCCATAAACTCACACAGAGACCCATAGACTCACACAGAGAACCATAGACTCACACAGAGACCCATTGACTCACACAGAGACCCATAGACTCGCACAGAGATCCACAGACTCACACATAGACCCATAGACTAACACAGAGACCCATAAACTCACACAGAGACCCATATACTCACACAGAGACACATAGACTCAAACAGAGACCCATAGACTCACAGAGACCCACAGACTCACACAGAGACCCATAGACTCACACAGAGACCCACAGACTCACACAGAAACCCACAGACTCGCACAGAGATCCACAGACTCACACATAGACTCACACAGAGACCCATAAACTCACACAGAGACCATAGACTCACACAGAGATCCATAGACTTACACAGCGACCCACAGACTCACACAGAGACCCATAGACTCACACAGAGACCCACAGACTCACACAGAGACCCATAGACTAACACAGAGACCCATAAACTCACACAGAGACCCATAGATTCACACAGAGACCCATAGACTCACACAGAGACCCATAGACTCACACAGAGACACATAGACTCACACAGAGACCCATAGACTCACACAGAGACACATAGACTCACACAGAGACCCATAGACTCACACAGAGACACATAGACTCACACAGAGACCCATAGACTCACACAGAGACACATAGACTCACACAGAGAACCATAGACTCACACAGAGACCCACAGACTCACACAGAGACCCACAGACTCACACAGAGACCCACAGACTCACACAGAGACCCACAGACTCACACAGACACCCACAGACCCGCACAGAGACCCATAGACTCACACAGCAGAGACCCATAGACTCACAGCAGAGTCCCACAGACTCACACAGAGACCCATAGACTCACACAGAGACCCATAGACTCACATAGAGACCCACAGACTCACACAGAGACCCACAGACTCACACAGAGACCCACAGACTCGCACAGAAATCCACAGACTCACACATAGACCCATAAACTCACACAGAGACCCATAGACTCACACAGAGACCCATAGACTTACACAGAGACCCACAGACTCACACAGAGACCCATAGACTCACACAGAGTGCCACAGACTCACACAGAGACCCATAGACTCACACAGAGACCCATAGACTCACACAGAGACCCATAGACTCACACAGAGACCCATAGATTCACGCAGAGACACATAGACTCACACAGAGACCCACAGACTCACACAGAGACCCATAGACTCACACAGAGACCCACAGACTCACACAGAGACCCATAGACTCACACAGAGACACATAGACTCACACAGAGACCCATATACTCACACAGAGACACATAGACTCAAACAGAGACCCATAGACTCACAGAGACCCACAGACTCAAACAGAGACCCATAGACTCGCACAGAGATCCACAGACTCACACATAGACCCATAGACTAACACAGAGACCCATAAACTCACACAGAGACCCATATACTCACACAGAGACACATAGACTCAAACAGAGACCCATAGACTCACAGAGACCCACAGACTCACACAGAGACCCATAGACTCACACAGAGACCCACAGACTCACACAGAAACCCACAGACTCGCACAGAGATCCACAGACTCACACAAAGACTCACACAGAGACCCATAAACTCACACAGAGACCATAGACTCACACAGAGATCCATAGACTTACACAGCGACCCACAGACTCACATAGAGACCCATAGACTCACACAGAGACCCACAGACTCACACAGAGACCCATAGACTAACACAGAGACCCATAAACTCACACAGAGACCCATAGATTCACACAGAGACCTATAGACTCACACAGAGACCCATAGACTCACACAGAGACACATAGACTCACACAGAGACCCATAGACTCACACAGAGACACATAGACTCACACAGAGACCCATAGACTCACACAGAGACACATAGACTCACACAGAGACCCATAGACTCACACAGAGACACATAGACTCACACAGAGACCCATAGACTCACACAGAGACCCACAGACTCACACAGAGACCCACAGACTCACACAGAGACCCACAGACTCACACAGAGACCCACAGACTCACACAGACACCCACAGACTCGCACAGAGACCCATAGACTCACACAGCAGAGACCCATAGACTCACAGCAGAGTCCCACAGACTCACACAGAGACCCATAGACTCACACAGAGACCCATAGACTCACATAGAGACCCACAGACTCACACAGAGACCCACAGACTCACACAGAGACCCACAGACTCGCACAGAAATCCACAGACTCACACATAGACCCATAAACTCACACAGAGACCCATAGACTCACACAGAGACCCATAGACTTACACAGAGACCCACAGACTCACACAGAGACCCATAGACTCACACAGAGTGCCACAGACTCACACAGAGACCCATAGACTCACACAGAGACCCATAGACTCACACAGAGACCCATAGACTCACACAGAGACCCATAGATTCACGCAGAGACACATAGACTCACACAGAGACCCACAGACTCACACAGAGACCCATAGACTCACACAGAGACCCACAGACTCACACAGAGACCCATAGACTCACACAGAGACACATAGACTCACACAGAGACCCATATACTCACACAGAGACACATAGACTCAAACAGAGACCCATAGACTCACAGAGACCCACAGACTCACACAGAGACCCATAGACTCACACAGAGACCCACAGACTCACACAGAAACCCACAGACTCGCACAGAGATCCACAGACTCACACATAGACTCACACAGAGACCCATAAACTCACACAGAGACCATAGACTCACACAGAGATCCATAGACTTACACAGCGACCCACAGACTCACACAGAGACCCATAGACTCACACAGAGACCCAAAGACTCACACAGAGACCCATAGACTAACACAGAGACCCATAAACTCACACAGAGACCCATAGATTCACACAGAGACCCATAGACTCACACAGAGACCCATAGACTCACACAGAGACACATAGACTCACACAGAGACCCATAGACTCACACAGAGACACATAGACTCACACAGAGACCCATAGACTCACACAGAGACACATAGACTCACACAGAGACCCATAGACTCACACAGAGACACATAGACTCACACAGAGACCCATAGACTCACACAGAGACCCACAGACTCACACAGAGACCCACAGACTCACACAGAGACCCACAGACTCACACAGAGACCCACAGACTCACACAGACACCCACAGACTCGCACAGAGACCCATAGACTCACACAGCAGAGACCCATAGACTCACAGCAGAGTCCCACAGACTCACACAGAGACCCATAGACTCACACAGAGACCCATAGACTCACATAGAGACCCACAGACTCACACAGAGACCCACAGACTCACACAGAGACCCACAGACTCGCACAGAAATCCACAGACTCACACATAGACCCATAAACTCACACAGAGACCCATAGACTCACACAGAGACCCATAGACTTACACAGAGACCCACAGACTCACACAGAGACCCATAGACTCACACAGAGTGCCACAGACTCACACAGAGACCCATAGACTCACACAGAGACCCATAGACTCACACAGAGACCCATAGACTCACACAGAGACCCATAGATTCACGCAGAGACACATAGACTCACACAGAGACCCACAGACTCACACAGAGACCCATAGACTCACACAGAGACCCACAGACTCACACAGAGACCCACAGACTCACACAGAGACACATAGACTCACACAGAGACCCATAGACTCACACAGAGACACATAGACTCACACAGAGACCCATAGACTCACACAGAGACCCACAGACTCACACAGAGACCCATAGACTCACACAGAGACCCACAGACTCACACAGAGACCCACAGACTTGCACAGAGATCCACAGACTCACACAGAGACCCATAGACTAACACAGAGACCCATAAACTCACACAGAGACCCATAGATTCACACAGAGACCCATAGACTCACACAGAGACCCATAGACTCACACAGAGACACATAGACTCACACAGAGACCCATAGACTCACACAGAGACACATAGACTCACACAGAGACCCATAGACTCACACAGAGACACATAGACTCACACAGAGACTCATAGACTCACACAGAGACACATAGACTCACACAGAGACCCATAGACTCACATAGAGACCCACAGACTCACACAGAGACCCACAGACTCACACAGAGACCCACAGACTCGCACAGAAATCCACAGACTCACACATAGACCCATAGACTCACACAGAGACCCATAAACTCACACAGAGACCCATAGACTCACACAGAGACCCATAGACTTACACAGAGACCCACAGACTCACACAGAGACCCATAGACTCACACAGACACCCACAGACTCACACAGAGACCCATAGACTCACACAGAGACCCATAGACTCACACAGAGACCCACAGACTCACACAGAGACCCACAGACTCACACAGAGACCCACAGACTCACACAGACACCCACAGACTCGCACAGAGACCCATAGACTCACACAGCAGAGACCCATAGACTCACAGCAGAGTCCCACAGACTCACACAGAGACCCATAGACTCACACAGAGACCCATAGACTCACATAGAGACCCACAGACTCACACAGAGACCCACAGACTCACACAGAGACCCACAGACTCGCACAGAAATCCACAGACTCACACATAGACCCATAAACTCACACAGAGACCCATAGACTCACACAGAGACCCATAGACTTACACAGAGACCCACAGACTCACACAGAGACCCATAGACTCACACAGAGTGCCACAGACTCACACAGAGACCCATAGACTCACACAGAGACCCATAGACTCACACAGAGACCCATAGACTCACACAGAGACCCATAGATTCACGCAGAGACACATAGACTCACACAGAGACCCATAGACTCACACAGACACCCACAGACTCACACAGAGACCCATAGACTCACACAGAGACCCATAGACTCACACAGAGACCCATCGACTCACACAGAGAACCACAGACTCACACAGAGACCCATAGGCTCACAAAGCGACCCATAGACTCACACAGGTATCCACAGACTCACACATAGACCCATAGACTCACACAGAGACCCATAAACTCACACAGAGACCCATAGACTCACACAGAGACCCATAGACTCACACAGAGACCCATTGACTCACACAGAGACCCATAGACTCGCACAGAGATCCACAGACGCACACATAGACCCATAGACTAACACAGAGACCCATAAACTCACACAGAGACCCATATACTCACACAGAGACACATAGACTCAAACAGAGACCCATAGACTCACAGAGACCCACAGACTCACACAGAGACCCATAGACTCACACAGAGACCCACAGACTCACACAGAAACCCACAGACTCGCACAGAGATCCACAGACTCACACATAGACTCACACAGAGACCCATAAACTCACACAGAGACCATAGACTCACACAGAGATCCATATACTTACACAGCGACCCACAGACTCACACAGAGACCCATAGACTCACACAGAGACCCATAGACTCACACAGAGACCCACAGACTCGCACAGAGACCCAAAGACTCGCACAGAGACCCATAGACTCACACAGCAGAGACCCATAGACTCACAGCAGAGTCCCAGAGACTCACACAGAGACCCATAGACTCACACAGAGACCCATAGACTCACATAGAGACCCACAGACTCACACAGAGACCCACAGACTCACACAGAGACCCACAGACTCGCACAGAAATCCACAGACTCACACATAGACCCATAGACTCACACAGAGACCCACAGACTCACACAGAGACCCATAGACTCACACAGAGTCCCATAGACTCACACAGAGACCCATAGACTCACACAGAGACCCATCGACTCACACAGAGACCCACAGACTCACACAGAGACCCATAGACTCACAAAGCGACCCATAGACTCACACAGAGATCCACAGACTCACACATAGACCCATAGACTCACACAGAGACCCATAAACTCACACAGAGACCCATAGACTCACACAGAGACACATAGACTCACACAGAGACCCATAGACTCACACAGAGACCCACAGACTCACACAGAGACCCACAGACTCGCACAGAAATCCACAGACTCACACATAGACCCATAAACTCACACAGAGACCCATAGACTCACACAGAGACCCATAGACTTACACAGAGACCCACAGACTCACACAGAGACCCATAGACTCACACAGAGTGCCACAGACTCACACAGAGACCCATAGACTCACACAGAGACCCATAGACTCACACAGAGACCCATAGACTCACACAGAGACCCATAGATTCACGCAGAGACACATAGACTCACACAGAGACCCACAGACTCACACAGAGACCCATAGACTCACACAGAGACCCACAGACTCACACAGAGACCCATAGACTCACACAGAGACACATAGACTCACACAGAGACCCATATACTCACACAGAGACACATAGACTCAAACAGAGACCCATAGACTCACAGAGACCCACAGACTCAAACAGAGACCCATAGACTCGCACAGAGATCCACAGACTCACACATAGACCCATAGACTAACACAGAGACCCATAAACTCACACAGAGACCCATATACTCACACAGAGACACATAGACTCAAACAGAGACCCATAGACTCACAGAGACCCACAGACTCACACAGAGACCCATAGACTCACACAGAGACCCACAGACTCACACAGAAACCCACAGACTCGCACAGAGATCCACAGACTCACACAAAGACTCACACAGAGACCCATAAACTCACACAGAGACCATAGACTCACACAGAGATCCATAGACTTACACAGCGACCCACAGACTCACACAGAGACCCATAGACTCACACAGAGACCCACAGACTCACACAGAGACCCATAGACTAACACAGAGACCCATAAACTCACACAGAGACCCATAGATTCACACAGAGACCCATAGACTCACACAGAGACCCATAGACTCACACAGAGACACATAGACTCACACAGAGACCCATAGACTCACACAGAGACACATAGACTCACACAGAGACCCATAGACTCACACAGAGACACATAGACTCACACAGAGACCCATAGACTCACACAGAGACACATAGACTCACACAGAGACCCATAGACTCACACAGAGACCCACAGACTCACACAGAGACCCACAGACTCACACAGAGACCCACAGACTCACACAGAGACCCACAGACTCACACAGACACCCACAGACTCGCACAGAGACCCATAGACTCACACAGCAGAGACCCATAGACTCACAGCAGAGTCCCACAGACTCACACAGAGACCCATAGACTCACACAGAGACCCATAGACTCACATAGAGACCCACAGACTCACACAGAGACCCACAGACTCACACAGAGACCCACAGACTCGCACAGAAATCCACAGACTCACACATAGACCCATAAACTCACACAGAGACCCATAGACTCACACAGAGACCCATAGACTTACACAGAGACCCACAGACTCACACAGAGACCCATAGACTCACACAGAGTGCCACAGACTCACACAGAGACCCATAGACTCACACAGAGACCCATAGACTCACACAGAGACCCATAGACTCACACAGAGACCCATAGATTCACGCAGAGACACATAGACTCACACAGAGACCCACAGACTCACACAGAGACCCATAGACTCACACAGAGACCCACAGACTCACACAGAGACCCATAGACTCACACAGAGACACATAGACTCACACAGAGACCCATATACTCACACAGAGACACATAGACTCAAACAGAGACCCATAGACTCACAGAGACCCACAGACTCACACAGAGACCCATAGACTCACACAGAGACCCACAGACTCACACAGAAACCCACAGACTCGCACAGAGATCCACAGACTCACACATAGACTCACACAGAGACCCATAAACTCACACAGAGACCATAGACTCACACAGAGATCCATAGACTTACACAGCGACCCACAGACTCACACAGAGACCCATAGACTCACACAGAGACCCAAAGACTCACACAGAGACCCATAGACTAACACAGAGACCCATAAACTCACACAGAGACCCATAGATTCACACAGAGACCCATAGACTCACACAGAGACCCATAGACTCACACAGAGACACATAGACTCACACAGAGACCCATAGACTCACACAGAGACACATAGACTCACACAGAGACCCATAGACTCACACAGAGACACATAGACTCACACAGAGACCCATAGACTCACACAGAGACACATAGACTCACACAGAGACCCATAGACTCACACAGAGACCCACAGACTCACACAGAGACCCACAGACTCACACAGAGACCCACAGACTCACACAGAGACCCACAGACTCACACAGACACCCACAGACTCGCACAGAGACCCATAGACTCACACAGCAGAGACCCATAGACTCACAGCAGAGTCCCACAGACTCACACAGAGACCCATAGACTCACACAGAGACCCATAGACTCACATAGAGACCCACAGACTCACACAGAGACCCACAGACTCACACAGAGACCCACAGACTCGCACAGAAATCCACAGACTCACACATAGACCCATAAACTCACACAGAGACCCATAGACTCACACAGAGACCCATAGACTTACACAGAGACCCACAGACTCACACAGAGACCCATAGACTCACACAGAGTGCCACAGACTCACACAGAGACCCATAGACTCACACAGAGACCCATAGACTCACACAGAGACCCATAGACTCACACAGAGACCCATAGATTCACGCAGAGACACATAGACTCACACAGAGACCCACAGACTCACACAGAGACCCATAGACTCACACAGAGACCCACAGACTCACACAGAGACCCATAGACTCACACAGAGACACATAGACTCACACAGAGACCCATAGACTCACACAGAGACACATAGACTCACACAGAGACCCATAGACTCACACAGAGACCCACAGACTCACACAGAGACCCATAGACTCACACAGAGACCCACAGACTCACACAGAGACCCACAGACTCGCACAGAGATCCACAGACTCACACAGAGACCCATAGACTAACACAGAGACCCATAAACTCACACAGAGACCCATAGATTCACACAGAGACCCATAGACTCACACAGAGACCCATAGACTCACACAGAGACACATAGACTCACACAGAGACCCATAGACTCACACAGAGACACATAGACTCACACAGAGACCCATAGACTCACACAGAGACACATAGACTCACACAGAGACTCATAGACTCACACAGAGACACATAGACTCACACAGAGACCCATAGACTCACATAGAGACCCACAGACTCACACAGAGACCCACAGACTCACACAGAGACCCACAGACTCGCACAGAAATCCACAGACTCACACATAGACCCATAGACTCACACAGAGACCCATAAACTCACACAGAGACCCATAGACTCACACAGAGACCCATAGACTTACACAGAGACCCACAGACTCACACAGAGACCCATAGACTCACACAGACACCCATAGACTCACACAGAGACCCATAGACTCACACAGAGACCCACAGACTCACACAGAGACCCACAGACTCACACAGAGACCCACAGACTCACACAGACACCCACAGACTCGCACAGAGACCCATAGACTCACACAGCAGAGACCCATAGACTCACAGCAGAGTCCCACAGACTCACACAGAGACCCATAGACTCACACAGAGACCCATAGACTCACATAGAGACCCACAGACTCACACAGAGACCCACAGACTCACACAGAGACCCACAGACTCGCACAGAAATCCACAGACTCACACATAGACCCATAAACTCACACAGAGACCCATAGACTCACACAGAGACCCATAGACTTACACAGAGACCCACAGACTCACACAGAGACCCATAGACTCACACAGAGTGCCACAGACTCACACAGAGACCCATAGACTCACACAGAGACCCATAGACTCACACAGAGACCCATAGACTCACACAGAGACCCATAGATTCACGCAGAGACACATAGACTCACACAGAGACCCACAGACTCACACAGAGACCCATAGACTCACACAGAGACCCACAGACTCACACAGAGACCCATAGACTCACACAGAGACACATAGACTCACACAGAGACCCATAGACTCACACAGAGACACATAGACTCACACAGAGACCCATAGACTCACACAGAGACCCACAGACTCACACAGAGACCCATAGACTCACACAGAGACCCACAGACTCACACAGAGACACATAGACTCACACAGAGACCCATAGACTCACACAGAGACACATAGACTCACACAGAGACCCATAGACTCACACAGACACCCACAGACTCACACAGAGACCCATAGACTCACACAGAGACCCATAGACTCACACAGAGACCCATAGACTCACACAGAGACCCATCGACTCACACAGAGAACCACAGACTCACACAGAGACCCATAGGCTCACAAAGCGACCCATAGACTCACACAGGTATCCACAGACTCACACATAGACCCATAGACTCACACAGAGACCCATAAACTCACACAGAGACCCATAGACTCACACAGAGACCCATAGACTCACACAGAGACCCATTGACTCACACAGAGACCCATAGACTCGCACAGAGATCCACAGACGCACACATAGACCCATAGACTAACACAGAGACCCATAAACTCACACAGAGACCCATATACTCACACAGAGACACATAGACTCAAACAGAGACCCATAGACTCACAGAGACCCACAGACTCACACAGAGACCCATAGACTCACACAGAGACCCACAGACTCACACAGAAACCCACAGACTCGCACAGAGATCCACAGACTCACACATAGACTCACACAGAGACCCATAAACTCACACAGAGACCATAGACTCACACAGAGATCCATAGACTTACACAGCGACCCACAGACTCACACAGAGACCCATAGACTCACACAGAGACCCATAGACTCACACAGAGACCCACAGACTCGCACAGAGACCCAAAGACTCGCACAGAGACCCATAGACTCACACAGCAGAGACCCATAGACTCACAGCAGAGTCCCAGAGACTCACACAGAGACCCATAGACTCACACAGAGACCCATAGACTCACATAGAGACCCACAGACTCACACAGAGACCCACAGACTCACACAGAGACCCACAGACTCGCACAGAAATCCACAGACTCACACATAGACCCATAGACTCACACAGAGACCCACAGACTCACACAGAGACCCATAGACTCACACAGAGTCCCATAGACTCACACAGAGACCCATAGACTCACACAGAGACCCATCGACTCACACAGAGACCCACAGACTCACACAGAGACCCATAGACTCACAAAGCGACCCATAGACTCACACAGAGATCCACAGACTCACACATAGACCCATAGACTCACACAGAGACCCATAAACTCACACAGAGACCCATAGACTCACACAGAGACACATAGACTCACACAGAGACCCATAGACTCACACAGAGACCCATAGACTCACACAGAGACCCATAGATTCACGCAGAGACACATAGACTCACACAGAGACCCACAGACTCACACAGAGGCCCATAGACTCACACAGAGACCCACAGACTCACACAGAGACCCATAGACTCACACAGAGACACATAGACTCACACAGAGACCCATAGACTCACACAGAGACACGTAGACTCACACAGAGACCCATAGACTCACACAGAGACCCACAGACTCACACAGAGACCCATAGACTCACACAGAGACCCACAGACTCACACAGAGACCCACAGACTCACACAGAGACCCACAGACTCACACAGACACCCACAGACTCGCACAGAGACCCATAGACTCACACAGCAGAGACCCATAGACTCACAGCAGAGTCCCACAGACTCACACAGAGACCCATAGACTCACACAGAGACCCATAGACTCACATAGAGACCCACAGACTCACACAGAGACCCACAGACTCACACAGAGACCCACAGACTCGCACAGAAATCCACAGACTCACACATAGACCCATAAACTCACACAGAGACCCATAGACTCACACAGAGACCCATAGACTTACACAGAGACCCACAGACTCACACAGAGACCCATAGACTCACACAGAGTGCCACAGACTCACACAGAGACCCATAGACTCACACAGAGACCCATAGACTCACACAGAGACCCATAGACTCACACAGAGACCCATAGATTCACGCAGAGACACATAGACTCACACAGAGACCCACAGACTCACACAGAGACCCATAGACTCACACAGAGACCCACAGACTCACACAGAGACCCATAGACTCACACAGAGACACATAGACTCACACAGAGACCCATAGACTCACACAGAGACACATAGACTCACACAGAGACCCATAGACTCACACAGAGACCCACAGACTCACACAGAGACCCATAGACTCACACAGAGACCCACAGACTCACACAGAGACCCACAGACTCGCACAGAGATCCACAGACTCACACAGAGACCCATAGACTAACACAGAGACCCATAAACTCACACAGAGACCCATAGATTCACACAGAGACCCATAGACTCACACAGAGACCCATAGACTCACACAGAGACACATAGACTCACACAGAGACCCATAGACTCACACAGAGACACATAGACTCACACAGAGACCCATAGACTCACACAGAGACACATAGACTCACACAGAGACCCATAGACTCACACAGAGACACATAGACTCACACAGAGACTCATAGACTCACACAGAGACACATAGACTCACACAGAGACCCATAGACTCACATAGAGACCCACAGACTCACACAGAGACCCACAGACTCACACAGAGACCCACAGACTCGCACAGAAATCCACAGACTCACACATAGACCCATAGACTCACACAGAGACCCATAAACTCACACAGAGACCCATAGACTCACACAGAGACCCATAGACTTACACAGAGACCCACAGACTCACACAGAGACCCATAGACTCACACAGACACCCACAGACTCACACAGAGACCCATAGACTCACACAGAGACCCATAGACTCACACAGAGACCCACAGACTCACACAGAGACCCACAGACTCACACAGAGACCCACAGACTCACACAGAGACCCACAGACTCACACAGACACCCACAGACTCGCACAGAGACCCATAGACTCACACAGCAGAGACCCATAGACTCACAGCAGAGTCCCACAGACTCACACAGAGACCCATAGACTCACACAGAGACCCATAGACTCACATAGAGACCCACAGACTCACACAGAGACCCACAGACTCACACAGAGACCCACAGACTCGCACAGAAATCCACAGACTCACACATAGACCCATAAACTCACACAGAGACCCATAGACTCACACAGAGACCCATAGACTTACACAGAGACCCACAGACTCACACAGAGACCCATAGACTCACACAGAGTGCCACAGACTCACACAGAGACCCATAGACTCACACAGAGACCCATAGACTCACACAGAGACCCATAGATTCACGCAGAGACACATAGACTCACACAGAGACCCACAGACTCACACAGAGACCCATAGACTCACACAGAGACCCACAGACTCACACAGAGACCCATAGACTCACACAGAGACACATAGACTCACACAGAGACCCATAGACTCACACAGAGACACATAGACTCACACAGAGACCCATAGACTCACACAGAGACCCACAGACTCACACAGAGACCCATAGACTCACACAGAGACCCACAGACTCACACAGAGACCCACAGACTCGCACAGAGATCCACAGACTCACACAGAGACCCATAGACTAACACAGAGACCCATAAACTCACACAGAGACCCATAGATTCACACAGAGACCCATAGACTCACACAGAGACCCATAGACTCACACAGAGACACATAGACTCACACAGAGACCCATAGACTCACACAGAGACACATAGACTCACACAGAGACCCATAGACTCACACAGAGACACATAGACTCACACAGAGACCCATAGACTCACATAGAGACCCACAGACTCACACAGAGACCCACAGACTCACACAGAGACCCACAGACTCGCACAGAAATCCACAGACTCACACATAGACCCATAGACTCACACAGAGACCCATAAACTCACACAGAGACCCATAGACTCACACAGAGACCCATAGACTTACACAGAGACCCACAGACTCACACAGAGACCCATAGACTCACACAGACACCCACAGACTCACACAGAGACCCATAGACTCACACAGAGACCCATAGACTCACACAGAGACCCACAGACTCACACAGAGACCCACAGACTCACACAGAGACCCACAGACTCACACAGAGACCCACAGACTCACACAGACACCCACAGACTCGCACAGAGACCCATAGACTCACACAGCAGAGACCCATAGACTCACAGCAGAGTCCCACAGACTCACACAGAGACCCATAGACTCACACAGAGACCCATAGACTCACATAGAGACCCACAGACTCACACAGAGACCCACAGACTCACACAGAGACCCACAGACTCGCACAGAAATCCACAGACTCACACATAGACCCATAAACTCACACAGAGACCCATAGACTCACACAGAGACCCATAGACTTACACAGAGACCCACAGACTCACACAGAGACCCATAGACTCACACAGAGTGCCACAGACTCACACAGAGACCCATAGACTCACACAGAGACCCATAGACTCACACAGAGACCCATAGACTCACACAGAGACCCATAGATTCACGCAGAGACACATAGACTCACACAGAGACCCACAGACTCACACAGAGACCCATAGACTCACACAGAGACCCACAGACTCACACAGAGACCCATAGACTCACACAGAGACACATAGACTCACACAGAGACCCATAGACTCACACAGAGACACATAGACTCACACAGAGACCCATAGACTCACACAGAGACCCACAGACTCACACAGAGACCCATAGACTCACACAGAGACCCACAGACTCACACAGAGACCCACAGACTCGCACAGAGATCCACAGACTCACACAGAGACCCATAGACTAACACAGAGACCCATAAACTCACACAGAGACCCATAGATTCACACAGAGACCCATAGACTCACACAGAGACCCATAGACTCACACAGAGACACATAGACTCACACAGAGACCCATAGACTCACACAGAGACACATAGACTCACACAGAGACCCATAGACTCACACAGAGACACATAGACTCACACAGAGACTCATAGACTCACACAGAGACACATAGACTCACACAGAGACCCATAGACTCACATAGAGACCCACAGACTCACACAGAGACCCACAGACTCACACAGAGACCCACAGACTCGCACAGAAATCCACAGACTCACACATAGACCCATAGACTCACACAGAGACCCATAAACTCACACAGAGACCCATAGACTCACACAGAGACCCATAGACTTACACAGAGACCCACAGACTCACACAGAGACCCATAGACTCACACAGACACCCACAGACTCACACAGAGACCCATAGACTCACACAGAGACCCATAGACTCACAAAGAGACCCATAGACTCACACAGAGACCCATCGACTCACACAGAGAACCACAGACTCACACAGAGACCCATAGACTCACAAAGCGACCCATAGACTCACACAGGTATCCACAGACTCACACATAGACCCATAGACTCACACAGAGACCCATAAACTCACACAGAGACCCACAGACTCACACAGAGACCCACAGACTCACACAGAGACCCATAGACTCACACAGAGACCCACAGACTCACACAGAGACCCACAGACTCGCACAGAGATCCACAGACTCACACAGAGACCCATAGACTAACACAGAGACCCATAAACTCACACAGAGACCCATAGATTCACACAGAGACCCATAGACTCACACAGAGACCCATAGACTCACACAGAGACACATAGACTCACACAGAGACCCATAGACTCACACAGAGACACATAGACTCACACAGAGACCCATAGACTCACACAGAGACACATAGACTCACACAGAGACTCATAGACTCACACAGAGACACATAGACTCACACAGAGACCCATAGACTCACATAGAGACCCACAGACTCACACAGAGACCCACAGACTCACACAGAGACCCACAGACTCGCACAGAAATCCACAGACTCACACATAGACCCATAGACTCACACAGAGACCCATAAACTCACACAGAGACCCATAGACTCACACAGAGACCCATAGACTTACACAGAGACCCACAGACTCACACAGAGACCCATAGACTCACACAGACACCCACAGACTCACACAGAGACCCATAGACTCACACAGAGACCCATAGACTCACAAAGAGACCCATAGACTCACACAGAGACCCATCGACTCACACAGAGAACCACAGACTCACACAGAGACCCATAGACTCACAAAGCGACCCATAGACTCACACAGGTATCCACAGACTCACACATAGACCCATAGACTCACACAGAGACCCATAAACTCACACAGAGACCCATAGACTCACACAGAGACCCATAGACTCACACAGAGACCCATTGACTCACACAGAGACCCATAGACTCGCACAGAGATCCACAGACGCACACATAGACCCATAGACTAACACAGCGACCCATAAACTCACACAGAGACCCATATACTCACACAGAGACACATAGACTCAAACAGAGACCCATAGACTCACAGAGACCCACAGACTCACACAGAGACCCATAGACTCACACAGAGACCCACAGACTCACACAGAAACCCACAGACTCGCACAGAGATCCACAGACTCACACATAGACTCACACAGAGACCCATAAACTCATACAGAGACCATAGACTCACACAGAGATCCATAGACTTACACAGCGACCCACAGACTCACACAGAGACCCATAGACTCACACAGAGACCCATAGACTCACACAGAGACCCACAGACTCGCACAGAGACCCAAAGACTCGCACAGAGACCCATAGACTCACACAGCAAAGACCCATAGACTCACAGCAGAGTCCCACAGACTCACACAGAGACCCATAGACTCACACAGAGACCCATAGACTCACATAGAGACCCACAGACTCACACAGAGACCCACAGACTCACACAGAGACCCACAGACTCGCACAGAAATCCACAGACTCACACATAGACCCATAGACTCACACAGAGACCCACAGACTCACACAGAGACCCATAGACTCACACAGAGTCCCATAGACTCACACAGAGACCCATAGACTCACACAGAGACCCATCGACTCACACAGAGACCCACAGACTCACACAGAGACCCATAGACTCACAAAGCGACCCATAGACTCACACAGAGATCCACAGACTCACACATAGACCCATAGACTCACACAGAGACCCATAAACTCACACAGAGACCCATAGACTCACACAGAGACACATAGACTCACACAGAGACCCATAGACTCACACAGAGACCCATAGACTCACACAGAGACCCATAGATTCACGCAGAGACACATAGACTCACACAGAGACCCACAGACTCACACAGAGGCCCATAGACTCACACAGAGACCCACAGACTCACACAGAGACCCATAGACTCACACAGAGACACATAGACTCACACAGAGACCCATAGACTCACACAGAGACACGTAGACTCACACAGAGACCCATAGACTCACACAGAGACCCACAGACTCACACAGAGACCCATAGACTCACACAGAGACCCACAGACTCACACAGAGACCCACAGACTCGCACAGAGATCCACAGACTCACACAGAGACCCATAGACTAACACAGAGACCCATAAACTCACACAGAGACCCATAGATTCACACAGAGACCCATAGACTCACACAGAGACCCATAGACTCACACAGAGACACATAGACTCACACAGAGACCCATAGACTCACACAGAGACACATAGACTCACACAGAGACCCATAGACTCACACAGAGACACATAGACTCACACAGAGACCCATAGACTCACACAGAGACACATAGACTCACACAGAGACCCATAGACTCACACAGAGACCCACAGACTCACACAGAGACCCACAGACTCACACAGAGACCCACAGACTCACACAGACACCCACAGACTCGCACAGAGATCCACAGACTCACACATAGACCCATAGACTCACACAGAGACCCATAAACTCACACAGAGACCCATAGACTCACACAGAGACCCATAGACTCACACAGAGACCCACAGACTCACACAGAGACCCACAGACTCACACAGAGACCCACAGACTCGCACAGAAATCCACAGACTCACACATAGACCCATAGACTCACACAGAGACCCATAAACTCACACAGAGACCCATAGACTCACACAGAGACCCATAGACTTACACAGAGACCCACAGACTCACACAGAGACCCATAGACTCACACAGAGACCCACAGACTCACACAGAGACCCATAGACTCACACACAGACCCATAGACTCACACAGAGACCCATAGACTCACACAGAGACCCATCGACTCACACAGAGACCCACAGACTCACACAGAGACCCATCGACTCACAAAGCGACCCATAGACTCACACAGAGATCCACAGACTCACACATAGACCCATAGACTCACACAGAGACCCATAAACTCACACAGAGACCCATAGACTCACACAGAGACACATAGACTCACACAGAGACCCATAGACTCACACAGAGACCCATAGACTCACACAGAGACCCATAGATTCACGCAGAGACACATAGACTCACACAGAGACCCACAGACTCACACAGAGACCCATAGACTCACACAGAGACCCACAGACTCACACAGAGACCCATAGACTCACACAGAGACACATAGACTCACACAGAGACCCATAGATTCACACAGAGACACATAGACTCACACAGAGACCCATAGACTCACACAGAGACCCACAGACTCACACAGAGACCCATAGACTCACACAGAGACCCACAGACTCACACAGAGACCCACAGACTCGCACAGAGATCCACAGACTCACACAGAGACCCATAGACTAACACAGAGACCCATAAACTCACACAGAGACCCATAGATTCACACAGAGACCCATAGACTCACACAGAGACCCATAGACTCACACAGAGACACATAGACTCACACAGAGACCCATAGACTCACACAGAGACACATAGACTCACACAGAGACCCATAGACTCACACAGAGACACATAGACTCGCACAGAGACCCACAGACTCACACAGAGACCCACAGACTCACACAGACACCCACAGACTCGCACAGAGATCCACAGACTCACACATAGACCCATAGACTCACACAGAGACCCATAAACTCACACAGAGACCCATAGACTCACACAGAGACCCATAGACTTACACAGAGACCCACAGACTCACACAGAGACCCATAGACTCACACAGAGACCCACAGACTCACACAGAGACCCACAGACTCACACAGAGACCCAAAGACTCGCACAGAGATCCATAGACTCACACAGAGACCCATAGACTCACACAGAGACCCATAGACTCACACAACGACCCATAGACTCACAATAAGACCCATAGACTCACACAGAGACCCATAGACTCACATAGAGACCCATAGACTCACACAGAGACCAAAAGACTCGCACAGAGACCCACAGACTCGCACAGAGACCCATAGACTCACACAGCAGAGACCCATAGACTCACGCAGAGACCCATAGACTCACACATAGACCCACAGACTCGCACAGAGACCCACAGACTCGCACAGAGCCCCATAGACTCACACAGCCGAGACCCATAGACTCACAGCAGAGACCCATAGACTCACACAGAGACCCACAGATTCACACAGAGACACATAGACTCACACAGAGACCCATAGACTCACACAGAGACCCATAGACTCACACAGAGACACATAGACTCGCACAGAGACCCACAGACTCGCACAGAGACCCATAGACTCACACAGCAGAGACCCATAGACTCACACAGAGACCCATAGACTCACACAGAGACCCACAGACTCACACAGAGACCCATAGACTCACACAGAGACCCATAGACTCACACAGAGACCCATAGACTCACACAGAGACCCATCGACTCACACAGAGACCCACAGACTCACACAGAGACCCATAGACTCACAAAGCAACCCATAGACTCACACAGAGATCCACAGACTCACACATAGACCCATAGACTCACACAGAGACCCATAAACTCACACAGAGACCCATAGACTCACACAGAGACACATAGACTCACACAGAGACCCATAGACTCACACAGAGACCCATAGACTCAAACAGAGACCCATAGATTCACGCAGAGACACATAGACTCACACAGAGTCCCACAGACTCACACAGAGACCCATAGACTCACACAGAGACCCACAGACTCACACAGAGACCCATAGACTCACACAGAGACACATAGACTCACACAGAGACCCATAGACTCACACAGAGACACATAGACTCACACAGAGACCCATAGACTCACACAGAGACCCACAGACTCACACAGAGACCCATAGACTCACACAGAGACCCACAGACTCACACAGAGACCCACAGACTCGCACAGAGATCCACAGACTCACACAGAGACCCATAGACTAACACAGAGACCCATAAACTCACACAGAGACCCATAGATTCACACAGAGACCCATAGACTCACACAGAGACCCATAGACTCACACAGAGACACATAGACTCACACAGAGACCCATAGACTCACACAGAGACACATAGACTCACACAGAGACCCATAGACTCACACAGAGACCCACAGACTCACACAGAGACCCACAGACTCGCACAGAGATCCACAGACTCACACATAGACCCATAGACTCACACAGAGACCCATAAACTCACACAGAGACCCATAGACTCACACAGAGACCCATAGACTTACACAGAGACCCAAAGACTCGCACAGAGATCCATAGACTCACACAGAGACCCATAGACTCACACAGAGACCCATAGACTCACACAACGACCCATAGACTCACACAGAGACCCATAGACTCACACAGAGACCCATAGACTCACATAGAGACCCATAGACTCACACAGAGACCAAAAGACTCGCACAGAGACCCATAGACTCACACAGAGACACATAGACTCACACAGAGACCCATAGACTCACACAGAGACCCACAGACTCACACAGAGACCCACAGACTCGCACAGAGATCCACAGACTCACACATAGACCCATAGACTCACACAGAGACCCATAAACTCACACAGAGACCCATAGACTCACACAGAGACCCATAGACTTACACAGAGACCCAAAGACTCGCACAGAGATCCATAGACTCGCACAGAGACCCATAGACTCACACAGCAGAGACCCATAGACTCACGCAGAGACCCATAGACTCACACATAGACCCACAGACTCACACAGAGACCCACAGACTCGCACAGAGACCCATAGACTCACACAGCAGAGACCCATAGACTCACAGCAGAGACCCATAGACTCACGCAGAGACCCACAGATTCACACAGAGACACATAGACTCACACAGAGACCCATAGACTCACACAGAGACCCATAGACTCACACAGAGACACATAGACTCGCACAGAGACCCATAGACTCACACAGAGACCCACAGACTCACACAGAGACCCACAGACTCACACAGAGACCCACAGACTCGCACAGAAATCCACAGACTCACACATAGACCCATAGACTCACACAGAGACCCATAAACTCACACAGAGACCCATAGACTCACACAGAGACCCATAGACTTGCACAGAGACCCACAGACTCACACAGAGACCCATAGACTCACACAGAGACCCACAGACTCACACAGAGACCCATAGACTCACACAGAGACCCATAGACTTGCACAGAGACCCACAGACTCACACAGAGACCCATAGACTCACACAGAGACCCACAGACTCACACAGAGACCCATCGACTCACACAGAGACCCACAGACTCACACAGAGACCCATCGACTCACAAAGCGACCCATAGACTCACACAGAGATCCACAGACTCACACATAGACCCATAGACTCACACAGAGACCCATAAACTCACACAGAGACCCATAGACTCACACAGAGACACATAGACTCACACAGAGACCCATAGACTCACACAGAGACCCATAGACTCACACAGAGACCCATAGATTCACGCAGAGACACATAGACTCACACAGAGACCCACAGACTCACACAGAGACCCATAGACTCACACAGAGACCCACAGACTCACACAGAGACCCATAGACTCACACAGAGACACATAGACTCACACAGAGACCCATAGACTCACACAGAGACACATAGACTCACACAGAGACCCATAGACTCACACAGAGACCCACAGACTCACACAGAGACCCATAGACTCACACAGAGACCCACAGACTCACACAGAGACCCACAGACTCGCACAGAGATCCACAGACTCACACAGAGACCCATAGACTAACACAGAGACCCATAAACTCACACAGAGACCCATAGATTCACACAGAGACCCATAGACTCACACAGAGACCCATAGACTCACACAGAGACACATAGACTCACACAGAGACCCATAGACTCACACAGAGACACATAGACTCACACAGAGACCCATAGACTCACACAGAGACACATAGACTCACACAGAGACACATAGACTCACACAGAGACCCATAGACTCACACAGAGACCCACAGACTCACACAGAGACCCACAGACTCACACAGAGACCCACAGACTCACACAGACACCCACAGACTCGCACAGAGATCCACAGACTCACACATAGACCCATAGACTCACACAGAGACCCATAAACTCACACAGAGACCCATAGACTCACACAGAGACCCATAGACTTACACAGAGACCCACAGACTCACACAGAGACCCATAGACTCACACAGAGACCCACAGACTCACACAGAGACCCACAGACTCACACAGAGACCCAAAGACTCGCACAGAGATCCATAGACTCACACAGAGACCCATAGAGTCACACAGAGACCCATAGACTCACACAACGACCCATAGACTCACAATAAGACCCATAGACTCACACAGAGACCCATAGACTCACATAGAGACCCATAGACTCACACAGAGACCAAAAGACTCGCACAGAGACCCACAGACTCGCACAGAGACCCATAGACTCACACAGCAGAGACCCATAGACTCACGCAGAGACCCATAGACTCACACATAGACCCACAGACTCGCACAGAGACCCACAGACTCGCACAGAGCCCCATAGACTCACACAGCCGAGACCCATAGACTCACAGCAGAGACCCATAGACTCACACAGAGACCCACAGATTCACACAGAGACACATAGACTCACACAGAGACCCATAGACTCACACAGAGACCCATAGACTCACACAGAGACACATAGACTCGCACAGAGACCCACAGACTCGCACAGAGACCCATAGACTCACACAGCAGAGACCCATAGACTCACACAGAGACCCATAGACTCACACAGAGACCCACAGACTCACACAGAGACCCATAGACTCACACAGAGACCCATAGACTCACACAGAGACCCATAGACTCACACAGAGACCCATCGACTCACACAGAGACCCACAGACTCACACAGAGACCCATAGACTCACAAAGCGACCCATAGACTCACACAGAGATCCACAGACTCACACATAGACCCATAGACTCACACAGAGACCCATAAACTCACACAGAGACCCATAGACTCACACAGAGACACATAGACTCACACAGAGGCCCATAGACTCACACAGAGACCCATAGACTCACACAGAGACCCATAGATTCACGCAGAGACACATAGACTCACACAGAGACCCACAGACTCACACAGAGACCCACAGACTCACACAGAGACCCATAGACTCACACAGAGACACATAGACTCACACAGAGACCCATAGACTCACACAGAGACACATAGACTCACACAGAGACCCATAGACTCACACAGAGACCCATAGACTCACACAGAGACACATAGACTCGCACAGAGACCCACAGACTCGCACAGAGACCCATAGACTCACACAGCAGAGACCCATAGACTCACACAGAGACCCATAGACTCACACAGAGACCCACAGACTCACACAGAGACCCATAGACTCACACAGAGACCCATAGACTCACACAGAGACCCATAGACTCACACAGAGACCCATCGACTCACACAGAGACCCACAGACTCACACAGAGACCCATAGACTCACAAAGCGACCCATAGACTCACACAGAGATCCACAGACTCACACATAGACCCATAGACTCACACAGAGACCCATAAACTCACACAGAGACCCATAGACTCACACAGAGACACATAGACTCACACAGAGACCCATAGACTCACACAGAGACCCATAGACTCACACAGAGACCCATAGATTCACGCAGAGACACATAGACTCACACAGAGACCCACAGACTCACACAGAGACCCATAGACTCACACAGAGACACATAGACTCACACAGAGACCCATAGACTCACACAGAGACACATAGACTCACACAGAGACCCATAGACTCACACAGAGACCCACAGACTCACACAGAGACCCATAGACTCACACAGAGACCCACAGACTCACACAGAGACCCACAGACTCGCACAGAGATCCACAGACTCACACAGAGACCTATAGACTAACACAGAGACCCATAAACTCACACAGAGACCCATAGATTCACACAGAGACCCATAGACTCACACAGAGACCCATAGACTCACACAGAGACACATAGACTCACACAGAGACCCATAGACTCACACAGAGACACATAGACTCACACAGAGACCCATAGACTCACACAGAGACCCACAGACTCACACAGAGACCCACAGACTCGCACAGAGATCCACAGACTCACACATAGACCCATAGACTCACACAGAGACCCATAAACTCACACAGAGACCCATAGACTCACACAGAGACCCATAGACTTACACAGAGACCCAAAGACTCGCACAGAGATCCATAGACTCACACAGAGACCCATAGACTCACACAGAGACCCATAGACTCACACAACGACCCATAGACTCACACAGAGACCCATAGACTCACACAGAGACCCATAGACTCACATAGAGACCCATAGACTCACACAGAGACCAAAAGACTCGCACAGAGACCCACAGACTCGCACAGAGACCCATAGACTCACACAGCAGAGACCCATAGACTCACGCAGAGACCCATAGACTCACACATAGACCCACAGACTCGCACAGAGACCCACAGACTCGCACAGAGACCCATAGACTCACACAGCAGAGACCCATAGACTCACAGCAGAGACCCATAGACTCACGCAGAGACCCACAGATTCACACAGAGACACATAGACTCACACAGAGACCCATAGACTCACACAGAGACCCATAGACTCACACAGAGACACATAGACTCGCACAGAGACCCACAGACTCGCACAGAGACCCATAGACTCACACAGCAGAGACCCATAGACTCACACAGAGACCCATAGACTCACACAGAGACCCACAGACTCACACAGAGACCCATAGACTCACACAGAGACCCATAGACTCACACAGAGACCCATAGACTCACACAGAGACCCACAGACTCACACAGAGACCCATAGACTCACAAAGCGACCCATAGACTCACACAGAGATCCACAGACTCACATATAGACCCATAGACTCACACAGAGACCCATAAACTCACACAGAGACCCATAGACTCACACAGAGACACATAGACTCACACAGAGACCCATAGACTCACACAGAGACCCATAGACTCACACAGAGACCCATAGATTCATGCATAGACACATAGACTCACACAGAGACCCACAGACTCACACAGAGTCCCATAGACTCACACAGAGACCCACAGACTCACACAGAGACCCATAGACTCACACAGAGACACATAGACTCACACAGAGACCCATAGACTCACACAGAGACACATAGACTCACACAGAGACCCATAGACTCACGCAGAGACCCACAGACTCACACAGAGACCCATAGACTCACACAGAGACCCACAGACTCACACAGAGACCCACAGACTCGCACAGAGATCCACAGACTCACACAGAGACCCATAGACTAACACAGAGACCCATAAACTCACACAGAGACCCATAGATTCACACAGAGACCCATAGACTCACACAGAGACCCATAGACTCACACAGAGACACATAGACTCACACACAGACCCATAAACTCACACAGAGACACATAGACTCACACAGAGACCCATAGACTCACACAGAGACCCACAGACTCACACAGAGACCCACAGACTCTCACAGAGACCCACAGACTCACACAGACACCCACAGACTCGCACAGAGATCCACAGACTCACACATAGACCCATAGACTCACACAGAGACCCATAAACTCACACAGAGACCCATAGACTCACACAGAGACCCATAGACTTACACAGAGACCCACAGACTCACACAGAGACCCATAGACTCACACAGAGACCCACAGACTCACACAGAGACCCACAGACTCACACAGAGACCCAAAGACTCGCACAGAGATCCACAGACTCACACAGAGACCCATAGACTCACACAGAGACCCATAGACTCACACAACGACCCATAGACTCACACAGAGACCCATAGACTCACACAGAGACCCATAGACTCACATAGAGACCCATAGACTCACACAGAGACCAAAAGACTCGCACAGAGACCCACAGACTCGCACAGAGACCCATAGACTCACACAGCAGAGACCCATAGACTCACGCAGAGACCCATAGACTCACACATAGACCCACAGACTCGCACAGAGACCCACAGACTCGCACAGAGACCCATAGACTCACAGCAGAGACCCATAGACTCACAGCAGAGACCCATAGACTCACGCAGAGACCCACAGATTCACACAGAGACACATAGACTCACACAGAGACCCATAGACTCACACAGAGACCCATAGACTCACACAGAGACACATAGACTCACACAGAGACCCATAGACTCACACAGAGACCCATAGACTCACACAGAGACCCATAGATTCATGCATAGACACATAGACTCACACAGAGACCCACAGACTCACACAGAGTCCCATAGACTCACACAGAGACCCACAGACTCACACAGAGACCCATAGACTCACACAGAGACACATAGACTCACACAGAGACCCATAGACTCACACAGAGACACATAGACTCACACAGAGACCCATAGACTCACGCAGAGACCCACAGACTCACACAGAGACCCATAGACTCACACAGAGACCCACAGACTCACACAGAGACCCACAGACTCGCACAGAGATCCACAGACTCACACAGAGACCCATAGACTAACACAGAGACCCATAAACTCACACAGAGACCCATAGATTCACACAGAGACCCATAGACTCACACAGAGACCCATAGACTCACACAGAGACACATAGACTCACACACAGACCCATAAACTCACACAGAGACACATAGACTCACACAGAGACCCATAGACTCACACAGAGACCCACAGACTCACACAGAGACCCACAGACTCACACAGAGACCCACAGACTCACACAGACACCCACAGACTCGCACAGAGATCCACAGACTCACACATAGACCCATAGACTCACACAGAGACCCATAAACTCACACAGAGACCCATAGACTCACACAGAGACCCATAGACTTACACAGAGACCCACAGACTCACACAGAGACCCATAGACTCACACAGAGACCCACAGACTCACACAGAGACCCACAGACTCACACAGAGACCAAAAGACTCGCACAGAGACCCACAGACTCGCACAGAGACCCATAGACTCACACAGCAGAGACCCATAGACTCACGCAGAGACCCATAGACTCACACATAGACCCACAGACTCGCACAGAGACCCACAGACTCGCACAGAGCCCCATAGACTCACACAGCCGAGACCCATAGACTCACAGCAGAGACCCATAGACTCACACAGAGACCCACAGATTCACACAGAGACACATAGACTCACACAGAGACCCATAGACTCACACAGAGACCCATAGACTCACACAGAGACACATAGACTCGCACAGAGACCCACAGACTCGCACAGAGACCCATAGACTCACACAGCAGAGACCCATAGACTCACACAGAGACCCATAGACTCACACAGAGACCCACAGACTCACACAGAGACCCATAGACTCACACAGAGACCCATAGACTCACACAGAGACCCATAGACTCACACAGAGACCCATCGACTCACACAGAGACCCACAGACTCACACAGAGACCCATAGACTCACAAAGCGACCCATAGACTCACACAGAGATCCACAGACTCACACATAGACCCATAGACTCACACAGAGACCCATAAACTCACACAGAGACCCATAGACTCACACAGAGACACATAGACTCACACAGAGGCCCATAGACTCACACAGAGACCCATAGACTCACACAGAGACCCATAGATTCACGCAGAGACACATAGACTCACACAGAGACCCACAGACTCACACAGAGACCCACAGACTCACACAGAGACCCATAGACTCACACAGAGACACATAGACTCACACAGAGACCCATAGACTCACACAGAGACACATAGACTCACACAGAGACCCATAGACTCACACAGAGACCCATAGACTCACACAGAGACACATAGACTCGCACAGAGACCCACAGACTCGCACAGAGACCCATAGACTCACACAGCAGAGACCCATAGACTCACACAGAGACCCATAGACTCACACAGAGACCCACAGACTCACACAGAGACCCATAGACTCACACAGAGACCCATAGACTCACACAGAGACCCATAGACTCACACAGAGACCCATCGACTCACACAGAGACCCACAGACTCACACAGAGACCCATAGACTCACAAAGCAACCCATAGACTCACACAGAGATCCACAGACTCACACATAGACCCATAGACTCACACAGAGACCCATAAACTCACACAGAGACCCATAGACTCACACAGAGACACATAGACTCACACAGAGACCCATAGACTCACACAGAGACCCATAGACTCAAACAGAGACCCATAGATTCACGCAGAGACACATAGACTCACACAGAGTCCCACAGACTCACACAGAGACCCATAGACTCACACAGAGACCCACAGACTCACACAGAGACCCATAGACTCACACAGAGACACATAGACTCACACAGAGACCCATAGACTCACACAGAGACACATAGACTCACACAGAGACCCATAGACTCACACAGAGACCCACAGACTCACACAGAGACCCATAGACTCACACAGAGACCCACAGACTCACACAGAGACCCACAGACTCGCACAGAGATCCACAGACTCACACAGAGACCCATAGACTAACACAGAGACCCATAAACTCACACAGAGACCCATAGATTCACACAGAGACCCATAGACTCACACAGAGACCCATAGACTCACACAGAGACACATAGACTCACACAGAGACCCATAGACTCACACAGAGACACATAGACTCACACAGAGACCCATAGACTCACACAGAGACCCACAGACTCACACAGAGACCCACAGACTCGCACAGAGATCCACAGACTCACACATAGACCCATAGACTCACACAGAGACCCATAAACTCACACAGAGACCCATAGACTCACACAGAGACCCATAGACTTACACAGAGACCCAAAGACTCGCACAGAGATCCATAGACTCACACAGAGACCCATAGACTCACACAGAGACCCATAGACTCACACAACGACCCATAGACTCACACAGAGACCCATAGACTCACACAGAGACCCATAGACTCACATAGAGACCCATAGACTCACACAGAGACCAAAAGACTCGCACAGAGACCCATAGACTCACACAGAGACACATAGACTCACACAGAGACCCATAGACTCACACAGAGACCCACAGACTCACACAGAGACCCACAGACTCGCACAGAGATCCACAGACTCACACATAGACCCATAGACTCACACAGAGACCCATAAACTCACACAGAGACCCATAGACTCACACAGAGACCCATAGACTTACACAGAGACCCAAAGACTCGCACAGAGATCCATAGACTCGCACAGAGACCCATAGACTCACACAGCAGAGACCCATAGACTCACGCAGAGACCCATAGACTCACACATAGACCCACAGACTCACACAGAGACCCACAGACTCGCACAGAGACCCATAGACTCACACAGCAGAGACCCATAGACTCACAGCAGAGACCCATAGACTCACGCAGAGACCCACAGATTCACACAGAGACACATAGACTCACACAGAGACCCATAGACTCACACAGAGACCCATAGACTCACACAGAGACACATAGACTCGCACAGAGACCCATAGACTCACACAGAGACCCACAGACTCACACAGAGACCCACAGACTCACACAGAGACCCACAGACTCGCACAGAAATCCACAGACTCACACATAGACCCATAGACTCACACAGAGACCCATAAACTCACACAGAGACCCATAGACTCACACAGAGACCCATAGACTTGCACAGAGACCCACAGACTCACACAGAGACCCATAGACTCACACAGAGACCCACAGACTCACACAGAGACCCATAGACTCACACAGAGACCCATAGACTTGCACAGAGACCCACAGACTCACACAGAGACCCATAGACTCACACAGAGACCCACAGACTCACACAGAGACCCATCGACTCACACAGAGACCCACAGACTCACACAGAGACCCATCGACTCACAAAGCGACCCATAGACTCACACAGAGATCCACAGACTCACACATAGACCCATAGACTCACACAGAGACCCATAAACTCACACAGAGACCCATAGACTCACACAGAGACACATAGACTCACACAGAGACCCATAGACTCACACAGAGACCCATAGACTCACACAGAGACCCATAGATTCACGCAGAGACACATAGACTCACACAGAGACCCACAGACTCACACAGAGACCCATAGACTCACACAGAGACCCACAGACTCACACAGAGACCCATAGACTCACACAGAGACACATAGACTCACACAGAGACCCATAGACTCACACAGAGACACATAGACTCACACAGAGACCCATAGACTCACACAGAGACCCACAGACTCACACAGAGACCCATAGACTCACACAGAGACCCACAGACTCACACAGAGACCCACAGACTCGCACAGAGATCCACAGACTCACACAGAGACCCATAGACTAACACAGAGACCCATAAACTCACACAGAGACCCATAGATTCACACAGAGACCCATAGACTCACACAGAGACCCATAGACTCACACAGAGACACATAGACTCACACAGAGACCCATAGACTCACACAGAGACACATAGACTCACACAGAGACCCATAGACTCACACAGAGACACATAGACTCACACAGAGACACATAGACTCACACAGAGACCCATAGACTCACACAGAGACCCACAGACTCACACAGAGACCCACAGACTCACACAGAGACCCACAGACTCACACAGACACCCACAGACTCGCACAGAGATCCACAGACTCACACATAGACCCATAGACTCACACAGAGACCCATAAACTCACACAGAGACCCATAGACTCACACAGAGACCCATAGACTTACACAGAGACCCACAGACTCACACAGAGACCCATAGACTCACACAGAGACCCACAGACTCACACAGAGACCCACAGACTCACACAGAGACCCAAAGACTCGCACAGAGATCCATAGACTCACACAGAGACCCATAGAGTCACACAGAGACCCATAGACTCACACAACGACCCATAGACTCACAATAAGACCCATAGACTCACACAGAGACCCATAGACTCACATAGAGACCCATAGACTCACACAGAGACCAAAAGACTCGCACAGAGACCCACAGACTCGCACAGAGACCCATAGACTCACACAGCAGAGACCCATAGACTCACGCAGAGACCCATAGACTCACACATAGACCCACAGACTCGCACAGAGACCCACAGACTCGCACAGAGCCCCATAGACTCACACAGCCGAGACCCATAGACTCACAGCAGAGACCCATAGACTCACACAGAGACCCACAGATTCACACAGAGACACATAGACTCACACAGAGACCCATAGACTCACACAGAGACCCATAGACTCACACAGAGACACATAGACTCGCACAGAGACCCACAGACTCGCACAGAGACCCATAGACTCACACAGCAGAGACCCATAGACTCACACAGAGACCCATAGACTCACACAGAGACCCACAGACTCACACAGAGACCCATAGACTCACACAGAGACCCATAGACTCACACAGAGACCCATAGACTCACACAGAGACCCATCGACTCACACAGAGACCCACAGACTCACACAGAGACCCATAGACTCACAAAGCGACCCATAGACTCACACAGAGATCCACAGACTCACACATAGACCCATAGACTCACACAGAGACCCATAAACTCACACAGAGACCCATAGACTCACACAGAGACACATAGACTCACACAGAGGCCCATAGACTCACACAGAGACCCATAGACTCACACAGAGACCCATAGATTCACGCAGAGACACATAGACTCACACAGAGACCCACAGACTCACACAGAGACCCACAGACTCACACAGAGACCCATAGACTCACACAGAGACACATAGACTCACACAGAGACCCATAGACTCACACAGAGACACATAGACTCACACAGAGACCCATAGACTCACACAGAGACCCATAGACTCACACAGAGACACATAGACTCGCACAGAGACCCACAGACTCGCACAGAGACCCATAGACTCACACAGCAGAGACCCATAGACTCACACAGAGACCCATAGACTCACACAGAGACCCACAGACTCACACAGAGACCCATAGACTCACACAGAGACCCATAGACTCACACAGAGACCCATAGACTCACACAGAGACCCATCGACTCACACAGAGACCCACAGACTCACACAGAGACCCATAGACTCACAAAGCGACCCATAGACTCACACAGAGATCCACAGACTCACACATAGACCCATAGACTCACACAGAGACCCATAAACTCACACAGAGACCCATAGACTCACACAGAGACACATAGACTCACACAGAGACCCATAGACTCACACAGAGACCCATAGACTCACACAGAGACCCATAGATTCACGCAGAGACACATAGACTCACACAGAGACCCACAGACTCACACAGAGACCCACAGACTCACACAGAGACCCATAGACTCACACAGAGACACATAGACTCACACAGAGACCCATAGACTCACACAGAGACACATAGACTCACACAGAGACCCATAGACTCACACAGAGACCCACAGACTCACACAGAGACCCATAGACTCACACAGAGACCCACAGACTCACACAGAGACCCACAGACTCGCACAGAGATCCACAGACTCACACAGAGACCTATAGACTAACACAGAGACCCATAAACTCACACAGAGACCCATAGATTCACACAGAGACCCATAGACTCACACAGAGACCCATAGACTCACACAGAGACACATAGACTCACACAGAGACCCATAGACTCACACAGAGACACATAGACTCACACAGAGACCCATAGACTCACACAGAGACCCACAGACTCACACAGAGACCCACAGACTCGCACAGAGATCCACAGACTCACACATAGACCCATAGACTCACACAGAGACCCATAAACTCACACAGAGACCCATAGACTCACACAGAGACCCATAGACTTACACAGAGACCCAAAGACTCGCACAGAGATCCATAGACTCACACAGAGACCCATAGACTCACACAGAGACCCATAGACTCACACAACGACCCATAGACTCACACAGAGACCCATAGACTCACACAGAGACCCATAGACTCACATAGAGACCCATAGACTCACACAGAGACCAAAAGACTCGCACAGAGACCCACAGACTCGCACAGAGACCCATAGACTCACACAGCAGAGACCCATAGACTCACGCAGAGACCCATAGACTCACACATAGACCCACAGACTCGCACAGAGACCCACAGACTCGCACAGAGACCCATAGACTCACACAGCAGAGACCCATAGACTCACAGCAGAGACCCATAGACTCACGCAGAGACCCACAGATTCACACAGAGACACATAGACTCACACAGAGACCCATAGACTCACACAGAGACCCATAGACTCACACAGAGACACATAGACTCGCACAGAGACCCACAGACTCGCACAGAGACCCATAGACTCACACAGCAGAGACCCATAGACTCACACAGAGACCCATAGACTCACACAGAGACCCACAGACTCACACAGAGACCCATAGACTCACACAGAGACCCATAGACTCACACAGAGACCCATAGACTCACACAGAGACCCACAGACTCACACAGAGACCCATAGACTCACAAAGCGACCCATAGACTCACACAGAGATCCACAGACTCACATATAGACCCATAGACTCACACAGAGACCCATAAACTCACACAGAGACCCATAGACTCACACAGAGACACATAGACTCACACAGAGACCCATAGACTCACACAGAGACCCATAGACTCACACAGAGACCCATAGATTCATGCATAGACACATAGACTCACACAGAGACCCACAGACTCACACAGAGTCCCATAGACTCACACAGAGACCCACAGACTCACACAGAGACCCATAGACTCACACAGAGACACATAGACTCACACAGAGACCCATAGACTCACACAGAGACACATAGACTCACACAGAGACCCATAGACTCACGCAGAGACCCACAGACTCACACAGAGACCCATAGACTCACACAGAGACCCACAGACTCACACAGAGACCCACAGACTCGCACAGAGATCCACAGACTCACACAGAGACCCATAGACTAACACAGAGACCCATAAACTCACACAGAGACCCATAGATTCACACAGAGACCCATAGACTCACACAGAGACCCATAGACTCACACAGAGACACATAGACTCACACACAGACCCATAAACTCACACAGAGACACATAGACTCACACAGAGACCCATAGACTCACACAGAGACCCACAGACTCACACAGAGACCCACAGACTCTCACAGAGACCCACAGACTCACACAGACACCCACAGACTCGCACAGAGATCCACAGACTCACACATAGACCCATAGACTCACACAGAGACCCATAAACTCACACAGAGACCCATAGACTCACACAGAGACCCATAGACTTACACAGAGACCCACAGACTCACACAGAGACCCATAGACTCACACAGAGACCCACAGACTCACACAGAGACCCACAGACTCACACAGAGACCCAAAGACTCGCACAGAGATCCACAGACTCACACAGAGACCCATAGACTCACACAGAGACCCATAGACTCACACAACGACCCATAGACTCACACAGAGACCCATAGACTCACACAGAGACCCATAGACTCACATAGAGACCCATAGACTCACACAGAGACCAAAAGACTCGCACAGAGACCCACAGACTCGCACAGAGACCCATAGACTCACACAGCAGAGACCCATAGACTCACGCAGAGACCCATAGACTCACACATAGACCCACAGACTCGCACAGAGACCCACAGACTCGCACAGAGACCCATAGACTCACAGCAGAGACCCATAGACTCACAGCAGAGACCCATAGACTCACGCAGAGACCCACAGATTCACACAGAGACACATAGACTCACACAGAGACCCATAGACTCACACAGAGACCCATAGACTCACACAGAGACACATAGACTCACACAGAGACCCATAGACTCACACAGAGACCCATAGACTCACACAGAGACCCATAGATTCATGCATAGACACATAGACTCACACAGAGACCCACAGACTCACACAGAGTCCCATAGACTCACACAGAGACCCACAGACTCACACAGAGACCCATAGACTCACACAGAGACACATAGACTCACACAGAGACCCATAGACTCACACAGAGACACATAGACTCACACAGAGACCCATAGACTCACGCAGAGACCCACAGACTCACACAGAGACCCATAGACTCACACAGAGACCCACAGACTCACACAGAGACCCACAGACTCGCACAGAGATCCACAGACTCACACAGAGACCCATAGACTAACACAGAGACCCATAAACTCACACAGAGACCCATAGATTCACACAGAGACCCATAGACTCACACAGAGACCCATAGACTCACACAGAGACACATAGACTCACACACAGACCCATAAACTCACACAGAGACACATAGACTCACACAGAGACCCATAGACTCACACAGAGACCCACAGACTCACACAGAGACCCACAGACTCACACAGAGACCCACAGACTCACACAGACACCCACAGACTCGCACAGAGATCCACAGACTCACACATAGACCCATAGACTCACACAGAGACCCATAAACTCACACAGAGACCCATAGACTCACACAGAGACCCATAGACTTACACAGAGACCCACAGACTCACACAGAGACCCATAGACTCACACAGAGACCCACAGACTCACACAGAGACCCACAGACTCACACAGAGACCAAAAGACTCGCACAGAGACCCACAGACTCGCACAGAGACCCATAGACTCACACAGCAGAGACCCATAGACTCACGCAGAGACCCATAGACTCACACATAGACCCACAGACTCGCACAGAGACCCACAGACTCGCACAGAGCCCCATAGACTCACACAGCCGAGACCCATAGACTCACAGCAGAGACCCATAGACTCACACAGAGACCCACAGATTCACACAGAGACACATAGACTCACACAGAGACCCATAGACTCACACAGAGACCCATAGACTCACACAGAGACACATAGACTCGCACAGAGACCCACAGACTCGCACAGAGACCCATAGACTCACACAGCAGAGACCCATAGACTCACACAGAGACCCATAGACTCACACAGAGACCCACAGACTCACACAGAGACCCATAGACTCACACAGAGACCCATAGACTCACACAGAGACCCATAGACTCACACAGAGACCCATCGACTCACACAGAGACCCACAGACTCACACAGAGACCCATAGACTCACAAAGCGACCCATAGACTCACACAGAGATCCACAGACTCACACATAGACCCATAGACTCACACAGAGACCCATAAACTCACACAGAGACCCATAGACTCACACAGAGACACATAGACTCACACAGAGGCCCATAGACTCACACAGAGACCCATAGACTCACACAGAGACCCATAGATTCACGCAGAGACACATAGACTCACACAGAGACCCACAGACTCACACAGAGACCCACAGACTCACACAGAGACCCATAGACTCACACAGAGACACATAGACTCACACAGAGACCCATAGACTCACACAGAGACACATAGACTCACACAGAGACCCATAGACTCACACAGAGACCCATAGACTCACACAGAGACACATAGACTCGCACAGAGACCCACAGACTCGCACAGAGACCCATAGACTCACACAGCAGAGACCCATAGACTCACACAGAGACCCATAGACTCACACAGAGACCCACAGACTCACACAGAGACCCATAGACTCACACAGAGACCCATAGACTCACACAGAGACCCATAGACTCACACAGAGACCCATCGACTCACACAGAGACCCACAGACTCACACAGAGACCCATAGACTCACAAAGCGACCCATAGACTCACACAGAGATCCACAGACTCACACATAGACCCATAGACTCACACAGAGACCCATAAACTCACACAGAGACCCATAGACTCACACAGAGACACATAGACTCACACAGAGACCCATAGACTCACACAGAGACCCATAGACTCACACAGAGACCCATAGATTCACGCAGAGACACATAGACTCACACAGAGACCCACAGACTCACACAGAGACCCACAGACTCACACAGAGACCCATAGACTCACACAGAGACACATAGACTCACACAGAGACCCATAGACTCACACAGAGACACATAGACTCACACAGAGACCCATAGACTCACACAGAGACCCACAGACTCACACAGAGACCCATAGACTCACACAGAGACCCACAGACTCACACAGAGACCCACAGACTCGCACAGAGATCCACAGACTCACACAGAGACCTATAGACTAACACAGAGACCCATAAACTCACACAGAGACCCATAGATTCACACAGAGACCCATAGACTCACACAGAGACCCATAGACTCACACAGAGACACATAGACTCACACAGAGACCCATAGACTCACACAGAGACACATAGACTCACACAGAGACCCATAGACTCACACAGAGACCCACAGACTCACACAGAGACCCACAGACTCGCACAGAGATCCACAGACTCACACATAGACCCATAGACTCACACAGAGACCCATAAACTCACACAGAGACCCATAGACTCACACAGAGACCCATAGACTTACACAGAGACCCAAAGACTCGCACAGAGATCCATAGACTCACACAGAGACCCATAGACTCACACAGAGACCCATAGACTCACACAACGACCCATAGACTCACACAGAGACCCATAGACTCACACAGAGACCCATAGACTCACATAGAGACCCATAGACTCACACAGAGACCAAAAGACTCGCACAGAGACCCACAGACTCGCACAGAGACCCATAGACTCACACAGCAGAGACCCATAGACTCACGCAGAGACCCATAGACTCACACATAGACCCACAGACTCGCACAGAGACCCACAGACTCGCACAGAGACCCATAGACTCACACAGCAGAGACCCATAGACTCACAGCAGAGACCCATAGACTCACGCAGAGACCCACAGATTCACACAGAGACACATAGACTCACACAGAGACCCATAGACTCACACAGAGACCCATAGACTCACACAGAGACACATAGACTCGCACAGAGACCCACAGACTCGCACAGAGACCCATAGACTCACACAGCAGAGACCCATAGACTCACACAGAGACCCATAGACTCACACAGAGACCCACAGACTCACACAGAGACCCATAGACTCACACAGAGACCCATAGACTCACACAGAGACCCATAGACTCACACAGAGACCCACAGACTCACACAGAGACCCATAGACTCACAAAGCGACCCATAGACTCACACAGAGATCCACAGACTCACATATAGACCCATAGACTCACACAGAGACCCATAAACTCACACAGAGACCCATAGACTCACACAGAGACACATAGACTCACACAGAGACCCATAGACTCACACAGAGACCCATAGACTCACACAGAGACCCATAGATTCATGCATAGACACATAGACTCACACAGAGACCCACAGACTCACACAGAGTCCCATAGACTCACACAGAGACCCACAGACTCACACAGAGACCCATAGACTCACACAGAGACACATAGACTCACACAGAGACCCATAGACTCACACAGAGACACATAGACTCACACAGAGACCCATAGACTCACGCAGAGACCCACAGACTCACACAGAGACCCATAGACTCACACAGAGACCCACAGACTCACACAGAGACCCACAGACTCGCACAGAGATCCACAGACTCACACAGAGACCCATAGACTAACACAGAGACCCATAAACTCACACAGAGACCCATAGATTCACACAGAGACCCATAGACTCACACAGAGACCCATAGACTCACACAGAGACACATAGACTCACACACAGACCCATAAACTCACACAGAGACACATAGACTCACACAGAGACCCATAGACTCACACAGAGACCCACAGACTCACACAGAGACCCACAGACTCTCACAGAGACCCACAGACTCACACAGACACCCACAGACTCGCACAGAGATCCACAGACTCACACATAGACCCATAGACTCACACAGAGACCCATAAACTCACACAGAGACCCATAGACTCACACAGAGACCCATAGACTTACACAGAGACCCACAGACTCACACAGAGACCCATAGACTCACACAGAGACCCACAGACTCACACAGAGACCCACAGACTCACACAGAGACCCAAAGACTCGCACAGAGATCCACAGACTCACACAGAGACCCATAGACTCACACAGAGACCCATAGACTCACACAACGACCCATAGACTCACACAGAGACCCATAGACTCACACAGAGACCCATAGACTCACATAGAGACCCATAGACTCACACAGAGACCAAAAGACTCGCACAGAGACCCACAGACTCGCACAGAGACCCATAGACTCACACAGCAGAGACCCATAGACTCACGCAGAGACCCATAGACTCACACATAGACCCACAGACTCGCACAGAGACCCACAGACTCGCACAGAGACCCATAGACTCACAGCAGAGACCCATAGACTCACAGCAGAGACCCATAGACTCACGCAGAGACCCACAGATTCACACAGAGACACATAGACTCACACAGAGACCCATAGACTCACACAGAGACCCATAGACTCACACAGAGACACATAGACTCACACAGAGACCCATAGACTCACACAGAGACCCATAGACTCACACAGAGACCCATAGATTCATGCATAGACACATAGACTCACACAGAGACCCACAGACTCACACAGAGTCCCATAGACTCACACAGAGACCCACAGACTCACACAGAGACCCATAGACTCACACAGAGACACATAGACTCACACAGAGACCCATAGACTCACACAGAGACACATAGACTCACACAGAGACCCATAGACTCACGCAGAGACCCACAGACTCACACAGAGACCCATAGACTCACACAGAGACCCACAGACTCACACAGAGACCCACAGACTCGCACAGAGATCCACAGACTCACACAGAGACCCATAGACTAACACAGAGACCCATAAACTCACACAGAGACCCATAGATTCACACAGAGACCCATAGACTCACACAGAGACCCATAGACTCACACAGAGACACATAGACTCACACACAGACCCATAAACTCACACAGAGACACATAGACTCACACAGAGACCCATAGACTCACACAGAGACCCACAGACTCACACAGAGACCCACAGACTCACACAGAGACCCACAGACTCACACAGACACCCACAGACTCGCACAGAGATCCACAGACTCACACATAGACCCATAGACTCACACAGAGACCCATAAACTCACACAGAGACCCACAGACTCACACAGAGACCCACAGACTCACACAGAGACCCAAAGACTCGCACAGAGATCCACAGACTCACACAGAGACCCATAGACTCACACAGAGACCCATAGACTCACACAACGACCCATAGACTCACACAGAGACCCATAGACTCACACAGAGACCCATAGACTCACATAGAGACCCATAGACTCACACAGAGACCAAAAGACTCGCACAGAGACCCACAGACTCGCACAGAGACCCATAGACTCACACAGCAGAGACCCATAGACTCACGCAGAGACCCATAGACTCACACATAGACCCACAGACTCGCACAGAGACCCACAGACTCGCACAGAGACCCATAGACTCACAGCAGAGACCCATAGACTCACAGCAGAGACCCATAGACTCACGCAGAGACCCACAGATTCACACAGAGACACATAGACTCACACAGAGACCCATAGACTCACACAGAGACCCATAGACTCACACAGAGACACATAGACTCGCACAGAGACCCACAGACTCGCACAGAGACCCATAGACTCACACAGCAGAGACCCATAGACTCACGCAGAGACCCATAGACTCACACAGAGACCCACAGACTCGCACAGAGACCCACAGACTCGCACAGAGACCCATAGACTCACATAGCAGAGACCCATAGACTCACAGCAGAGTCCCACAGACTCACACAGAGACACGTAGACTCACACAGAGACCCATAGACTCACACAGAGACCCATAGACTCACACAGAGACCCATAGACGCACACAGAGACACATAGACTCACACAGAGACCCACAGACTCACACAGAGACCCACAGAGTCACACAGAGACCCATAGACTCACACAGAGACCCATAGACTCACACAGAGACCCATTGACTCACACAGAGACCCATAGACTCACACAGAGACACATAGCCTCACACAGAGACCCATAGACTCACACAGAGACACATAGACCCACACAGAGACCCATAGACTCACACAGAGACCCATAGACTCACACAGAGACCCACAGACTCACACAGAGACCCATAGACTCACACAGAGACCCATAGACTCACACAGAGACACATAGACTCACACAGAGACTCATAGACTCACACAGAGACCCATAGACTCACACAGAGACCCATAGACTCACACAGAGACCCATAGATGCACACAGAGACACATAGACTCACACAGAGACCCACAGACTCACACAGAGACCCACAGAGTCACACAGAGACCCATAGACTCACACAGAGATCCACAGACTCACACATAGACCCATAGACTCACACAGAGACCCATAAACTCACACAGAGACCCATAGACTCACACAGAGACACATAGACTCACACAGAGACCCATAGACTCACACAGAGACCCATAGATTCACGCAGAGACACATAGACTCACACAGAGACCCACAGACTCACACAGAGACCCATAGACTCACACAGAGACCCACAGACTCACACAGAGACCCATAGACTCACACAGAGACACATAGACTCACACAGTGACCCATAGACTCACACAGAGACACATAGACTCACACAGAGACCCATAGACTCACACAGAGACCCACAGACTCACACAGAGACCCATAGACTCACACAGAGACCCACAGACTCACACAGAGACCCACAGACTCGCACAGAGTACCACAGACTCACACAGAGACCCATAGACTAACACAGAGACCCATAAACTCACACAGAGACCCATAGATTCACACAGAGACCCATAGACTCACACAGAGACCCATAGACTCACACAGAGACACATAGACTCACACACAGACCCATAGACTCACACAGAGACACATAGACTCACACAGAGACCCATAGACTCACACAGAGACCCACAGACTCACACAGAGACCCACAGACTCACGCAGAGACCCACAGACTCACACAGACACCCACAGACTCGCACAGAGATCCACAGACTCACACATAGACCCATAGACTCACACAGAGACCCATAAACTCACACAGAGACCCATAGACTCACACAGAGACCCATAGACTTACACAGAGACCCACAGACTCACACAGAGACCCATAGACTCACACAGAGACCCACAGACTCACACAGAGACCCACAGACTCACACAAAGACCCAAAGACTCGCACAGAGATCCACAGACTCACACAGAGACCCATAGACTCACACAGAGACCCATAGACTCACACAACGACCCATAGACTCACACAGAGACCCATAGACTCACACAGAGACCCATAGACTCACATAGAGACCCATAGACTCACACAGAGACCAAAAGACTCGCACAGAGACCCACAGACTCGCACAGAGACCCATAGACTCACACAGCAGAGACCCATAGACTCACGCAGAGACCCATAGACTCACACATAGACCCACAGACTCGCACAGAGACCCACAGACTCGCACAGAGACCCATAGACTCACAGCAGAGACCCATAGACTCACAGCAGAGACCCATAGACTCACGCAGAGACCCACAGATTCACACAGAGACACATAGACTCACACAGAGACCCATAGACTCACACAGAGACCCATAGACTCACACAGAGACACATAGACTCGCACAGAGACCCACAGACTCGCACAGAGACCCATAGACTCACACAGCAGAGACCCATAGACTCACGCAGAGACCCATAGACTCACACAGAGACCCACAGACTCGCACAGAGACCCACAGACTCGCACAGAGACCCATAGACTCACACAGCAGAGACCCATAGACTCACAGCAGAGTCCCACAGACTCACACAGAGACACATAGACTCACACAGAGACCCATAGACTCACACAGAGACCCATAGACTCACACAGAGACCCATAGACGCACACAGAGACACATAGACTCACACAGAGACCCACAGACTCACACAGAGACCCACAGAGTCACACAGAGACCCATAGACTCACACAGAGACCCATAGACTCACACAGAGACCCATTGACTCACACAGAGACCCATAGACTCACACAGAGACACATAGCCTCACACAGAGACCCATAGACTCACACAGAGACACATAGACCCACACAGAGACCCATAGACTCACACAGAGACCCATAGACTCACACAGAGACCCACAGACTCACACAGAGACCCATAGACTCACACAAAGACCCATAGACTCACACAGAGACACATAGACTCACACAGAGACTCATAGACTCACACAGAGACACATAGACTCACACAGAGACACATAGACTCACACAGAGACCCATAGACTCACACAGAGACCCATAGACTCACACAGAGACCCACAGACTCACACAGAAACCCATAGACTCGGACAGAGATCCACAGACTCACACATAGACCCATAGACTAACACAGAGACCCATAAACTCGCACAGAGACCCATAGACTCACACAGAGACACATAGACTCACACAGAGACCCATAGACTCACACAGAGACCCACAGACTCAGACAGAGACCCATAGACTCACACAGAGACCCACAGACTCACACAGAGACCCACAGACTCGCACAGAGATCCACAGACTCACACATAGACCCATAGACTCACACAGAGACCCATAGACTTACACAGAGACCCAAAGACTCGCACAGAGATCCATAGACTCACACAGAGACCCATAGACTCACACAGAGACCCATAGACTCACACAACGACCCATAGACTCACACAGAGACCCATAGACTCACACAGAGACCCATAGACTCACATAGAGACCCATAGACTCACACAGAGACCAAAAGACGCGCACAGAGACCCACAGACTCGCACAGAGACCCATAGACTCACACAGCAGAGACCCATAGACTCACGCAGAGACCCATAGACTCACACATAGACCCACAGACTCGCACAGAGACCCACAGACTCGCACAGAGACCCATAGACTCACACAGCAGAGACCCATAGACTCACAGCAGAGACCCATAGACTCACGCAGAGACCCACAGATTCACACAGAGACACATAGACTCACACAGAGACCCATAGACTCACACAGAGACCCACAGACTCACACAGAGACACATAGACTCGCACAGAGACCCACAGACTCGCACAGAGACCCATAGACTCACACAGCAGAGACCCATAGACTCACACAGAGACCCATAGACTCACACAGAGACCCACAGACTCACACAGAGACCCATAGACTCACACAGAGACCCATAGACTCACACAGAGACCCATAGACTCACACAGAGACCCATCGACTCACACAGAGACCCACAGACTCACACAGAGACCCATAGACTCACAAAGCGACCCATAGACTCACACAGAGATCCACAGACTCACACATAGACCCATAGACTCACACAGAGACCCATAAACTCACACAGAGACACATAGACTCACACAGAGACCCATAGACTCACACAGAGACCCACAGACTCACACAGAGACCCACAGACTCACACAGACACCCACAGACTCGCACAGAGATCCACAGACTCACACATAGACCCATAGACTCACACAGAGACCCATAAACTCACACAGAGACCCATAGACTCACACAGAGACCCATAGACTTACACAGAGACCCACAGACTCACACAGAGACCCATAGACTCACACAGAGACCCACAGACTCACACAGAGACCCACAGACTCACACAGAGACCCAAAGACTCGCACAGAGATCCACAGACTCACACAGAGACCCATAGACTCACACAGAGACCCATAGACTCACACAACGACCCATAGACTCACACAGAGACCCATAGACTCACACAGAGACCCATAGACTCACATAGAGACCCATAGACTCACACAGAGACCAAAAGACTCGCACAGAGACCCACAGACTCGCACAGAGACCCATAGACTCACACAGCAGAGACCCATAGACTCACGCAGAGACCCATAGACTCACACATAGACCCACAGACTCGCACAGAGACCCACAGACTCGCACAGAGACCCATAGACTCACAGCAGAGACCCATAGACTCACAGCAGAGACCCATAGACTCACGCAGAGACCCACAGATTCACACAGAGACACATAGACTCACACAGAGACCCATAGACTCACACAGAGGCCCATAGACTCACACAGAGACACATAGACTCGCACAGAGACCCACAGACTCGCACAGAGACCCATAGACTCACACAGCAGAGACCCATAGACTCACGCAGAGACCCATAGACTCACACAGAGACCCACAGACTCGCACAGAGACCCACAGACTCGCACAGAGACCCATAGACTCACACAGCAGAGACCCATAGACTCACAGCAGAGTCCCACAGACTCACACAGAGACACATAGACTCACACAGAGACCCATAGACTCACACAGAGACCCATAGACTCACACAGAGACCCATAGACGCACACAGAGACACATAGACTCACACAGAGACCCACAGACTTACACAGAGACCCACAGAGTCACACAGAGACCCATAGACTCACACAGAGACCCATAGACTCACACAGAGACCCATTGACTCACACAGAGACCCATAGACTCACACAGAGACCCATAGACTCACACAGAGACCAAAAGACTCGCACAGAGACCCACAGACTCGCACAGAGACCCATAGACTCACACAGCAGAGACCCATAGACTCACGCAGAGACCCATAGACTCACACATAGACCCACAGACTCGCACAGAGACCCACAGACTCGCACAGAGACCCATAGACTCACAGCAGAGACCCATAGACTCACAGCAGAGACCCATAGACTCACGCAGAGACCCACAGATTCACACAGAGACACATAGACTCACACAGAGACCCATAGACTCACACAGAGACCCATAGACTCACACAGAGACACATAGACTCGCACAGAGACCCACAGACTCGCACAGAGACCCATAGACTCACACAGCAGAGACCCATAGACTCACGCAGAGACCCATAGACTCACACAGAGACCCACAGACTCGCACAGAGACCCACAGACTCGCACAGAGACCCATAGACTCACACAGCAGAGACCCATAGACTCACAGCAGAGTCCCACAGACTCACACAGAGACACATAGACTCACACAGAGACCCATAGACTCACACAGAGACACATAGACTCACACAGAGACCCATAGACGCACACAGAGACACATAGACTCACACAGAGACCCACAGACTCACACAGAGACCCACAGAGTCACACAGAGACCCATAGACTCACACAGAGACCCATAGACTCACACAGAGACCCATTGACTCACACAGAGACCCATAGACTCACACAGAGACACATAGCCTCACACAGAGACCCATAGACTCACACAGAGACACATAGACCCACACAGAGACCCATAGACTCACACAGAGACCCATAGACTCACACAGAGACCCACAGACTCACACAGAGACCCATAGACTCACACAAAGACCCATAGACTCACACAGAGACACATAGACTCACACAGAGACTCATAGACTCACACAGAGACATATAGACTCACACAGAGACACATAGACTCACACAGAGACCCATAGACTCACACAGAGACCCATAGACTCACACAGAGACCCACAGACTCACACAGAAACCCATAGACTCGGACAGAGATCCACAGACTCACACATAGACCCATAGACTAACACAGAGACCCATAAACTCGCACAGAGACCCATAGACTCACACAGAGACACCTAGACTCACACAGAGACCCATAGACTCACACAGAGACCCACAGACTCAGACAGAGACCCATAGACTCACACAGAGACCCACAGACTCACACAGAGACCCACAGACTCGCACAGAGATCCACAGACTCACACATAGACCCATAGACTCACACAGAGACCCATAGACTTACACAGAGACCCAAAGACTCGCACAGAGATCCATAGACTCACACAGAGACCCATAGACTCACACAGAGACCCATAGACTCACACAACGACCCATAGACTCACACAGAGACCCATAGACTCACACAGAGACCCATAGACTCACATAGAGACCCATAGACTCACACAGAGACCAAAAGACGCGCACAGAGACCCACAGACTCGCACAGAGACCCATAGACTCACACAGCAGAGACCCATAGACTCACGAAGAGACCCATAGACTCACACATAGACCCACAGACTCGCACAGAGACCCACAGACTCGCACAGAGACCCATAGACTCACACAGCAGAGACCCATAGACTCACAGCAGAGACCCATAGACTCACGCAGAGACCCACAGATTCACACAGAGACACATAGACTCACACAGAGACCCATAGACTCACACAGAGACCCACAGACTCACACAGAGACACATAGACTCGCACAGAGACCCACAGACTCGCACAGAGACCCATAGACTCACACAGCAGAGACCCATAGACTCACACAGAGACCCACAGACTCACACAGAGACCCATAGACTCACACAGAGACCCATAGACTCACACAGAGACCCATAGACTCACACAGAGACCCATCGACTCACACAGAGACCCACAGACTCACACAGAGACCCATAGACTCACAAAGCGACCCATAGACTCACACAGAGATCCACAGACTCACACATAGACCCATAGACTCACACAGAGACCCACAGACTCGCACAGAGACCCATAGACTCACACAGCAGAGACCCATAGACTCACGAAGAGACCCATAGACTCACACATAGACCCACAGACTCGCACAGAGACCCACAGACTCGCACAGAGACCCATAGACTCACACAGCAGAGACCCATAGACTCACAGCAGAGACCCATAGACTCACGCAGAGACCCACAGATTCACACAGAGACACATAGACTCACACAGAGACCCATAGACTCACACAGAGACCCACAGACTCACACAGAGACACATAGACTCGCACAGAGACCCACAGACTCGCACAGAGACCCATAGACTCACACAGCAGAGACCCATAGACTCACACAGAGACCCATAGACTCACACAGAGACCCACAGACTCACACAGAGACCCATAGACTCACACAGAGACCCATAGACTCACACAGAGACCCATAGACTCACACAGAGACCCATCGACTCACACAGAGACCCACAGACTCACACAGAGACCCATAGACTCACAAAGCGACCCATAGACTCACACAGAGATCCACAGACTCACACATAGACCCATAGACTCACACAGAGACCCATAAACTCACACAGAGACACATAGACTCACACAGAGACCCATAGACTCACACAGAGACCCACAGACTCACACAGAGACCCACAGACTCACACAGAGACCCACAGACTCACACAGACACCCACAGACTCGCACAGAGATCCACAGACTCACACATAGACCCATAGACTCACACAGAGACCCATAAACTCACACAGAGACCCATAGACTCACACAGAGACCCATAGACTTACACAGAGACCCACAGACTCACACAGAGACCCATAGACTCACACAGAGACCCACAGACTCACACAGAGACCCACAGACTCACACAGAGACCCAAAGACTCGCACAGAGATCCACAGACTCACACAGAGACCCATAGACTCACACAGAGACCCATAGACTCACACAACGACCCATAGACTCACACAGAGACCCATAGACTCACACAGAGACCCATAGACTCACATAGAGACCCATAGACTCACACAGAGACCAAAAGACTCGCACAGAGACCCACAGACTCGCACAGAGACCCATAGACTCACACAGCAGAGACCCATAGACTCACGCAGAGACCCATAGACTTCACACATAGACCCACAGACTCGCACAGAGACCCACAGACTCGCACAGAGACCCATAGACTCACAGCAGAGACCCATAGACTCACAGCAGAGACCCATAGACTCACGCAGAGACCCACAGATTCACACAGAGACACATAGACTCACACAGAGACCCATAGACTCACACAGAGGCCCATAGACTCACACAGAGACACATAGACTCGCACAGAGACCCACAGACTCGCACAGAGACCCATAGACTCACACAGCAGAGACCCATAGACTCACGCAGAGACCCATAGACTCACACAGAGACCCACAGACTCGCACAGAGACCCACAGACTCGCACAGAGACCCATAGACTCACACAGCAGAGACCCATAGACTCACAGCAGAGTCCCACAGACTCACACAGAGACACATAGACTCACACAGAGACCCATAGACTCACACAGAGACCCATAGACTCACACAGAGACCCATAGACGCACACAGAGACACATAGACTCACACAGAGACCCACAGACTTACACAGAGACCCACAGAGTCACACAGAGACCCATAGACTCACACAGAGACCCATAGACTCACACAGAGACCCATTGACTCACACAGAGACCCATAGACTCACACAGAGACACATAGCCTCACACAGAGACCCATAGACTCACACAGAGACACATAGCCTCACACAGAGACACATAGACTCACACAGAGACCCACAGACTCACACAGAGACCCACAGAGTCACACAGAGACCCATAGACTCACACAGAGACCCATAGACTCACACAGAGACCCATTGACTCACACAGAGACCCATAGACTCACACAGAGACCCATTGACTCACACAGAGACCCATAGACTCACACAGAGACACATAGCCTCACACAGAGACCCATAGACTCACACAGAGTCACATAGACCCACACAGAGACCCATAGACTCACACAGAGACCCACAGACTCACACAGAGACCCATAGACTCACACAGAGACCCATAGACTCACACAGAGACCCATAGACTCACACAGAGACACATAGACTCACACAGAGACCCATAGACTCACACAGAGACCCATAGACTCACACAGAGACCCACAGACTCACGCAGTGACCCATACACTCACACAGAGACCTACAGACTCACACAGAGACCCACAGACTCACACAGAGACCCACAGACTCGCACAGAGATCCACAGACTCACACAGAGACCCATAGACTCACACAGAGACCCATAGACTCACACAGAGACCCATAGACTCACACAGAGACCCATAGACTCACACAGAGACCCATAGAGTCACACAGAGACACATAGACTCACACAGAGACCCCATAGACTCACACAGAGACCAAAAGACTCACTCAGAGACCCATAGACTCACGCAGAGACCCATAGACTCACATAGAGACCCATAGACTCACTCAGAGACCCATAGACTCACACAGAGACCCTTAGACTCACACAGAGACCCATAGACTCACACAGAGACCCACAGACTCACACAGAGACACATAGACTCACACAGAGACCCATAGACTCACACAGAGACCCATAGACTCACACAGAGACACATAGACTCACACAGAGACACATAGACTCACACAGAGACCCATAGACTCACACAGAGACCCATAGACTCACACAGAGACCCACAGACTCACACAGAGACCCACAGACTCACACAGAGACCCATAGACTCACACAGAGACCCATAGACTCACACAGAGACCCATAGACTCAAACAGAGACCCATAGACTCACACAGAGACCCATAGACTCACACAGAGACCCATAGACTCACACAGAGACCCATAGACTCACACAGAGACACATAGACTCACACAGAGACTCATAGACTCACACAGAGACACATAGACTCACACAGAGACCCATAGACCCACACAGAGACCCATAGACTCACACAGAGACCCATAGACTCACACAGAGACCCACAGACTTACACAGAAACCCATAGACTCGCATATAGATCCACAGACTCACACATAGACCCATAGACTAACACAGAGACCCATAAACTCACACAGAGACCCGTAGACTCACACAGAGACACATAGCCTCACACAGAGACCCATAGACTCACACAGAGACCCACAGACTCACACAGAGACCCATAGACTCACACAGAGACCCACAGACTCACACAGAGACCCACAGACTCGCACAGAGATCCACAGACTCACACATAGACCCATAGACTCACACAGAGACCCATAAAGTCACACAGAGACCCATAGACTCACACAGAGACCGATAGACTTACACAGAGACCCACAGACTCACACAGAGACCCATAGACTCACACAGAGACCCACAGACTCACACAGAGACCCATCGACTCACACAGAGACCCATAGACTCACACAGAGACCCACAGACTCACACAGAGACCCATAGACTCACAAAGCGACCCATAGACTCACACAGAGATCCACAGACTCACACATAGACCCATAGACTCACAGCAGAGTCCCACAGACTCACACAGAGACACATAGACTCACACAGAGACCCATAGACGCACACAGAGACACATAGACTCACACAGAGACCCACAGACTCACACAGAGACCCACAGAGTCACACAGAGACCCATAGACTCACACAGAGACCCATAGACTCACACAGAGACCCATTGACTCACACAGAGACCCATAGACTCACACAGAGACACATAGCCTCACACAGAGACCCATAGACTCACACAGAGACACATAGACCCACACAGAGACCCATAGACTCACACAGAGACCCATAGACTCACACAGAGACCCACAGACTCACACAGAGACCCATAGACTCACACAGAGACCCATAGACTCACACAGAGACACATAGACTCACACAGAGACACATAGACTCACACAGAGACCCATAGACTCACACAGAGACCCACAGACTCACACAGAGACCCATAGACTCACACAGAGACCCACAGACTCACACAGAGACCCACAGACTCCCACAGAGATCCACAGACTCACACATAGACCCATAGACTCACACAGAGACCCATAAACTCACACAGAGACCCATAGACTCACACAGAGACCCATAGACTTACACAGAGACCCACAGACTCACACAGAGACCCATAGACTCACACAGAGACCCACAGACTCACACAGAGACCCATAGACTCACACAGAGACCCATAGACTCACACAGAGACCCATAGACTCACACAGAGACCCATAGACTCACACAGAAACCCACAGACTCACACAGAGACCCATAGACTCACAAAGCGACCCATAGACTCACACAGAGATCCACAGACTCACACATAGACCCATAGACTCACACAGAGACCCATAAACTCACACAGAGACCCATAGACTCACACAGAGACCCATAGACTCACACAGAGACCCACAGACTCACACAGAGACCCATAGACTCACACAGAGACCCACAGACTCACACAGAGACCCATAGACTCACACAGAGACACATAGACTCACACAGAGACCCACAGACTCACACAGAGACCCATAGACTCACACAGAGACCCACAGACTCACACAGAGACCCATAGACTCACACAGAGACCCATAGACTCACACAGAGACCCATAGACTCACACAGAGACCCATAGACTCACACAGAGACCCATAGACTCACAAAGCGACCCATAGACTCACACAGAGATCCACAGACTCACACATAGACCCATAGACTCACACAGAGACCCATAAACTCACACAGAGACCCATAGACTCACACAGAGACCCACAGACTCACACAGAGACCCATAGACTCACACAGAGACACATAGACTCACACAGAGACCCATAGACTCACACAGAGATACATAGACTCACACAGAGACCCATAGACTCACACAGAGACCCATAGACTCACACAGAGACCCACAGACTCACGCAGTGACCCATACACTCACACAGAGACCTACAGACTCACACAGAGACCCACAGACTCACACAGAGACCCACAGACTCGCACTGAGATCCACAGACTCACACAGAGGCCCATAGACTCACACAGAGACCCATAGACTCACACAGAGACCCATAGACTCACACAGAGACCCATAGACTCACACAGAGACCGATAGAGTCACACAGAGACACATAGACTCACACAGAGACCCCATAGACTCACACAGAGACCAAAAGACTCACTCAGAGACCCATAGACTCACGCAGAGACCCATAGACTCACATAGAGACCCATAGACTCACTCAGAGACCCATAGACTCACACAGAGACCCTTAGACTCACACAGAGACCCATAGACTCACACAGAGACCCACAGACTCACACAGAGACACATAGACTCACACAGAGACCCATAGACTCACACAGAGACCCATAGACTCACACAGAGACACATAGACTCACACAGAGACACATAGACTCACACAGAGACCCATAGACTCACACAGAGACCCATAGACTCACACAGAGACCCACAGACTCACACAGAGACCCACAGACTCACACAGAGACCCATAGACTCACACAGAGACCCATAGACTCACGCAGAGACCCATAGACTCACACAGAGACCCATAGACTCACACAGAGACCCATAGACTCACACAGAGACCCATAGACTCACACAGAGACCCATAGACTCACACAGAGACACATAGACTCACACAGAGACTCATAGACTCACACAGAGACACATAGACTCACACAGAGACCCATAGACCCACACAGAGACCCATAGACTCACACAGAGACCCATAGACTCACACAGAGACCCACAGACTTACACAGAAACCCATAGACTCGCATATAGATCCACAGACTCACACATAGACCCATAGACTAACACAGAGACCCATAAACTCACACAGAGACCCATAGACTCACACAGAGACACATAGCCTCACACAGAGACCCATAGACTCACACAGAGACCCACAGACTCACACAGAGACCCATAGACTCACACAGAGACCCACAGACTCACACAGAGACCCACAGACTCGCACAGAGATCCACAGACTCACACATAGACCCATAGACTCACACAGAGACCCATAAAGTCACACAGAGACCCATAGACTCACACAGAGACCGATAGACTTACACAGAGACCCACAGACTCACACAGAGACCCATAGACTCACACAGAGACCCACAGACTCACACAGAGACCCATCGACTCACACAGAGACCCATAGACTCACACAGAGACCCACAGACTCACACAGAGACCCATAGACTCACAAAGCGACCCATAGTCTCACACAGAGATCCACAGACTCACACATAGACCCATAGACTCACAGCAGAGTCCCACAGACTCACACAGAGACACATAGACTCACACAGAGACCCATAGACGCACACAGAGACACATAGACTCACACAGAGACCCACAGACTCACACAGAGACCCACAGAGTCACACAGAGACCCATAGACTCACACAGAGACCCATAGACTCACACAGAGACCCATTGACTCACACAGAGACCCATAGACTCACACAGAGACACATAGCCTCACACAGAGACCCATAGACTCACACAGAGACACATAGACCCACACAGAGACCCATAGACTCACACAGAGACCCATAGACTCACACAGAGACCCACAGACTCACACAGAGACCCATAGACTCACACAGAGACCCATAGACTCACACAGAGACACATAGACTCACACAGAGACACATAGACTCACACAGAGACCCATAGACTCACACAGAGACCCACAGACTCACACAGAGACCCATAGACTCACACAGAGACCCACAGACTCACACAGAGACCCACAGACTCCCACAGAGATCCACAGACTCACACATAGACCCATAGACTCACACAGAGACACATAGACTCACACAGAGACCCACAGACTCACACAGAGACCCATAGACTCACACAGAGACCCACAGACTCACACAGAGACCCATAGACTCACACAGAGACCCATAGACTCACACAGAGACACATAGACTCACACAGAGACCCATAGACTCACACAGAGACACATAGACTCACACAGAGACCCATAGACTCACACAGAGACCCATAGACTCACACAGAGACCCACAGACTCACGCAGTGACCCATACACTCACACAGAGACCTACAGACTCACACAGAGACCCACAGACTCACACAGAGACCCACAGACTCGCACAGAGATCCACAGACTCACACAGAGACCCATAGACTCACACAGAGACCCATAGACTCACACAGAGACCCATAGACTCACACAGAGACCCATAGACTCACACAGAGACCCATAGAGTCACACAGAGACACATAGACTCACACAGAGACCCCATAGACTCACACAGAGACCAAAAGACTCACTCAGAGACCCATAGACTCACGCAGAGACCCATAGACTCACATAGAGACCCATAGACTCACTCAGAGACCCATAGACTCACACAGAGACCCTTAGACTCACACAGAAACCCATAGACTCACACAGAGACCCACAGACTCACACAGAGACACATAGACTCACACAGAGACCCATAGACTCACACAGAGACCCATAGACTCACACAGAGACACATAGACTCACACAGAGACACATAGACTCACACAGAGACCCATAGACTCACACAGAGACCCATAGACTCACACAGAGACCCACAGACTCACACAGAGACCCACAGACTCACACAGAGACCCATAGACTCACACAGAGACCCATAGACTCACACAGAGACCCATAGACTCACACAGAGACCCATAGACTCACACAGAGACCCATAGACTCACACAGAGACCCATAGACTCACACAGAGACCCATAGACTCACACAGAGACACATAGACTCACACAGAGACTCATAGACTCACACAGAGACACATAGACTCACACAGAGACCCATAGACCCACACAGAGACCCATAGACTCACACAGAGACCCATAGACTCACACAGAGACCCACAGACTTACACAGAAACCCATAGACTCGCATATAGATCCACAGACTCACACATAGACCCATAGACTAACACAGAGACCCATAAACTCACACAGAGACCCATAGACTCACACAGAGACACATAGCCTCACACAGAGACCCATAGACTCACACAGAGACCCACAGACTCACACAGAGACCCATAGACTCACACAGAGACCCACAGACTCACACAGAGACCCACAGACTCGCACAGAGATCCACAGACTCACACATAGACCCATAGACTCACACAGAGACCCATAAAGTCACACAGAGACCCATAGACTCACACAGAGACCGATAGACTTACACAGAGACCCACAGACTCACACAGAGACCCATAGACTCACACAGAGACCCACAGACTCACACAGAGACCCATCGACTCACACAGAGACCCATAGACTCACACAGAGACCCACAGACTCACACAGAGACCCATAGACTCACAAAGCGACCCATAGACTCACACAGAGATCCACAGACTCACACATAGACCCATAGACTCACAGCAGAGTCCCACAGACTCACACAGAGACACATAGACTCACACAGAGACCCATAGACGCACACAGAGACACATAGACTCACACAGAGACCCACAGACTCACACAGAGACCCACAGAGTCACACAGAGACCCATAGACTCACACAGAGACCCATAGACTCACACAGAGACCCATTGACTCACACAGAGACCCATAGACTCACACAGAGACACATAGCCTCACACAGAGACCCATAGACTCACACAGAGACACATAGACCCACACAGAGACCCATAGACTCACACAGAGACCCATAGACTCACACAGAGACCCACAGACTCACACAGAGACCCATAGACTCACACAGAGACCCATAGACTCACACAGAGACACATAGACTCACACAGAGACACATAGACTCACACAGAGACCCATAGACTCACACAGAGACCCACAGACTCACACAGAGACCCATAGACTCACACAGAGACCCACAGACTCACACAGAGACCCACAGACTCCCACAGAGATCCACAGACTCACACATAGACCCATAGACTCACACAGAGACCCATAAACTCACACAGAGACCCATAGACTCACACAGAGACCCATAGACTTACACAGAGACCCACAGACTCACACAGAGACCCATAGACTCACACAGAGAACCACAGACTCACACAGAGACCCATAGACTCACACAGAGACCCATAGACTCACACAGAGACCCATAGACTCACACAGAGACCCACAGACTCACACAGAGACCCATAGACTCACAAAGCGACCCATAGACTCACACAGAGATCCACAGACTCACACATAGACCCATAGACTCACACAGAGACCCATAAACTCACACAGAGACCCATAGACTCACACAGAGACCCATAGACTCACACAGAGACCCACAGACTCACACAGAGACCCATAGACTCACACAGAGACCCACAGACTCACACAGAGACCCATAGACTCACACAGAGACACATAGACTCACACAGAGACCCACAGACTCACACAGAGACCCATAGACTCACACAGAGACCCACAGACTCACACAGAGACCCATAGACTCACACAGAGACCCATAGACTCACACAGAGACCCATAGACTCACACAGAGACCCATAGACTCACACAGAGACCCATAGACTCACAAAGCGACCCATAGACTCACACAGAGATCCACAGACTCACACATAGACCCATAGACTCACACAGAGACCCATAAACTCACACAGAGACCCATAGACTCACACAGAGACCCATAGACTCACACAGAGACCCATAGACTCACACAGAGACCCACAGACTCGCACAGAGATCCACAGACTCACACAGAGACCCATAGACTCACACAGAGACCCATAGACTCACACAGAGACCCATAGACTCACACAGAGACCCATAGACTCACACAGAGACCCATAGAGTCACACAGAGACACATAGACTCACACAGAGACCCCATAGACTCACACAGAGACCAAAAGACTCACTCAGAGACCCATAGACTCACGCAGAGACCCATAGACTCACATAGAGACCCATAGACTCACTCAGAGACCCATAGACTCACACAGAGACCCTTAGACTCACACAGAGACCCATAGACTCACAAAGCGACCCATAGACTCACACAGAGATCCACAGACTCACACATAGACCTATAGACTCACACAGAGACCCATAAACTCACACAGAGACCCATAGACTCACACAGAGACCCATAGACTCACACAGAGACCCATAGACTCACACAGAGACCCACAGACTCGCACAGAGATCCACAGACTCACACAGAGACCCATAGACTCACACAGAGACCCATAGACTCACACAGAGACCCATAGACTCACACAGAGACCCATAGACTCACACAGAGACCCATAGAGTCACACAGAGACACATAGACTCACACAGAGACCCCATAGACTCACACAGAGACCAAAAGACTCACTCAGAGACCCATAGACTCACGCAGAGACCCATAGACTCACATAGAGACCCATAGACTCACTCAGAGACCCATAGACTCACACAGAGACCCTTAGACTCACACAGAGACCCATAGACTCACACAGAGACCCACAGACTCACACAGAGACACATAGACTCACACAGAGACCCATAGACTCACACAGAGACCCGTAGACTCACACAGAGACACATAGACTCACACAGAGACACATAGACTCACACAGAGACCCATAGACTCACACAGAGACCCATAGACTCACACAGAGACCCACAGACTCACACAGAGACCCACAGACTCACACAGAGAACACATAGACTCACACAGAGACCCATAGACTCACACAGAGACCCATAGACTCACACAGAGACCCATAGACCCACACAGAGACCCATAGACTCACACAGAGACCCATAGACTCACACAGAGACCCACAGACTTACACAGAAACCCATAGACTCGCATATAGATCCACAGACTCACACATAGACCCATAGACTAGCACAGAGACCCATAAACTCACACAGAGACCCATAGACTCACACAGAGACACATAGCCTCACACAGAGACCCATAGACTCACACAGAGACCCACAGACTCACACAGAGACCCATAGACTCACACAGAGACCCATAGACTCACACAGAGACCCATAGAGTCACACAGAGACACATAGACTCACACAGAGACCCCATAGACTCACACAGAGACCAAAAGACTCACTCAGAGACCCATAGACTCACGCAGAGACCCATAGACTCACATAGAGACCCATAGACTCACTCAGAGACCCATAGACTCACACAGAGACCCTTAGACTCACACAGAGACCCATAGACTCACACAGAGACCCACAGACTCACACAGAGACACATAGACTCACACAGAGACCCATAGACTCACACAGAGACCCATAGACTCACACAGAGACACATAGACTCACAGAGAGACACATAGACTCACACAGAGACCCATAGACTCACACAGAGACCCATAGACTCACACAGAGACCCACAGACTCACACAGAGACCCACAGACTCACACAGAGACCCATAGACTCACACAGAGACCCATAGACTCACACAGAGACCCATAGACTCACACAGAGACCCATAGACTCACACAGAGACCCATAGACTCACACAGAGACACATAGACTCACACAGAGACTCATAGACTCACACAGAGACACATAGACTCACACAGAGACCCATAGACCCACACAGAGACCCATAGACTCACACAGAGACCCATAGACTCACACAGAGACCCACAGACTTACACAGAAACCCATAGACTCGCATATAGATCCACAGACTCACACATAGACCCATAGACTAACACAGAGACCCATAAACTCACACAGAGACCCATAGACTCACACAGAGACCCATAGCCTCACACAGAGACCCATAGACTCACACAGAGACCCACAGACTCACACAGAGACCCATAGACTCACACAGAGACCCACAGACTCACACAGAAACCCACAGACTCGCACAGAGATCCACAAACTCACACATAGACCCATAGACTCACACAGAGACCCATAAAGTCACACAGAGACCCATAGACTCACACAGAGACCGATAGACTTACACAGAGACCCACAGACTCACACAGAGACCCATAGACTCACACAGAGACCCACAGACTCACACAGAGACCCATAGACTCACACAGAGACCCATAGACTCACACAGAGACCCACAGACTCACACAGAGACCCATAGACTCACAAAGCGACCCATAGACTCACACAGAGATCCACAGACTCACACATAGACCCATAGACTCACACAGAGACCCATAAACTCACACAGAGACCCATAGACTCACACAGAGACCCATAGACTCACACAGAGACCCATAGACTCACACAGAGACCCATAGACTCACACAGACCCATAGATTCACGCAGAGACACATAGACTCACACAGAGACCCATAGACTCACGCAGAGACCCATAGACTCACACAGAGACCCACAGACTCGCACAGAGACCCACAGACTCGCACAGAGACCCATAGACTCACACAGCAGAGACCCATAGACTCACAGCAGAGACCCATAGACTCACGCAGAGACCCACAGATTCACACAGAGACACATAGACTCACACAGAGACCCATAGACTCACACAGAGACCCATAGACTCACACAGAGACACATAGACTCGCACAGAGACCCACAGACTCGCACAGAGACCCATAGACTCACACAGCAGAGACCCATAGACTCACGCAGAGACCCATAGACTCACACAGAGACCCACAGACTCGCACAGAGACCCACAGACTCGCACAGAGACCCATAGACTCACACAGCAGAGACCCATAGACTCACAGCAGAGTCCCACAGACTCACACAGAGACACATAGACTCACACAGAGACCCATAGACTCACACAGAGACCCATAGACTCACACAGAGACCCATAGACGCACACAGAGACACATAGACTCACACAGAGACCCACAGACTCACACAGAGACCCACAGAGTCACACAGAGACCCATAGACTCACACAGAGACCCATAGACTCACACAGGGACCCATTGACTCACACAGAGACCCATAGACTCACACAGAGACACATAGCCTCACACAGAGACCTATAGACTCACACAGAGACACATAGACCCACACAGAGACCCATAGACTCACACAGAGACCCATAGACTCACACAGAGACCCACAGACTCACACAGAGACCCATAGACTCACACAGAGACCCATAGACTCACACAGAGACACATAGACTCACACAGAGACTCATAGACTCACACAGAGACACATAGACTCACACAGAGACCCATAGACTCACACAGAGACCCATAGACTCACACAGAGACCCACAGACTCACACAGAAACCCATAGACTCGCACAGAGATCCACAGACTCACACATAGACCCATAGACTAACACAGAGACCCATAAACTCACACAGAGACCCATAGACTCACACAGAGACACATAGACTCACACAGAGACCCATAGACTCACACAGAGACCCACAGACTCACACAGAGACCCATAGACTCACACAGAGACCCACAGACTCACACAGAGACCCACAGACTCCCACAGAGATCCACAGACTCACACATAGACCCATAGACTCACACAGAGACCCATAAACTCACACAGAGACCCATAGACTCACACAGAGACCCATAGACTTACACAGAGACCCACAGACTCACATAGAGACCCATAGACTCACACAGAGACCCACAGACTCACACAGAGACCCATAGACTCACACAGAGACCCATAGACTCACACAGAGACCCATAGACTCACACAGAGACCCATAGACTCACACAGAGACCCACAGACTCACACAGAGACCCATAGACTCACAAAGCGACCCATAGACTCACACAGAGATCCACAGACTCACACATAGACACATAGACTCACACAGAGACCCATAAACTCACACAGAGACCCATAGACTCACACAGAGACCCATAGACTCACACAGAGACCCATAGACTCACACAGAGGCCCATAGACTCACACAGAGACCCATAGATTCACGCAGAGACACATAGACTCACACAGAGACCCACAGACTCACACAGAGACCCATAGACTCACACAGAGACCCACAGACTCACACAGAGACCCATAGACTCACACAGAGACACATAGACTCACACAGAGACCCACAGACTCACACAGAGACCCATAGACTCACACAGAGACCCACAGACTCACACAGAGACCCATAGACTCACACAGAGACCCATAGACTCACACAGAGACCCATAGACTCACACAGAGACCCATAGACGCACACAGAGACCCACAGACTCACACAGAGACCCATAGACTCACAAAGCGACCCATAGACTCACACAGAGATCCACAGACTCACACATAGACCCATAGACTCACACAGAGACCCATAAACTCACACAGAGACCCATAGACTCACACAGAGACCCATAGACTCACACAGAGACCCATAGACTCACACAGAGACCCACAGACTCGCACAGAGATCCACAGACTCACACAGAGACCCATAGACTCACACAGAGACCCATAGACTCACACAGAGACCCATAGACTCACACAGAGACCCATAGACTCACACAGAGACCCATAGAGTCACACAGAGACACATAGACTCACACAGAGACCCCATAGACTCACACAGAGACCAAAAGACTCACTCAGAGACCCATAGACTCACGCAGAGACCCATAGACTCACATAGAGACCCATAGACTCACTCAGAGACCCATAGACTCACACAGAGACCCACAGACTCACACAGAGACCCATAGACTCACACAGAGACCCATAGACTCACACAGAGACCCTTAGACTCACACAGAGACCCATAGACTCACACAGAGACCCACAGACTCACACAGAGACACATAGACTCACACAGAGACCCATAGACTCACACAGAGACCCATAGACTCACACAGAGACACATAGACTCACACAGAGACACATAGACTCACACAGAGACCCATAGACTCACACAGAGACCCATAGACTCACACAGAGACCCACAGACTCACACAGAGACCCACAGACTCACACAGAGACCCATAGACTCACACAGAGACCCATAGACTCACACAGAGACCCATAGACTCACACAGAGACCCATAGACTCACACAGAGACACATAGACTCACACAGAGACTCATAGACTCACACAGAGACACATAGACTCACACAGAGACCCAAAGACCCACACAGAGACCCATAGACTCACACAGAGACCCATAGACTCACACAGAGACCCACAGACTTACACAGAAACCCATAGACTCGCATATAGATCCACAGACTCACACATAGACCCATAGACTAACACAGAGACCCATAAACTCACACAGAGACCCATAGACTCACACAGAGACACATAGCCTCACACAGAGCCCCATAGACTCACACAGAGACCCACAGACTCACACAGAGACCCATAGACTCACACAGAGACCCACAGACTCACACAGAGACCTACAGACTCGCACAGAGATCCACAGACTCACACATAGACCCATAGACTCACACAGAGACCCATAAAGTCACACAGAGACCCATAGACTCACACAGAGACCGATAGACTTACACAGAGACCCACAGACTCACACAGAGACCCATAGACTCACACAGAGACCCACAGACTCACACAGAGACCCATCGACTCACAGAGAGACCCATAGACTCACACAGAGACCCACAGACTCACACAGAGACCCATAGACTCACAAAGCGACCCATAGACTCACACAGAGATCCACAGACTCACACATAGACCCATAGACTCACACAGAGACCCATAAACTCACACAGAGACCCATAGACTCACACAGAGACCCATAGACTCACACAGAGACCCATAGACTCACACAGAGACCCATAGACTCACACAGACCCATAGATTCACGCAGAGACACATAGACTCACACAGAGACCCATAGACTCACGCAGAGACCCACAGACTCGCACAGAGACCCACAGACCCGCACAGAGACCCATAGACTCACACAGCAGAGACCCATAGACTCACAGCAGAGACCCATAGACTCACGCAGAGACCCACAGATTCACACAGAGACACATAGACTCACACAGAGACCCATAGACTCACACAGAGACCCATAGACTCACACAGAGACACATAGACTCGCACAGAGACCCACAGACTCGCACAGAGACCCATAGACTCACACAGCAGAGACCCATAGACTCACGCAGAGACCCATAGACTCACACAGAGACCCACAGACTCGCACAGAGACCCACAGACTCGCACAGAGACCCATAGACTCACACAGCAGAGACCCATAGACTCACAGCAGAGTCCCACAGACTCACACAGAGACACATAGACTCACACAGAGACCCATAGACTCACACAGAGACCCATAGACTCACACAGAGACCCATAGACGCACACAGAGACACATAGACTCACACAGAGACCCACAGACTCACACAGAGACCCACAGAGTCACACAGAGACCCATAGACTCACACAGAGACCCATAGACTCACACAGGGACCCATTGACTCACACAGAGACCCATAGACTCACACAGAGACACATAGCCTCACACAGAGACCTATAGACTCACACAGAGACACATAGACCCACACAGAGACCCATAGACTCACACAGAGACCCATAGACTCACACAGAGACCCACAGACTCACACAGAGACCCATAGACTCACACAGAGACCCATAGACTCACACAGAGACACATAGACTCACACAGAGACTCATAGACTCACACAGAGACACATAGACTCACACAGAGACCCATAGACTCACACAGAGACCCATAGACTCACACAGAGACCCACAGACTCACACAGAAACCCATAGACTCGCACAGAGATCCACAGACTCACACATAGACCCATAGACTAACACAGAGACCCATAAACTCACACAGAGACCCATAGACTCACACAGAGACACATAGACTCACACAGAGACCCATAGACTCACACAGAGACCCACAGACTCACACAGAGACCCATAGACTCACACAGAGACCCACAGACTCACACAGAGACCCACAGACTCCCACAGAGATCCACAGACTCACACATAGACCCATAGACTCACACAGAGACCCATAAACTCACACAGAGACCCATAGACTCACACAGAGACCCATAGACTTACACAGAGACCCACAGACTCACATAGAGACCCATAGACTCACACAGAGACCCACAGACTCACACAGAGACCCATAGACTCACACAGAGACCCATAGACTCACACAGAGACCCATAGACTCACACAGAGACCCATAGACTCACACAGAGACCCACAGACTCACACAGAGACCCATAGACTCACAAAGCGACCCATAGACTCACACAGAGATCCACAGACTCACACATAGACACATAGACTCACACAGAGACCCATAAACTCACACAGAGACCCATAGACTCACACAGAGACCCATAGACTCACACAGAGACCCATAGACTCACACAGAGGCCCATAGACTCACACAGAGACCCATAGATTCACGCAGAGACACATAGACTCACACAGAGACCCACAGACTCACACAGAGACCCATAGACTCACACAGAGACCCACAGACTCACACAGAGACCCATAGACTCACACAGAGACACATAGACTCACACAGAGACCCACAGACTCACACAGAGACCCATAGACTCACACAGAGACCCACAGACTCACACAGAGACCCATAGACTCACACAGAGACCCATAGACTCACACAGAGACCCATAGACTCACACAGAGACCCATAGACGCACACAGAGACCCACAGACTCACACAGAGACCCATAGACTCACAAAGCGACCCATAGACTCACACAGAGATCCACAGACTCACACATAGACCCATAGACTCACACAGAGACCCATAAACTCACACAGAGACCCATAGACTCACACAGAGACCCATAGACTCACACAGAGACCCATAGACTCACACAGAGACCCACAGACTCGCACAGAGATCCACAGACTCACACAGAGACCCATAGACTCACACAGAGACCCATAGACTCACACAGAGACCCATAGACTCACACAGAGACCCATAGACTCACACAGAGACCCATAGAGTCACACAGAGACACATAGACTCACACAGAGACCCCATAGACTCACACAGAGACCAAAAGACTCACTCAGAGACCCATAGACTCACGCAGAGACCCATAGACTCACATAGAGACCCATAGACTCACTCAGAGACCCATAGACTCACACAGAGACCCACAGACTCACACAGAGACCCATAGACTCACACAGAGACCCATAGACTCACACAGAGACCCTTAGACTCACACAGAGACCCATAGACTCACACAGAGACCCACAGACTCACACAGAGACACATAGACTCACACAGAGACCCATAGACTCACACAGAGACCCATAGACTCACACAGAGACACATAGACTCACACAGAGACACATAGACTCACACAGAGACCCATAGACTCACACAGAGACCCATAGACTCACACAGAGACCCACAGACTCACACAGAGACCCACAGACTCACACAGAGACCCATAGACTCACACAGAGACCCATAGACTCACACAGAGACCCATAGACTCACACAGAGACCCATAGACTCACACAGAGACACATAGACTCACACAGAGACTCATAGACTCACACAGAGACACATAGACTCACACAGAGACCCAAAGACCCACACAGAGACCCATAGACTCACACAGAGACCCATAGACTCACACAGAGACCCACAGACTTACACAGAAACCCATAGACTCGCATATAGATCCACAGACTCACACATAGACCCATAGACTAACACAGAGACCCATAAACTCACACAGAGACCCATAGACTCACACAGAGACACATAGCCTCACACAGAGCCCCATAGACTCACACAGAGACCCACAGACTCACACAGAGACCCATAGACTCACACAGAGACCCACAGACTCACACAGAGACCTACAGACTCGCACAGAGATCCACAGACTCACACATAGACCCATAGACTCACACAGAGACCCATAAAGTCACACAGAGACCCATAGACTCACACAGAGACCGATAGACTTACACAGAGACCCACAGACTCACACAGAGACCCATAGACTCACACAGAGACCCACAGACTCACACAGAGACCCATCGACTCACAGAGAGACCCATAGACTCACACAGAGACCCACAGACTCACACAGAGACCCATAGACTCACAAAGCGACCCATAGACTCACACAGAGATCCACAGACTCACACATAGACCCATAGACTCACACAGAGACCCATAAACTCACACAGAGACCCATAGACTCACACAGAGACCCATAGACTCACACAGAGACCCATAGACTCACACAGAGACCCATAGACTCACACAGACCCATAGATTCACACAGAGACACATAGACTCACACAGAGACCCATAGACTCACGCAGAGACCCACAGACTCGCACAGAGACCCACAGACCCGCACAGAGACCCATAGACTCACACAGCAGAGACCCATAGACTCACAGCAGAGACCCATAGACTCACGCAGAGACCCACAGATTCACACAGAGACACATAGACTCACACAGAGACCCATAGACTCACACAGAGACCCATAGACTCACACAGAGACACATAGACTCGCACAGAGACCCACAGACTCGCACAGAGACCCATAGTCTCACACAGCAGAGACCCATAGACTCACGCAGAGACCCATAGACTCACACAGAGACCCACAGACTCGCACAGAGACCCACAGACTCGCACAGAGACCCATAGACTCACACAGCAGAGACCCATAGACTCACAGCAGAGTCCCACAGACTCACACAGAGACACATAGACTCACACAGAGACCCATAGACTCACACAGAGACCCATAGACTCACACAGAGACCCATAGACGCACACAGAGACACATAGACTCACACAGAGACCCACAGACTCACACAGAGACCCACAGAGTCACACAGAGACCCATAGACTCACACAGAGACCCATAGACTCACACAGAGACCCATTGACTCACACAGAGACCCATAGACTCACACAGAGACACATAGCCTCACACAGAGACCCATAGACTCACACAGAGACACATAGACCCACACAGAGACCCATAGACTCACACAGAGACCCATAGACTCACACAGAGACCCACAGACTCACACAGAGACCCATAGACTCACACAGAGACCCATAGACTCACACAGAGACACATAGACTCACACAGAGACTCATAGACTCACACAGAGACACATAGACTCACACAGAGACCCATAGACTCACACAGAGACCCATAGACTCACACAGAGACCCACAGACTCACACAGAAACCCATAGACTCGCACAGAGATCCACAGACTCACACATAGACCCATAGACTAACACAGAGACCCATAAACTCACACAGAGACCCATAGACTCACACAGAGACACATAGACTCACACAGAGACCCATAGACTCACACAGAGACCCACAGACTCACACAGAGACCCATAGACTCACACAGAGCCCCACAGACTCACACAGAGACCCACAGACTCCCACAGAGATCCACAGACTCACACATAGACCCATAGACTCACACAGAGACCCATAAACTCACACAGAGACCCATAGACTCACACAGAGACCCATAGACTTACACAGAGACCCACAGACTCACACAGAGACCCATAGACTCACACAGAGACCCATAGACTCACACAGAGACCCATAGACTCACACAGAGACCCACAGACTCACACAGAGACCCATAGACTCACAAAGCGACCCATAGACTCACACAGAGATCCACAGACTCACACATAGACCCATAGACTCACACAGAGACCCATAAACTCACACAGAGACCCATAGACTCACACAGAGACCCATAGACCCACACAGAGACCCATAGACTCACACAGAGACCCATAGACTCACACAGAGACCCATAGATTCACGCAGAGACACATAGACTCACACAGAGACCCACAGACTCACACAGAGACCCATAGACTCACACAGATACCCACAGACTCACACAGAGACCCATAGACTCACACAGAGACACATAGACTCACACAGAGACCCACAGACTCACACAGAGACCCATAGACTCACACAGAGACCCACAGACTCACACAGAGACCCATAGACTCACACAGAGACCCATAGACTCACACAGAGACCCATAGACTCACACAGAGACCCATAGACTCACACAGAGACCCACAGACTCACACAGAGACCCATAGACTCACACAGAGACCCATAGACTCACACAGAGACCCATAGACTCACACAGAGACCCGTAGACTCACACAGAGACACATAGACTCACACAGAGACACATAGACTCACACAGAGACCCATAGACTCACACAGAGACCCATAGACTCACACAGAGACCCACAGACTCACACAGAGACCCACAGACTCACACAGAGAACCCATAGACTCACACAGAGACCCATAGACTCACACAGAGACCCATAGACTCACACAGAGACCCATAGACCCACACAGAGACCCATAGACTCACACAGAGACCCATAGACTCACACAGAGACCCACAGACTTACACAGAAACCCATAGACTCGCATATAGATCCACAGACTCACACATAGACCCATAGACTAACACAGAGACCCATAAACTCACACAGAGACCCATAGACTCACACAGAGACACATAGCCTCACACAGAGACCCATAGACTCACACAGAGACCCACAGACTCACACAGAGACCCATAGACTCACACAGAGACCCATAGACTCACACAGAGACCCATAGAGTCACACAGAGACACATAGACTCACACAGAGACCCCATAGACTCACACAGAGACCAAAAGACTCACTCAGAGACCCATAGACTCACGCAGAGACCCATAGACTCACATAGAGACCCATAGACTCACTCAGAGACCCATAGACTCACACAGAGACCCTTAGACTCACACAGAGACCCATAGACTCACACAGAGACCCACAGACTCACACAGAGACACATAGACTCACACAGAGACCCATAGACTCACACAGAGACCCATAGACTCACACAGAGACACATAGACTCACAGAGAGACACATAGACTCACACAGAGACCCATAGACTCACACAGAGACCCATAGACTCACACAGAGACCCACAGACTCACACAGAGACCCACAGACTCACACAGAGACCCATAGACTCACACAGAGACCCATAGACTCACACAGAGACCCATAGACTCACACAGAGACCCATAGACTCACACAGAGACCCATAGACTCACACAGAGACCCATAGACTCACACAGAGACACATAGACTCACACAGAGACTCATAGACTCACACAGAGACACATAGACTCACACAGAGACCCATAGACCCACACAGAGACCCATAGACTCACACAGAGACCCATAGACTCACACAGAGACCCACAGACTTACACAGAAACCCATAGACTCGCATATAGATCCACAGACTCACACATAGACCCATAGACTAACACAGAGACCCATAAACTCACACAGAGACCCATAGACTCACACAGAGACACATAGCCTCACACAGAGACCCATAGACTCACACAGAGACCCACAGACTCACACAGAGACCCATAGACTCACACAGAGACCCACAGACTCACACAGAAACCCACAGACTCGCACAGAGATCCACAAACTCACACATAGACCCATAGACTCACACAGAGACCCATAAAGTCACACAGAGACCCATAGACTCACACAGAGACCGATAGACTTACACAGAGACCCACAGACTCACACAGAGACCCATAGACTCACACAGAGACCCACAGACTCACACAGAGACCCATCGACTCACACAGAGACCCATAGACTCACACAGAGACCCACAGACTCACACAGAGACCCATAGACTCACAAAGCGACCCATAGACTCACACAGAGATCCACAGACTCACACATAGACCTATAGACTCACACAGAGACCCATAAACTCACACAGAGACCCATAGACTCACACAGAGACCCATAGACTCACACAGAGACCCATAGACTCACACAGAGACCCATAGACTCACACAGACCCATAGATTCACGCAGAGACACATAGACTCACACAGAGACCCATAGACTCACGCAGAGACCTATAGACTCACACAGAGACCCACAGACTCGCACAGAGACCCACAGAATCGCACAGAGACCCATAGACTCACACAGCAGAGACCCATAGACTCACAGCAGAGACCCATAGACTCACGCAGAGACCCACAGATTCACACAGAGACACATAGACTCACACAGAGACCCACAGACTCACACAGAGACCCATCGACTCACACAGAGACCCATAGACTCACACAGAGACCCACAGACTCACACAGAGACCCATAGACTCACAAAGCGACCCATAGACTCACACAGAGATCCACAGACTCACACATAGACCCATAGACTCACACAGAGACCCATAAACTCACACAGAGACCCATAGACTCACACAGAGACCCATAGACTCACACAGAGACCCATAGACTCACACAGAGACCCATAGACTCACATAGACCCATAGATTCACGCAGAGACACATAGACTCACACAGAGACCCATAGACTCACGCAGAGACCCATAGACTCACACAGAGACCCACAGACTCGCACAGAGACCCACAGACTCGCACAGAGACCCATAGACTCACACAGCAGAGACCCATAGACTCACAGCAGAGACCCATAGACTCACGCAGAGACCCACAGATTCACACAGAGACACATAGACTCACACAGAGACCCATAGACTCACACAGAGACCCATAGACTCACACAGAGACACATAGACTCGCACTGAGACCCACAGACTCGCACAGAGACCCATAGACTCACACAGCAGAGACCCATAGACTCACGCAGAGACCCATAGACTCACACAGAGACCCACAGACTCGCACAGAGACCCACAGACTCGCACAGAGACCCATAGACTCACACAGCAGAGACCCATAGACTCACAGCAGAGTCCCACAGACTCACACAGAGACACATAGACTCACACAGAGACCCATAGACTCACACAGAGACCCATAGACTCACACAGAGACCCATAGACGCACACAGAGACACATAGACTCACACAGAGACCCACAGACTCACACAGAGACCCACAGAGTCACACAGAGACCCATAGACTCACACAGAGACCCATAGACTCACACAGGGACCCATTGACTCACACAGAGACCCATAGACTCACACAGAGACACATAGACTCACACAGAGACCCACAGACTCACACAGAGACCCATAGACTCACACAGAGACCCACAGACTCACACAGAGACCCATAGACTCACACAGAGACACATAGCCTCACACAGAGACCCATAGACTCACACAGAGACCCACAGACTCACACAGAGACCCATAGACTCACACAGAGACCCATAGACTCACACAGAGACCCATAGAGTCACACAGAGACACATAGACTCACACAGAGACCCCATAGACTCACACAGAGACCAAAAGACTCACTCAGAGACCCATAGACTCACGCAGAGACCCATAGACTCACATAGAGACCCATAGACTCACTCAGAGACCCATAGACTCACACAGAGACCCTTAGACTCACACAGAGACCCATAGACTCACACAGAGACCCACAGACTCACACAGAGACACATAGACTCACACAGAGACCCATAGACTCACACAGAGACCCATAGACTCACACAGAGACACATAGACTCACAGAGAGACACATAGACTCACACAGAGACCCATAGACTCACACAGAGACCCATAGACTCACACAGAGACCCACAGACTCACACAGAGACCCACAGACTCACACAGAGACCCATAGACTCACACAGAGACCCATAGACTCACACAGAGACCTATAGACTCACACAGAGACCCATAGACTCACACAGAGACCCATAGACTCACACAGAGACCCATAGACTCACACAGAGACACATAGACTCACAAAGCGACCCATAGACTCACACAGAGATCCACAGACTCACACATAGACCCATAGACTCACACAGAGACCCATAAACTCACACAGAGACCCATAGACTCACACAGAGACCCATAGACTCACACAGAGACCCATAGACTCACACAGAGACCCATAGACTCACACAGACCCATAGATTCACGCAGAGACACATAGACTCACACAGAGACCCATAGACTCACGCAGAGACCCACAGACTCGCACAGAGACCCACAGACCCGCACAGAGACCCATAGACTCACACAGCAGAGACCCATAGACTCACAGCAGAGACCCATAGACTCACGCAGAGAACCACAGATTCACACAGAGACACATAGACTCACACAGAGACCCATAGACTCACACAGAGACCCATAGACTCACACAGAGACACATAGACTCGCACAGAGACCCACAGACTCGCACAGAGACCCATAGACTCACACAGCAGAGACCCATAGACTCACGCAGAGACCCATAGACTCACACAGAGACCCACAGACTCGCACAGAGACCCACAGACTCGCACAGAGACCCATAGACTCACACAGCAGAGACCCATAGACTCACAGCAGAGTCCCACAGACTCACACAGAGACACATAGACTCACACAGAGACCCATAGACTCACACAGAGACCCATAGACTCACACAGAGACCCATAGACGCACACAGAGACACATAGACTCACACAGAGACCCACAGACTCACACAGAGACCCACAGAGTCACACAGAGACCCATAGACTCACACAGAGACCCATAGACTCACACAGAGACCCATTGACTCACACAGAGACCCATAGACTCACACAGAGACACATAGCCTCACACAGAGACCCATAGACTCACACAGAGACACATAGACCCACACAGAGACCCATAGACTCACACAGAGACCCATAGACTCACACAGAGACCCACAGACTCACACAGAGACCCATAGACTCACACAGAGACCCATAGACTCACACAGAGACACATAGACTCACACAGAGACTCATAGACTCACACAGAGACACATAGACTCACACAGAGACCCATAGACTCACACAGAGACCCATAGACTCACACAGAGACCCACAGACTCACACAGAAACCCATAGACTCGCACAGAGATCCACAGACTCACACATAGACCCATAGACTAACACAGAGACCCATAAACTCACACAGAGACCCATAGACTCACACAGAGACACATAGACTCACACAGAGACCCATAGACTCACACAGAGACCCACAGACTCACACAGAGACCCATAGACTCACACAGAGCCCCACAGACTCACACAGAGACCCACAGACTCCCACAGAGATCCACAGACTCACACATAGACCCATAGACTCACACAGAGACCCATAAACTCACACAGAGACCCATAGACTCACACAGAGACCCATAGACTTACACAGAGACCCACAGACTCACACAGAGACCCATAGACTCACACAGAGACCCATAGACTCACACAGAGACCCATAGACTCACACAGAGACCCACAGACTCACACAGAGACCCATAGACTCACAAAGCAACCCATAGACTCACACAGAGATCCACAGACTCACACATAGACCCATAGACTCACACAGAGACCCATAAACTCACACAGAGACCCATAGACTCACACAGAGACCCATAGACCCACACAGAGACCCATAGACTCACACAGAGACCCATAGACTCACACAGAGACCCATAGATTCACGCAGAGACACATAGACTCACACAGAGACCCACAGACTCACACAGAGACCCATAGACTCACACAGATACCCACAGACTCACACAGAGACCCATAGACTCACACAGAGACACATAGACTCACACAGAGACCCACAGACTCACACAGAGACCCATAGACTCACACAGAGACCCACAGACTCACACAGAGACCCATAGACTCACACAGAGACCCATAGACTCACACAGAGACCCATAGACTCACACAGAGACCCATAGACTCACACAGAGACCCACAGACTCACACAGAGACCCATAGACTCACACAGAGACCCATAGACTCACACAGAGACCCATAGACTCACACAGAGACCCGTAGACTCACACAGAGACACATAGACTCACACAGAGACACATAGACTCACACAGAGACCCATAGACTCACACAGAGACCCATAGACTCACACAGAGACCCACAGACTCACACAGAGACCCACAGACTCACACAGAGAACCCATAGACTCACACAGAGACCCATAGACTCACACAGAGACCCATAGACTCACACAGAGACCCATAGACCCACACAGAGACCCATAGACTCACACAGAGACCCATAGACTCACACAGAGACCCACAGACTTACACAGAAACCCATAGACTCGCATATAGATCCACAGACTCACACATAGACCCATAGACTAACACAGAGACCCATAAACTCACACAGAGACCCATAGACTCACACAGAGACACATAGCCTCACACAGAGACCCATAGACTCACACAGAGACCCACAGACTCACACAGAGACCCATAGACTCACACAGAGACCCATAGACTCACACAGAGACCCATAGAGTCACACAGAGACACATAGACTCACACAGAGACCCCATAGACTCACACAGAGACCAAAAGACTCACTCAGAGACCCATAGACTCACGCAGAGACCCATAGACTCACATAGAGACCCATAGACTCACTCAGAGACCCATAGACTCACACAGAGACCCTTAGACTCACACAGAGACCCATAGACTCACACAGAGACCCACAGACTCACACAGAGACACATAGACTCACACAGAGACCCATAGACTCACACAGAGACCCATAGACTCACACAGAGACACATAGACTCACAGAGAGACACATAGACTCACACAGAGACCCATAGACTCACACAGAGACCCATAGACTCACACAGAGACCCACAGACTCACACAGAGACCCACAGACTCACACAGAGACCCATAGACTCACACAGAGACCCATAGACTCACACAGAGACCCATAGACTCACACAGAGACCCATAGACTCACACAGAGACCCATAGACTCACACAGAGACCCATAGACTCACACAGAGACACATAGACTCACACAGAGACTCATAGACTCACACAGAGACACATAGACTCACACAGAGACCCATAGACCCACACAGAGACCCATAGACTCACACAGAGACCCATAGACTCACACAGAGACCCACAGACTTACACAGAAACCCATAGACTCGCATATAGATCCACAGACTCACACATAGACCCATAGACTAACACAGAGACCCATAAACTCACACAGAGACCCATAGACTCACACAGAGACACATAGCCTCACACAGAGACCCATAGACTCACACAGAGACCCACAGACTCACACAGAGACCCATAGACTCACACAGAGACCCACAGACTCACACAGAAACCCACAGACTCGCACAGAGATCCACAAACTCACACATAGACCCATAGACTCACACAGAGACCCATAAAGTCACACAGAGACCCATAGACTCACACAGAGACCGATAGACTTACACAGAGACCCACAGACTCACACAGAGACCCATAGACTCACACAGAGACCCACAGACTCACACAGAGACCCATCGACTCACACAGAGACCCATAGACTCACACAGAGACCCACAGACTCACACAGAGACCCATAGACTCACAAAGCGACCCATAGACTCACACAGAGATCCACAGACTCACACATAGACCTATAGACTCACACAGAGACCCATAAACTCACACAGAGACCCATAGACTCACACAGAGACCCATAGACTCACACAGAGACCCATAGACTCACACAGAGACCCATAGACTCACACAGACCCATAGATTCACGCAGAGACACATAGACTCACACAGAGACCCATAGACTCACGCAGAGACCCATAGACTCACACAGAGACCCACAGACTCGCACAGAGACCCACAGACTCGCACAGAGACCCATAGACTCACACAGCAGAGACCCATAGACTCACAGCAGAGACCCATAGACTCACGCAGAGACCCACAGATTCACACAGAGACACATAGACTCACACAGAGACCCACAGACTCACACAGAGACCCATCGACTCACACAGAGACCCATAGACTCACACAGAGACCCACAGACTCACACAGAGACCCATAGACTCACAAAGCGACCCATAGACTCACACAGAGATCCACAGACTCACACATAGACCCATAGACTCACACAGAGACCCATAAACTCACACAGAGACCCATAGACTCACACAGAGACCCATAGACTCACACAGAGACCCATAGACTCACACAGAGACCCATAGACTCACACAGACCCATAGATTCACGCAGAGACACATAGACTCACACAGAGACCCATAGACTCACGCAGAGACCCATAGACTCACACAGAGACCCACAGACTCGCACAGAGACCCACAGACTCGCACAGAGACCCATAGACTCACACAGCAGAGACCCATAGACTCACAGCAGAGACCCATAGACTCACGCAGAGACCCACAGATTCACACAGAGACACATAGACTCACACAGAGACCCATAGACTCACACAGAGACCCATAGACTCACACAGAGACACATAGACTCGCACTGAGACCCACAGACTCGCACAGAGACCCATAGACTCACACAGCAGAGACCCATAGACTCACGCAGAGACCCATAGACTCACACAGAGACCCACAGACTCGCACAGAGACCCACAGACTCGCACAGAGACCCATAGACTCACACAGCAGAGACCCATAGACTCACAGCAGAGTCCCACAGACTCACACAGAGACACATAGACTCACACAGAGACCCATAGACTCACACAGAGACCCATAGACTCACACAGAGACCCATAGACGCACACAGAGACACATAGACTCACACAGAGACCCACAGACTCACACAGAGACCCACAGAGTCACACAGAGACCCATAGACTCACACAGAGACCCATAGACTCACACAGGGACCCATTGACTCACACAGAGACCCATAGACTCACACAGAGACACATAGACTCACACAGAGACCCACAGACTCACACAGAGACCCATAGACTCACACAGAGACCCACAGACTCACACAGAGACCCATAGACTCATACAGAGACACATAGCCTCACACAGAGACCCATAGACTCACACAGAGACCCACAGACTCACACAGAGACCCATAGACTCACACAGAGACCCATAGACTCACACAGAGACCCATAGAGTCACACAGAGACACATAGACTCACACAGAGACCCCATAGACTCACACAGAGACCAAAAGACTCACTCAGAGACCCATAGACTCACGCAGAGACCCATAGACTCACATAGAGACCCATAGACTCACTCAGAGACCCATAGACTCACACAGAGACCCTTAGACTCACACAGAGACCCATAGACTCACACAGAGACCCACAGACTCACACAGAGACACATAGACTCACACAGAGACCCATAGACTCACACAGAGACCCATAGACTCACACAGAGACACATAGACTCACAGAGAGACACATAGACTCACACAGAGACCCATAGACTCACACAGAGACCCATAGACTCACACAGAGACCCACAGACTCACACAGAGACCCACAGACTCACACAGAGACCCATAGACTCACACAGAGACCCATAGACTCACACAGAGACCCATAGACTCACACAGAGACCCATAGACTCACACAGAGACCCATAGACTCACACAGAGACCCATAGACTCACACAGAGACACATAGACTCACACAGAGACTCATAGACTCACACAGAGACACATAGACTCACACAGAGACCCATAGACCCACACAGAGACCCATAGACTCACACAGAGACCCATAGACTCACACAGAGACCCACAGACTTACACAGAAACCCATAGACTCGCATATAGATCCACAGACTCACACATAGACCCATAGACTAACACAGAGACCCATAAACTCACACAGAGACCCATAGACTCACACAGAGACACATAGCCTCACACAGAGACCCATAGACTCACACAGAGACCCACAGACTCACACAGAGACCCATAGACTCACACAGAGACCCACAGACTCACACAGAAACCCACAGACTCGCACAGAGATCCACAAACTCACACATAGACCCATAGACTCACACAGAGACCCATAAAGTCACACAGAGACCCATAGACTCACACAGAGACCGATAGACTTACACAGAGACCCACAGACTCACACAGAGACCCATAGACTCACACAGAGACCCACAGACTCACACAGAGACCCATCGACTCACACAGAGACCCATAGACTCACACAGAGACCCACAGACTCACACAGAGACCCATAGACTCACAAAGCGACCCATAGACTCACACAGAGATCCACAGACTCACACATAGACCTATAGACTCACACAGAGACCCATAAACTCACACAGAGACCCATAGACTCACACAGAGACCCATAGACTCACACAGAGACCCATAGACTCACACAGAGACCCATAGACTCACACAGACCCATAGATTCACGCAGAGACACATAGACTCACACAGAGACCCATAGACTCACGCAGAGACCCATAGACTCACACAGAGACCCACAGACTCGCACAGAGACCCACAGACTCGCACAGAGACCCATAGACTCACACAGCAGAGACCCATAGACTCACAGCAGAGACCCATAGACTCACGCAGAGACCCACAGATTCACACAGAGACACATAGACTCACACAGAGACCCACAGACTCACACAGAGACCCATCGACTCACACAGAGACCCATAGACTCACACAGAGACCCACAGACTCACACAGAGACCCATAGACTCACAAAGCGACCCATAGACTCACACAGAGATCCACAGACTCACACATAGACCCATAGACTCACACAGAGACCCATAAACTCACACAGAGACCCATAGACTCACACAGAGACCCATAGACTCACACAGAGACCCATAGACTCACACAGAGACCCATAGACTCACACAGACCCATAGATTCACGCAGAGACACATAGACTCACACAGAGACCCATAGACTCACGCAGAGACCCATAGACTCACACAGAGACCCACAGACTCGCACAGAGACCCACAGACTCGCACAGAGACCCATAGACTCACACAGCAGAGACCCATAGACTCACAGCAGAGACCCATAGACTCACGCAGAGACCCACAGATTCACACAGAGACACATAGACTCACACAGAGACCCATAGACTCACACAGAGACCCATAGACTCACACAGAGACACATAGACTCGCACTGAGACCCACAGACTCGCACAGAGACCCATAGACTCACACAGCAGAGACCCATAGACTCACGCAGAGACCCATAGACTCACACAGAGACCCACAGACTCGCACAGAGACCCACAGACTCGCACAGAGACCCATAGACTCACACAGCAGAGACCCATAGACTCACAGCAGAGTCCCACAGACTCACACAGAGACACATAGACTCACACAGAGACCCATAGACTCACACAGAGACCCATAGACTCACACAGAGACCCATAGACGCAAACAGAGACACATAGACTCACACAGAGACCCACAGACTCACACAGAGACCCACAGAGTCACACAGAGACCCATAGACTCACACAGAGACCCATAGACTCACACAGGGACCCATTGACTCACACAGAGACCCATAGACCCACACAGAGACACATAGACTCACACAGAGACCCACAGACTCACACAGAGACCCATAGACTCACACAGAGACCCACAGACTCACACAGAGACCCATAGACTCACACAGAGACACATAGACTCACACAGAGACCCACAGACTCACACAGAGACCCATAGACTCACACAGAGACCCACAGACTCACACAGAGACCCATAGACTCACACAGAGACCCATAGACTCACACAGAGACCCATAGACTCACACAGAGACCCATAGACGCACACAGAGACCTACAGACTCACACAGAGACCCATAGACTCACAAAGCGACCCATAGACTCACACAGAGATCCACAGACTCACACATAGACCCATAGACTCACACAGAGACCCATAAACTCACACAGAGACCCATAGACTCACACAGAGACCCATAGACTCACACAGAGACCCATAGACTCACACAGAGACCCACAGACTCGCACAGAGATCCACAGACTCACACAGAGACCCATAGACTCACACAGAGACCCATAGACTCACACAGAGACCCATAGACTCACACAGAGACCCATAGACTCACACAGAGACCCATAGAGTCACACAGAGACCCATAGACTCACTCAGAGACCCATAGACTCACACAGAGACCCACAGACTCACACAGAGACCCATAGACTCACACAGAGACCCATAGACTCACACAGAGACCCTTAGACTCACACAGAGACCCATAGACTCACACAGAGACCCACAGACTCACACAGAGACACATAGACTCACACAGAGACCCATAGACTCACACAGAGACCCATAGACTCACACAGAGACACATAGACTCACACAGAGACACATAGACTCACACAGAGACCCATAGACTCACACAGAGACCCATAGACTCACACAGAGACCCACAGACTCACACAGAGACCCACAGACTCACACAGAGACCCATAGACTCACACAGAGACCCATAGACTCACACAGAGACCCATAGACTCACACAGAGACCCATAGACTCACACAGAGACACATAGACTCACACAGAGACTCATAGACTCACACAGAGACACATAGACTCACACAGAGACCCAAAGACCCACACAGAGACCCATAGACTCACACAGAGACCCATAGACTCACACAGAGACCCACAGACTTACACAGAAACCCATAGACTCGCATATAGATCCACAGACTCACACATAGACCCATAGACTAACACAGAGACCCATAAACTCACACAGAGACCCATAGACTCACACAGAGACACATAGCCTCACACAGAGACCCATAGACTCACACAGAGACCCACAGACTCACACAGAGACCCATAGACTCACACAGAGACCCACAGACTCACACAGAGACCTACAGACTCGCACAGAGATCCACAGACTCACACATAGACCCATAGACTCACACAGAGACCCATAAAGTCACACAGAGACCCATAGACTCACACAGAGACCGATAGACTTACACAGAGACCCACAGACTCACACAGAGACCCATAGACTCACACAGAGACCCACAGACTCACACAGAGACCCATCGACTCACAGAGAGACCCATAGACTCACACAGAGACCCACAGACTCACACAGAGACCCATAGACTCACAAAGCGACCCATAGACTCACACAGAGATCCACAGACTCACACATAGACCCATAGACTCACACAGAGACCCATAAACTCACACAGAGTCCCATAGACTCACACAGAGACCCATAGACTCACACAGAGACCCATAGACTCACACAGAGACCCATAGACTCACACAGACCCATAGATTCACGCAGAGACACATAGACTCACACAGAGACCCATAGACTCACGCAGAGACCCACAGACTCGCACAGAGACCCACAGACCCGCACAGAGACCCATAGACTCACACAGCAGAGACCCATAGACTCACAGCAGAGACCCATAGACTCACGCAGAGACCCACAGATTCACACAGAGACACATAGACTCACACAGAGACCCATAGACTCACACAGAGACCCATAGACTCACACAGAGACACATAGACTCGCACAGAGACCCACAGACTCGCACAGAGACCCATAGACTCACACAGCAGAGACCCATAGACTCACGCAGAGACCCATAGACTCACACAGAGACCCACAGACTCGCACAGAGACCCACAGACTCGCACAGAGACCCATAGACTCACACAGCAGAGACCCATAGACTCACAGCAGAGTCCCACAGACTCACACAGAGACACATAGACTCACACAGAGACCCATAGACTCACACAGAGACCCATAGACTCACACAGAGACCCATAGACGCACACAGAGACACATAGACTCACACAGAGACCCACAGACTCACACAGAGACCCACAGAGTCACACAGAGACCCATAGACTCACACAGAGACCCATAGACTCACACAGAGACCCATTGACTCACACAGAGACCCATAGACTCACACAGAGACACATAGCCTCACACAGAGACCCATAGACTCACACAGAGACACATAGACCCACACAGAGACCCATAGACTCACACAGAGACCCATAGACTCACACAGAGACCCACAGACTCACACAGAGACCCATAGACTCACACAGAGACCCATAGACTCACACAGAGACACATAGACTCACACAGAGACTCATAGACTCACACAGAGACACATAGACTCACACAGAGACCCATAGACTCACACAGAGACCCATAGACTCACACAGAGACCCACAGACTCACACAGAAACCCATAGACTCGCACAGAGATCCACAGACTCACACATAGACCCATAGACTAACACAGAGACCCATAAACTCACACAGAGACCCATAGACTCACACAGAGACACATAGACTCACACAGAGACCCATAGACTCACACAGAGACCCACAGACTCACACAGAGACCCATAGACTCACACAGAGCCCCACAGACTCACACAGAGACCCACAGACTCCCACAGAGATCCACAGACTCACACATAGACCCATAGACTCACACAGAGACCCATAAACTCACACAGAGACCCATAGACTCACACAGAGACCCATAGACTTACACAGAGACCCACAGACTCACACAGAGACCCATAGACTCACACAGAGACCCATAGACTCACACAGAGACCCATAGACTCACACAGAGACCCACAGACTCACACAGAGACCCATAGACTCACAAAGCGACCCATAGACTCACACAGAGATCCACAGACTCACACATAGACCCATAGACTCACACAGAGACCCATAAACTCACACAGAGACCCATAGACTCACACAGAGACCCATAGACCCACACAGAGACCCATAGACTCACACAGAGACCCATAGACTCACACAGAGACCCATAGATTCACGCAGAGACACATAGACTCACACAGAGACCCACAGACTCACACAGAGACCCATAGACTCACACAGATACCCACAGACTCACACAGAGACCCATAGACTCACACAGAGACACATAGACTCACACAGAGACCCACAGACTCACACAGAGACACATAGACTCACACAGAGACACATAGACTCACACAGAGACCCATAGACTCACACAGAGACCCATAGACTCACACAGAGACCCACAGACTCACACAGAGACCCATAGACTCACACAGAGACCCATAGACTCACACAGAGACCCATAGACTCACACAGAGACCCATAGACTCACACAGAGACCCACAGACTCACACAGAGACCCATAGACTCACACAGAGACCCATAGACTCACACAGAGACCCATAGACTCACACAGAGACCCGTAGACTCACACAGAGACACATAGACTCACACAGAGACACATAGACTCACACAGAGACCCATAGACTCACACAGAGACCCATAGACTCACACAGAGACCCACAGACTCACACAGAGACCCACAGACTCACACAGAGAACCCATAGACTCACACAGAGACCCATAGACTCACACAGAGACCCATAGACTCACACAGAGACCCATAGACCCACACAGAGACCCATAGACTCACACAGAGACCCATAGACTCACACAGAGACCCACAGACTTACACAGAAACCCATAGACTCGCATATAGATCCACAGACTCACACATAGACCCATAGACTAACACAGAGACCCATAAACTCACACAGAGACCCATAGACTCACACAGAGACACATAGCCTCACACAGAGACCCATAGACTCACACAGAGACCCACAGACTCACACAGAGACCCATAGACTCACACAGAGACCCATAGACTCACACAGAGACCCATAGAGTCACACAGAGACACATAGACTCACACAGAGACCCCATAGACTCACACAGAGACCAAAAGACTCACTCAGAGACCCATAGACTCACGCAGAGACCCATAGACTCACATAGAGACCCATAGACTCACTCAGAGACCCATAGACTCACACAGAGACCCTTAGACTCACACAGAGACCCATAGACTCACACAGAGACCCACAGACTCACACAGAGACACATAGACTCACACAGAGACCCATAGACTCACACAGAGACCCATAGACTCACACAGAGACACATAGACTCACAGAGAGACACATAGACTCACACAGAGACCCATAGACTCACACAGAGACCCATAGACTCACACAGAGACCCACAGACTCACACAGAGACCCACAGACTCACACAGAGACCCATAGACTCACACAGAGACCCATAGACTCACACAGAGACCCATAGACTCACACAGAGACCCATAGACTCACACAGAGACCCATAGACTCACACAGAGACCCATAGACTCACACAGAGACACATAGACTCACACAGAGACTCATAGACTCACACAGAGACACATAGACTCACACAGAGACCCATAGACCCACACAGAGACCCATAGACTCACACAGAGACCCATAGACTCACACAGAGACCCACAGACTTACACATAAACCCATAGACTCGCATATAGATCCACAGACTCACACATAGACCCATAGACTAACACAGAGACCCATAAACTCACACAGAGACCCATAGACTCACACAGAGACACATAGCCTCACACAGAGACCCATAGACTCACACAGAGACCCACAGACTCACACAGAGACCCATAGACTCACACAGAGACCCACAGACTCACACAGAAACCCACAGACTCGCACAGAGATCCACAAACTCACACATAGACCCATAGACTCACACAGAGACCCATAAAGTCACACAGAGACCCATAGACTCACACAGAGACCGATAGACTTACACAGAGACCCACAGACTCACACAGAGACCCATAGACTCACACAGAGACCCACAGACTCACACAGAGACCCATCGACTCACACAGAGACCCATAGACTCACACAGAGACCCACAGACTCACACAGAGACCCATAGACTCACAAAGCGACCCATAGACTCACACAGAGATCCACAGACTCACACATAGACCTATAGACTCACACAGAGACCCATAAACTCACACAGAGACCCATAGACTCACACAGAGACCCATAGACTCACACAGAGACCCATAGACTCACACAGAGACCCATAGACTCACACAGACCCATAGATTCACGCAGAGACACATAGACTCACACAGAGACCCATAGACTCACGCAGAGACCCATAGACTCACACAGAGACCCACAGACTCGCACAGAGACCCACAGACTCGCACAGAGACCCATAGACTCACACAGCAGAGACCCATAGACTCACAGCAGAGACCCATAGACTCACGCAGAGACCCACAGATTCACACAGAGACACATAGACTCACACAGAGACCCACAGACTCACACAGAGACCCATCGACTCACACAGAGACCCATAGACTCACACAGAGACCCACAGACTCACACAGAGACCCATAGACTCACAAAGCGACCCATAGACTCACACAGAGATCCACAGACTCACACATAGACCCATAGACTCACACAGAGACCCATAAACTCACACAGAGACCCATAGACTCACACAGAGACCCATAGACTCACACAGAGACCCATAGACTCACACAGAGACCCATAGACTCACACAGACCCATAGATTCACGCAGAGACACATAGACTCACACAGAGACCCATAGACTCACGCAGAGACCCATAGACTCACACAGAGACCCACAGACTCGCACAGAGACCCACAGACTCGCACAGAGACCCATAGACTCACACAGCAGAGACCCATAGACTCACAGCAGAGACCCATAGACTCACGCAGAGACCCACAGATTCACACAGAGACACATAGACTCACACAGAGACCCATAGACTCACACAGAGACCCATAGACTCACACAGAGACACATAGACTCGCACTGAGACCCACAGACTCGCACAGAGACCCATAGACTCACACAGCAGAGACCCATAGACTCACGCAGAGACCCATAGACTCACACAGAGACCCACAGACTCGCACAGAGACCCACAGACTCGCACAGAGACCCATAGACTCACACAGCAGAGACCCATAGACTCACAGCAGAGTCCCACAGACTCACACAGAGACACATAGACTCACACAGAGACCCATAGACTCACACAGAGACCCATAGACTCACACAGAGACCCATAGACGCACACAGAGACACATAGACTCACACAGAGACCCACAGACTCACACAGAGACCCACAGAGTCACACAGAGACCCATAGACTCACACAGAGACCCATAGACTCACACAGGGACCCATTGACTCACACAGAGACCCATAGACTCACACAGAGACACATAGCCTCACACAGAGACCTATAGACTCACACAGAGACACATAGACCCACACAGAGACCCATAGACTCACACAGAGACCCATAGACTCACACAGAGACCCACAGACTCACACAGAGACCCATAGACTCACACAGAGACCCATAGACTCACACAGAGACACATAGACTCACACAGAGACTCATAGACTCACACAGAGACACATAGACTCACACAGAGACCCATAGACTCACACAGAGACCCATAGACTCACACAGAGACCCACAGACTCACACAGAAACCCATAGACTCGCACAGAGATCCACAGACTCACACATAGACCCATAGACTAACACAGAGACCCATAAACTCACACAGAGACCCATAGACTCACACAGAGACACATAGACTCACACAGAGACCCATAGACTCACACAGAGACCCACAGACTCACACAGAGACCCATAGACTCACACAGAGACCCACAGACTCACACAGAGACCCACAGACTCCCACAGAGATCCACAGACTCACACATAGACCCATAGACTCACACAGAGACCCATAAACTCACACAGAGACCCATAGACTCACACAGAGACCCATAGACTTACACAGAGACCCACAGACTCACACAGAGACCCATAGACTCACACAGAGACCCACAGACTCACACAGAGACCCATAGACTCACACAGAGACCCATAGACTCACACAGAGACCCATAGACTCACACAGAGACCCATAGACTCACACAGAGACCCACAGACTCACACAGAGACCCATAGACTCACAAAGCGACCCATAGACTCACACAGAGATCCACAGACTCACACATAGACCCATAGACTCACACAGAGACCCATAAACTCACACAGAGACCCATAGACTCACACAGAGACCCATAGACTCACACAGAGACCCATAGACTCACACAGAGGCCCATAGACTCACACAGAGACCCATAGATTCACGCAGAGACACATAGACTCACACAGAGACCCACAGACTCACACAGAGACCCATAGACTCACACAGAGACCCATAGACTCACACAGAGACACATAGACTCACACAGAGACCCACAGACTCACACAGAGACCCATAGACTCACACAGAGACCCACAGACTCACACAGAGACCCATAGACTCACACAGAGACCCATAGACTCACACAGAGACCCATAGACTCACACAGAGACCCATAGACTCACACAGAGACCCACAGACTCACACAGAGACCCACAGACTCACACAGAGACCCATAGACTCACAAAGCGACCCATAGACTCACACAGAGATCCACAGACTCACACATAGACCCATAGACTCACACAGAGACCCATAAACTCACACAGAGACCCATAGACTCACACAGAGACCCATAGACTCACACAGAGACCCATAGACTCACACAGAGACCCATAGAGTCACACAGAGACACATAGACTCACACAGAGACCCCATAGACTCACACAGAGACCAAAAGACTCACTCAGAGACCCATAGACTCACGCAGAGACCCATAGACTCACATAGAGACCCATAGACTCACTCAGAGACCCATAGACTCACACAGAGACCCACAGACTCACACAGAGACCCATAGACTCACACAGAGACCCATAGACTCACACAGAGACCCTTAGACTCACACAGAGACCCATAGACTCACACAGAGACCCACAGACTCACACAGAGACACATAGACTCACACAGAGACCCATAGACTCACACAGAGACCCATAGACTCACACAGAGACACATAGACTCACACAGAGACACATAGACTCACACAGAGACCCATAGACTCACACAGAGACCCATAGACTCACACAGAGACCCACAGACTCACACAGAGACCCACAGACTCAAACAGAGACCCATAGACTCACACAGAGACCCATAGACTCACACAGAGACCCATAGACTCACACAGAGACCCATAGACTCACACAGAGACCCATAGACTCACACAGAGACCCATAGACTCACACAGAGACACATAGACTCACACAGAGACTCATAGACTCACACAGAGACACATAGACTCACACAGAGACCCATAGACCCACACAGAGACCCATAGACTCACACAGAGACCCATAGACTCACACAGAGACCCACAGACTTACGCAGAAACCCATAGACTCGCATATAGATCCACAGACTCACACATAGACCCATAGACTAACACAGAGACCCATAAACTCACACAGAGACCCATAGACTCACACAGAGACACATAGCCTCACACAGAGACCCATAGACTCACACAGAGACCCACAGACTCACACAGAGACCCATAGACTCACACAGAGACCCACAGACTCACACAGAGACCTACAGACTCGCACAGAGATCCACAGACTCACACATAGACCCATAGACTCACACAGAGACCCATAAAGTCACACAGAGACCCATAGACTCACACAGAGACCGATAGACTTACACAGAGACCCACAGACTCACACAGAGACCCATAGACTCACACAGAGACCCACAGACTCACACAGAGACCCATCGACTCACAGAGAGACCCATAGACTCACACAGAGACCCACAGACTCACACAGAGACCCATAGACTCACAAAGCGACCCATAGACTCACACAGAGATCCACAGACTCACACATAGACCCACAGACTCGCACAGAGACCCATAGACTCACACAGCAGAGACCCATAGACTCACGCAGAGACCCATAGACTCACACAGAGACCCACAGACTCGCACAGAGACCCACAGACTCGCACAGAGACCCATAGACTCACACAGCAGAGACCCATAGACTCACAGCAGAGTCCCACAGACTCACACAGAGACACATAGACTCACACAGAGACCCATAGACTCACACAGAGACCCATAGACTCACACAGAGACCCATAGACGCACACAGAGACACATAGACTCACACAGAGACCCACAGACTCACACAGAGACCCACAGAGTCACACAGAGACCCATAGACTCACACAGAGACCCATAGACTCACACAGGGACCCATTGACTCACACAGAGACCCATAGACTCACACAGAGACACATAGCCTCACACAGAGACCTATAGACTCACACAGAGACACATAGACCCACACAGAGACCCATAGACTCACACAGAGACCCATAGACTCACACAGAGACCCACAGACTCACACAGAGACCCATAGACTCACACAGAGACCCATAGACTCACACAGAGACACATAGACTCACACAGAGACTCATAGACTCACACAGAGACACATAGACTCACACAGAGACCCATAGACTCACACAGAGACCCATAGACTCACACAGAGACCCACAGACTCACACAGAAACCCATAGACTCGCACAGAGATCCACAGACTCACACATAGACCCATAGACTAACACAGAGACCCATAAACTCACACAGAGACCCATAGACTCACACAGAGACACATAGACTCACACAGAGACCCATAGACTCACACAGAGACCCACAGACTCACACAGAGACCCATAGACTCACACAGAGACCCACAGACTCACACAGAGACCCACAGACTCCCACAGAGATCCACAGACTCACACATAGACCCATAGACTCACACAGAGACCCATAAACTCACACAGAGACCCATAGACTCACACAGAGACCCATAGACTTACACAGAGACCCACAGACTCACACAGAGACCCATAGACTCACACAGAGACCCACAGACTCACACAGAGACCCATAGACTCACACAGAGACCCATAGACTCACACAGAGACCCATAGACTCACACAGAGACCCATAGACTCACACAGAGACCCACAGACTCACACAGAGACCCATAGACTCACAAAGCGACCCATAGACTCACACAGAGATCCACAGACTCACACATAGACCCATAGACTCACACAGAGACCCATAAACTCACACAGAGACCCATAGACTCACACAGAGACCCATAGACTCACACAGAGACCCATAGACTCACACAGAGGCCCATAGACTCACACAGAGACCCATAGATTCACGCAGAGACACATAGACTCACACAGAGACCCACAGACTCACACAGAGACCCATAGACTCACACAGAGACCCATAGACTCACACAGAGACACATAGACTCACACAGAGACCCACAGACTCACACAGAGACCCATAGACTCACACAGAGACCCACAGACTCACACAGAGACCCATAGACTCACACAGAGACCCATAGACTCACACAGAGACCCATAGACTCACACAGAGACCCATAGACTCACACAGAGACCCACAGACTCACACAGAGACCCACAGACTCACACAGAGACCCATAGACTCACAAAGCGACCCATAGACTCACACAGAGATCCACAGACTCACACATAGACCCATAGACTCACACAGAGACCCATAAACTCACACAGAGACCCATAGACTCACACAGAGACCCATAGACTCACACAGAGACCCATAGACTCACACAGAGACCCATAGAGTCACACAGAGACACATAGACTCACACAGAGACCCCATAGACTCACACAGAGACCAAAAGACTCACTCAGAGACCCATAGACTCACGCAGAGACCCATAGACTCACATAGAGACCCATAGACTCACTCAGAGACCCATAGACTCACACAGAGACCCACAGACTCACACAGAGACCCATAGACTCACACAGAGACCCATAGACTCACACAGAGACCCTTAGACTCACACAGAGACCCATAGACTCACACAGAGACCCACAGACTCACACAGAGACACATAGACTCACACAGAGACCCATAGACTCACACAGAGACCCATAGACTCACACAGAGACACATAGACTCACACAGAGACACATAGACTCACACAGAGACCCATAGACTCACACAGAGACCCATAGACTCACACAGAGACCCACAGACTCACACAGAGACCCACAGACTCAAACAGAGACCCATAGACTCACACAGAGACCCATAGACTCACACAGAGACCCATAGACTCACACAGAGACCCATAGACTCACACAGAGACCCATAGACTCACACAGAGACCCATAGACTCACACAGAGACACATAGACTCACACAGAGACTCATAGACTCACACAGAGACACATAGACTCACACAGAGACCCATAGACCCACACAGAGACCCATAGACTCACACAGAGACCCATAGACTCACACAGAGACCCACAGACTTACGCAGAAACCCATAGACTCGCATATAGATCCACAGACTCACACATAGACCCATAGACTAACACAGAGACCCATAAACTCACACAGAGACCCATAGACTCACACAGAGACACATAGCCTCACACAGAGACCCATAGACTCACACAGAGACCCACAGACTCACACAGAGACCCATAGACTCACACAGAGACCCACAGACTCACACAGAGACCTACAGACTCGCACAGAGATCCACAGACTCACACATAGACCCATAGACTCACACAGAGACCCATAAAGTCACACAGAGACCCATAGACTCACACAGAGACCGATAGACTTACACAGAGACCCACAGACTCACACAGAGACCCATAGACTCACACAGAGACCCACAGACTCACACAGAGACCCATCGACTCACAGAGAGACCCATAGACTCACACAGAGACCCACAGACTCACACAGAGACCCATAGACTCACAAAGCGACCCATAGACTCACACAGAGATCCACAGACTCACACATAGACCCATAGACTCACACAGAGACCCATAAACTCACACAGAGACCCATAGACTCACACAGAGACCCATAGACTCACACAGAGACCCATAGACTCACACAGAGACCCATAGACTCACACAGACCCATAGATTCACGCAGAGACACATAGACTCACACAGAGACCCATAGACTCACGCAGAGACCCACAGACTCGCACAGAGACCCACAGACCCGCACAGAGACCCATAGACTCACACAGCAGAGACCCATAGACTCACAGCAGAGACCCATAGACTCACGCAGAGACCCACAGATTCACACAGAGACACATAGACTCACACAGAGACCCATAGACTCACACAGAGACCCATAGACTCACACAGAGACCCACAGACTCGCACAGAGACCCATAGACTCACACAGCAGAGACCCATAGACTCACGCAGAGACCCATAGACTCACACAGAGACCCACAGACTCGCACAGAGACCCACAGACTCGCACAGAGACCCATAGACTCACACAGCAGAGACCCATAGACTCACAGCAGAGTCCCACAGACTCACACAGAGACACATAGACTCACACAGAGACCCATAGACTCACACAGAGACCCATAGACTCACACAGAGACCCATAGACGCACACAGAGACACATAGACTCACACAGAGACCCACAGACTCACACAGAGACCCACAGAGTCACACAGAGACCCATAGACTCACACAGAGACCCATAGACTCACACAGAGACCCATTGACTCACACAGAGACCCATAGACTCACACAGAGACACATAGCCTCACACAGAGACCCATAGACTCACACAGAGACACATAGACCCACACAGAGACCCATAGACTCACACAGAGACCCATAGACTCACACAGAGACCCACAGACTCACACAGAGACCCATAGACTCACACAGAGACCCATAGACTCACACAGAGACACATAGACTCACACAGAGACTCATAGACTCACACAGAGACACATAGACTCACACAGAGACCCATAGACTCACACAGAGACCCATAGACTCACACAGAGACCCACAGACTCACACAGAAACCCATAGACTCGCACAGAGATCCACAGACTCACACATAGACCCATAGACTAACACAGAGACCCATAAACTCACACAGAGACCCATAGACTCACACAGAGACACATAGACTCACACAGAGACCCATAGACTCACACAGAGACCCACAGACTCACACAGAGACCCATAGACTCACACAGAGCCCCACAGACTCACACAGAGACCCACAGACTCCCACAGAGATCCACAGACTCACACATAGACCCATAGACTCACACAGAGACCCATAAACTCACACAGAGACCCATAGACTCACACAGAGACCCATAGACTTACACAGAGACCCACAGACTCACACAGAGACCCATAGACTCACACAGAGACCCATAGACTCACACAGAGACCCATAGACTCACACAGAGACCCACAGACTCACACAGAGACCCATAGACTCACAAAGCGACCCATAGACTCACACAGAGATCCACAGACTCACACATAGACCCATAGACTCACACAGAGACCCATAAACTCACACAGAGACCCATAGACTCACACAGAGACCCATAGACTCACACAGAGACCCATAGACTCACACAGAGACCCATAGACTCACACAGAGACCCATAGATTCACGCAGAGACACATAGACTCACACAGAGACCCACAGACTCACACAGAGACCCATAGACTCACACAGAGACACATAGACTCACACAGAGACCCACAGACTCACACAGAGACCCATAGACTCACACAGAGACCCACAGACTCACACAGAGACCCATAGACTCACACAGAGACCCATAGACTCACACAGAGACCCATAGACTCACACAGAGACCCATAGACTCACACAGAGACCCACAGACTCACACAGAGACCCATAGACTCACAAAGCGACCCATAGACTCACACAGAGATCCACAGACTCACACATAGACCCATAGACTCACACAGAGACCCATAAACTCACACAGAGACCCATAGACTCACACAGAGACCCATAGACTCACACAGAGACCCATAGACTCACACAGAGACCCATAGACTCACACAGAGACCCATAGATTCACGCAGAGACACATAGACTCACACAGAGACCCACAGACTCACACAGAGACCCATAGACTCACACAGAGACCCACAGACTCACACAGAGACCCATAGACTCACACAGAGACACATAGACTCACACAGAGACCCATAGACTCACACAGAGAAACATAGACTCACACAGAGACCCATAGACTCACACAGAGACACATAGCCTCACACAGAGACCCATAGACTCACACAGAGACCCACAGACTCACACAGAGACCCATAGACTCACACAGAGACCCACAGACTCACACAGAAACCCACAGACTCGCACAGAGATCCACAAACTCACACATAGACCCATAGACTCACACAGAGACCCATAAAGTCACACAGAGACCCATAGACTCACACAGAGACCGATAGACTTACACAGAGACCCACAGACTCACACAGAGACCCATAGACTCACACAGAGACCCACAGACTCACACAGAGACCCATCGACTCACACAGAGACCCATAGACTCACACAGAGACCCACAGACTCACACAGAGACCCATAGACTCACAAAGCGACCCATAGACTCACACAGAGATCCACAGACTCACACATAGACCTATAGACTCACACAGAGACCCATAAACTCACACAGAGACCCATAGACTCACACAGAGACCCATAGACTCACACAGAGACCCATAGACTCACACAGAGACCCATAGACTCACACAGACCCATAGATTCACGCAGAGACACATAGACTCACACAGAGACCCATAGACTCACGCAGAGACCCATAGACTCACACAGAGACCCACAGACTCGCACAGAGACCCACAGACTCGCACAGAGACCCATAGACTCACACAGCAGAGACCCATAGACTCACAGCAGAGACCCATAGACTCACGCAGAGACCCACAGATTCACACAGAGACACATAGACTCACACAGAGACCCACAGACTCACACAGAGACCCATCGACTCACACAGAGACCCATAGACTCACACAGAGACCCACAGACTCACACAGAGACCCATAGACTCACAAAGCGACCCATAGACTCACACAGAGATCCACAGACTCACACATAGACCCATAGACTCACACAGAGACCCATAAACTCACACAGAGACCCATAGACTCACACAGAGACCCATAGACTCACACAGAGACCCATAGACTCACACAGAGACCCATAGACTCACACAGACCCATAGATTCACGCAGAGACACATAGACTCACACAGAGACCCATAGACTCACGCAGAGACCCATAGACTCACACAGAGACCCACAGACTCGCACAGAGACCCACAGACTCGCACAGAGACCCATAGACTCACACAGCAGAGACCCATAGACTCACAGCAGAGACCCATAGACTCACGCAGAGACCCACAGATTCACACAGAGACACATAGACTCACACAGAGACCCATAGACTCACACAGAGACCCATAGACTCACACAGAGACACATAGACTCGCACTGAGACCCACAGACTCGCACAGAGACCCATAGACTCACACAGCAGAGACCCATAGACTCACGCAGAGACCCATAGACTCACACAGAGACCCACAGACTCGCACAGAGACCCACAGACTCGCACAGAGACCCATAGACTCACACAGCAGAGACCCATAGACTCACAGCAGAGTCCCACAGACTCACACAGAGACACATAGACTCACACAGAGACCCATAGACTCACACAGAGACCCATAGACTCACACAGAGACCCATAGACGCACACAGAGACACATAGACTCACACAGAGACCCACAGACTCACACAGAGACCCACAGAGTCACACAGAGACCCATAGACTCACACAGAGACCCATAGACTCACACAGGGACCCATTGACTCACACAGAGACCCATAGACTCACACAGAGACACATAGCCTCACACAGAGACCTATAGACTCACACAGAGACACATAGACCCACACAGAGACCCATAGACTCACACAGAGACCCATAGACTCACACAGAGACCCACAGACTCACACAGAGACCCATAGACTCACACAGAGACCCATAGACTCACACAGAGACACATAGACTCACACAGAGACTCATAGACTCACACAGAGACACATAGACTCACACAGAGACTCATAGACTCACACAGAGACACATAGACTCACACAGAGACACATAGACTCGCACTGAGACCCACAGACTCGCACAGAGACCCATAGACTCACACAGCAGAGACCCATAGACTCACGCAGAGACCCATAGACTCACACAGAGACCCACAGACTCGCACAGAGACCCACAGACTCGCACAGAGACCCATAGACTCACACAGCAGAGACCCATAGACTCACAGCAGAGTCCCACAGACTCACACAGAGACACATAGACTCACACAGAGACCCATAGACTCACACAGAGACCCATAGACTCACACAGAGACCCATAGACGCACACAGAGACACATAGACTCACACAGAGACCCACAGACTCACACAGAGACCCACAGAGTCACACAGAGACCCATAGACTCACACAGAGACCCATAGACTCACACAGGGACCCATTGACTCACACAGAGACCCATAGACTCACACAGAGACACATAGCCTCACACAGAGACCTATAGACTCACACAGAGACACATAGACCCACACAGAGACCCATAGACTCACACAGAGACCCATAGACTCACACAGAGACCCACAGACTCACACAGAGACCCATAGACTCACACAGAGACCCATAGACTCACACAGAGACACATAGACTCACACAGAGACTCATAGACTCACACAGAGACACATAGACTCACACAGAGACCCATAGACTCACACAGAGACCCATAGACTCACACAGAGACCCACAGACTCACACAGAAACCCATAGACTCGCACAGAGATCCACAGACTCACACATAGACCCATAGACTAACACAGAGACCCATAAACTCACACAGAGACCCATAGACTCACACAGAGACACATAGACTCACACAGAGACCCATAGACTCACACAGAGACCCACAGACTCACACAGAGACCCATAGACTCACACAGAGACCCACAGACTCACACAGAGACCCACAGACTCCCACAGAGATCCACAGACTCACACATAGACCCATAGACTCACACAGAGACCCATAAACTCACACAGAGACCCATAGACTCACACAGAGACCCATAGACTTACACAGAGACCCACAGACTCACACAGAGACCCATAGACTCACACAGAGACCCACAGACTCACACAGAGACCCATAGACTCACACAGAGACCCATAGACTCACACAGAGACCCATAGACTCACACAGAGACCCATAGACTCACACAGAGACCCACAGACTCACACAGAGACCCATAGACTCACAAAGCGACCCATAGACTCACACAGAGATCCACAGACTCACACATAGACCCATAGACTCACACAGAGACCCATAAACTCACACAGAGACCCATAGACTCACACAGAGACCCATAGACTCACACAGAGACCCATAGACTCACACAGAGGCCCATAGACTCACACAGAGACCCATAGATTCACGCAGAGACACATAGACTCACACAGAGACCCACAGACTCACACAGAGACCCATAGACTCACACAGAGACCCACAGACTCACACAGAGACCCATAGACTCACACAGAGACACATAGACTCACACAGAGACCCACAGACTCACACAGAGACCCATAGACTCACACAGAGACCCACAGACTCACACAGAGACCCATAGACTCACACAGAGACCCATAGACTCACACAGAGACCCATAGACTCACACAGAGACCCATAGACTCACACAGAGACCCACAGACTCACACAGAGACCCATAGACTCACAAAGCGACCCATAGACTCACACAGAGATCCACAGACTCACACATAGACCCATAGACTCACACAGAGACCCATAAACTCACACAGAGACCCATAGACTCACACAGAGACCCATAGACTCACACAGAGACCCATAGACTCACACAGAGACCCATAGAGTCACACAGAGACACATAGACTCACACAGAGACCCCATAGACTCACACAGAGACCAAAAGACTCACTCAGAGACCCATAGACTCACGCAGAGACCCATAGACTCACATAGAGACCCATAGACTCACTCAGAGACCCATAGACTCACACAGAGACCCACAGACTCACACAGAGACCCATAGACTCACACAGAGACCCATAGACTCACACAGAGACCCTTAGACTCACACAGAGACCCATAGACTCACACAGAGACCCACAGACTCACACAGAGACACATAGACTCACACAGAGACCCATAGACTCACACAGAGACCCATAGACTCACACAGAGACACATAGACTCACACAGAGACACATAGACTCACACAGAGACCCATAGACTCACACAGAGACCCATAGACTCACACAGAGACCCACAGACTCACACAGAGACCCACAGACTCACACAGAGACCCATAGACTCACACAGAGACCCATAGACTCACACAGAGACCCATAGACTCACACAGAGACCCATAGACTCACACAGAGACCCATAGACTCACACAGAGACCCATAGACTCACACAGAGACACATAGACTCACACAGAGACTCATAGACTCACACAGAGACACATAGACTCACACAGAGACCCATAGACCCACACAGAGACCCATAGACTCACACAGAGACCCATAGACTCACACAGAGACCCACAGACTTACGCAGAAACCCATAGACTCGCATATAGATCCACAGACTCACACATAGACCCATAGACTAACACAGAGACCCATAAACTCACACAGAGACCCATAGACTCACACAGAGACACATAGCCTCACACAGAGACCCATAGACTCACACAGAGACCCACAGACTCACACAGAGACCCATAGACTCACACAGAGACCCACAGACTCACACAGAGACCTACAGACTCGCACAGAGATCCACAGACTCACACATAGACCCATAGACTCACACAGAGACCCATAAAGTCACACAGAGACCCATAGACTCACACAGAGACCGATAGACTTACACAGAGACCCACAGACTCACACAGAGACCCATAGACTCACACAGAGACCCACAGACTCACACAGAGACCCATCGACTCACAGAGAGACCCATAGACTCACACAGAGACCCACAGACTCACACAGAGACCCATAGACTCACAAAGCGACCCATAGACTCACACAGAGATCCACAGACTCACACATAGACCCATAGACTCACACAGAGACCCATAAACTCACACAGAGACCCATAGACTCACACAGAGACCCATAGACTCACACAGAGACCCATAGACTCACACAGAGACCCATAGACTCACACAGACCCATAGATTCACGCAGAGACACATAGACTCACACAGAGACCCATAGACTCACGCAGAGACCCACAGACTCGCACAGAGACCCACAGACCCGCACAGAGACCCATAGACTCACACAGCAGAGACCCATAGACTCACAGCAGAGACCCATAGACTCACGCAGAGACCCACAGATTCACACAGAGACACATAGACTCACACAGAGACCCATAGACTCACACAGAGACCCATAGACTCACACAGAGACCCACAGACTCGCACAGAGACCCATAGACTCACACAGCAGAGACCCATAGACTCACGCAGAGACCCATAGACTCACACAGAGACCCACAGACTCGCACAGAGACCCACAGACTCGCACAGAGACCCATAGACTCACACAGCAGAGACCCATAGACTCACAGCAGAGTCCCACAGACTCACACAGAGACACATAGACTCACACAGAGACCCATAGACTCACACAGAGACCCATAGACTCACACAGAGACCCATAGACGCACACAGAGACACATAGACTCACACAGAGACCCACAGACTCACACAGAGACCCACAGAGTCACACAGAGACCCATAGACTCACACAGAGACCCATAGACTCACACAGAGACCCATTGACTCACACAGAGACCCATAGACTCACACAGAGACACATAGCCTCACACAGAGACCCATAGACTCACACAGAGACACATAGACCCACACAGAGACCCATAGACTCACACAGAGACCCATAGACTCACACAGAGACCCACAGACTCACACAGAGACCCATAGACTCACACAGAGACCCATAGACTCACACAGAGACACATAGACTCACACAGAGACTCATAGACTCACACAGAGACACATAGACTCACACAGAGACCCATAGACTCACACAGAGACCCATAGACTCACACAGAGACCCACAGACTCACACAGAAACCCATAGACTCGCACAGAGATCCACAGACTCACACATAGACCCATAGACTAACACAGAGACCCATAAACTCACACAGAGACCCATAGACTCACACAGAGACACATAGACTCACACAGAGACCCATAGACTCACACAGAGACCCACAGACTCACACAGAGACCCATAGACTCACACAGAGCCCCACAGACTCACACAGAGACCCACAGACTCCCACAGAGATCCACAGACTCACACATAGACCCATAGACTCACACAGAGACCCATAAACTCACACAGAGACCCATAGACTCACACAGAGACCCATAGACTTACACAGAGACCCACAGACTCACACAGAGACCCATAGACTCACACAGAGACCCATAGACTCACACAGAGACCCATAGACTCACACAGAGACCCACAGACTCACACAGAGACCCATAGACTCACAAAGCGACCCATAGACTCACACAGAGATCCACAGACTCACACATAGACCCATAGACTCACACAGAGACCCATAAACTCACACAGAGACCCATAGACTCACACAGAGACCCATAGACTCACACAGAGACCCATAGACTCACACAGAGACCCATAGACTCACACAGAGACCCATAGATTCACGCAGAGACACATAGACTCACACAGAGACCCACAGACTCACACAGAGACCCATAGACTCACACAGAGACACATAGACTCACACAGAGACCCACAGACTCACACAGAGACCCATAGACTCACACAGAGACCTACAGACTCACACAGAGACCCATAGACTCACACAGAGACCCATAGACTCACACAGAGACCCATAGACTCACACAGAGACCCATAGACTCACACAGAGACCCACAGACTCACACAGAGACCCATAGACTCACAAAGCGACCCATAGACTCACACACAGATCCACAGACTCACACATAGACCCATAGACTCACACAGAGACCCATAAACTCACACAGAGACCCATAGACTCACACAGAGACCCATAGACTCACACAGAGACCCATAGACTCACACAGAGACCCATAGACTCACACAGAGACCCATAGATTCACGCAGAGACACATAGACTCACACAGAGACCCACAGACTCACACAGAGACCCATAGACTCACACAGAGACCCACAGACTCACACAGAGACCCATAGACTCACACAGAGACACATAGACTCACACAGAGACCCATAGACTCACACAGAGAAACATAGACTCACACAGAGACCCATAGACTCACACAGAGACACATAGCCTCACACAGAGACCCATAGACTCACACAGAGACCCACAGACTCACACAGAGACCCATAGACTCACACAGAGACCCACAGACTCACACAGAAACCCACAGACTCGCACAGAGATCCACAAACTCACACATAGACCCATAGACTCACACAGAGACCCATAAAGTCACACAGAGACCCATAGACTCACACAGAGACCGATAGACTTACACAGAGACCCACAGACTCACACAGAGACCCATAGACTCACACAGAGACCCACAGACTCACACAGAGACCCATCGACTCACACAGAGACCCATAGACTCACACAGAGACCCACAGACTCACACAGAGACCCATAGACTCACAAAGCGACCCATAGACTCACACAGAGATCCACAGACTCACACATAGACCTATAGACTCACACAGAGACCCATAAACTCACACAGAGACCCATAGACTCACACAGAGACCCATAGACTCACACAGAGACCCATAGACTCACACAGACCCATAGATTCACGCAGAGACACATAGACTCACACAGAGACCCATAGACTCACGCAGAGACCCATAGACTCACACAGAGACCCACAGACTCGCACAGAGACCCATAGACTCACACAGCAGAGACCCATAGACTCACAGCAGAGACCCATAGACTCACGCAGAGACCCACAGATTCACACAGAGACACATAGACTCACACAGAGACCCACAGACTCACACAGAGACCCATCGACTCACACAGAGACCCATAGACTCACACAGAGACCCACAGACTCACACAGAGACCCATAGACTCACAAAGCGACCCATAGACTCACACAGAGATCCACAGACTCACACATAGACCCATAGACTCACACAGAGACCCATAAACTCACACAGAGACCCATAGACTCACACAGAGACCCATAGACTCACACAGAGACCCATAGACTCACACAGAGACCCATAGACTCACACAGACCCATAGATTCACGCAGAGACACATAGACTCACACAGAGACCCATAGACTCACGCAGAGACCCATAGACTCACACAGAGACCCACAGACTCGCACAGAGACCCACAGACTCGCACAGAGACCCATAGACTCACACAGCAGAGACCCATAGACTCACAGCAGAGACCCATAGACTCACGCAGAGACCCACAGATTCACACAGAGACACATAGACTCACACAGAGACCCATAGACTCACACAGAGACCCATAGACTCACACAGAGACACATAGACTCGCACTGAGACCCACAGACTCGCACAGAGACCCATAGACTCACACAGCAGAGACCCATAGACTCACGCAGAGACCCATAGACTCACACAGAGACCCACAGACTCGCACAGAGACCCACAGACTCGCACAGAGACCCATAGACTCACACAGCAGAGACCCATAGACTCACAGCAGAGTCCCACAGACTCACACAGAGACACATAGACTCACACAGAGACCCATAGACTCACACAGAGACCCATAGACTCACACAGAGACCCATAGACGCACACAGAGACACATAGACTCACACAGAGACCCACAGACTCACACAGAGACCCACAGAGTCACACAGAGACCCATAGACTCACACAGAGACCCATAGACTCACACAGGGACCCATTGACTCACACAGAGACCCATAGACTCACACAGAGACACATAGCCTCACACAGAGACCTATAGACTCACACAGAGACACATAGACCCACACAGAGACCCATAGACTCACACAGAGACCCATAGACTCACACAGAGACCCACAGACTCACACAGAGACCCATAGACTCACACAGAGACCCATAGACTCACACAGAGACACATAGACTCACACAGAGACTCATAGACTCACACAGAGACACATAGACTCACACAGAGACCCATAGACTCACACAGAGACCCATAGACTCACACAGAGACCCACAGACTCACACAGAAACCCATAGACTCGCACAGAGATCCACAGACTCACACATAGACCCATAGACTAACACAGAGACCCATAAACTCACACAGAGACCCATAGACTCACACAGAGACACATAGACTCACACAGAGACCCATAGACTCACACAGAGACCCACAGACTCACACAGAGACCCATAGACTCACACAGAGACCCACAGACTCACACAGAGACCCACAGACTCCCACAGAGATCCACAGACTCACACATAGACCCATAGACTCACACAGAGACCCATAAACTCACACAGAGACCCATAGACTCACACAGAGACCCATAGACTTACACAGAGACCCACAGACTCACACAGAGACCCATAGACTCACACAGAGACCCACAGACTCACACAGAGACCCATAGACTCACACAGAGACCCATAGACTCACACAGAGACCCATAGACTCACACAGAGACCCATAGACTCACACAGAGACCCACAGACTCACACAGAGACCCATAGACTCACAAAGCGACCCATAGACTCACACAGAGATCCATAGACTCACACATAGACCCATAGACTCACACAGAGACCCATAAACTCACACAGAGACCCATAGACTCACACAGAGACCCATAGACTCACACAGAGACCCATAGACTCACACAGAGGCCCATAGACTCACACAGAGACCCATAGATTCACGCAGAGACACATAGACTCACACAGAGACCCACAGACTCACACAGAGACCCATAGACTCACACAGAGACCCACAGACTCACACAGAGACCCATAGACTCACACAGAGACACATAGACTCACACAGAGACCCACAGACTCACACAGAGACCCATAGACTCACACAGAGACCCACAGACTCACACAGAGACCCATAGACTCACACAGAGACCCATAGACTCACACAGAGACCCATAGACTCACACAGAGACCCATAGACTCACACAGAGACCCACAGACTCACACAGAGACCCATAGACTCACAAAGCGACCCATAGACTCACACAGAGACCCATAGACTCACACAGAGACCCACAGACTCACACAGAGACCCATCGACTCACACAGAGACCCATAGACTCACACAGAGACCCACAGACTCACACAGAGACCCATAGACTCACAAAGCGACCCATAGACTCACACAGAGATCCACAGACTCACACATAGACCTATAGACTCACACAGAGACCCATAAACTCACACAGAGACCCATAGACTCACACAGAGACCCATAGACTCACACAGAGACCCATAGACTCACACAGAGACCCATAGACTCACACAGACCCATAGATTCACGCAGAGACACATAGACTCACACAGAGACCCATAGACTCACGCAGAGACCCATAGACTCACACAGAGACCCACAGACTCGCACAGAGACCCATAGACTCACACAGCAGAGACCCATTGACTCACAGCAGAGACCCATAGACTCACGCAGAGACCCACAGATTCACACAGAGACACATAGACTCACACAGAGACCCACAGACTCACACAGAGACCCATCGACTCACACAGAGACCCATAGACTCACACAGAGACCCACAGACTCACACAGAGACCCATAGACTCACAAAGCGACCCATAGACTCACACAGAGATCCACAGACTCACACATAGACCCATAGACTCACACAGAGACCCATAAACTCACACAGAGACCCATAGACTCACACAGAGACCCATAGACTCACACAGAGACCCATAGACTCACACAGAGACCCATAGACTCACACAGACCCATAGATTCACGCAGAGACACATAGACTCACACAGAGACCCATAGACTCACGCAGAGACCCATAGACTCACACAGAGACCCACAGACTCGCACAGAGACCCACAGACTCGCACAGAGACCCATAGACTCACACAGCAGAGACCCATAGACTCACAGCAGAGACCCATAGACTCACGCAGAGACCCACAGATTCACACAGAGACACATAGACTCACACAGAGACCCATAGACTCACACAGAGACCCATAGACTCACACAGAGACACATAGACTCGCACTGAGACCCACAGACTCGCACAGAGACCCATAGACTCACACAGCAGAGACCCATAGACTCACGCAGAGACCCATAGACTCACACAGAGACCCACAGACTCGCACAGAGACCCACAGACTCGCACAGAGACCCATAGACTCACACAGCAGAGACCCATAGACTCACAGCAGAGTCCCACAGACTCACACAGAGACACATAGACTCACACAGAGACCCATAGACTCACACAGAGACCCATAGACTCACACAGAGACCCATAGACGCACACAGAGACACATAGACTCACACAGAGACCCACAGACTCACACAGAGACCCACAGAGTCACACAGAGACCCATAGACTCACACAGAGACCCATAGACTCACACAGGGACCCATTGACTCACACAGAGACCCATAGACTCACACAGAGACACATAGCCTCACACAGAGACCTATAGACTCACACAGAGACACATAGACCCACACAGAGACCCATAGACTCACACAGAGACCCATAGACTCACACAGAGACCCACAGACTCACACAGAGACCCATAGACTCACACAGAGACCCATAGACTCACACAGAGACACATAGACTCACACAGAGACTCATAGACTCACACAGAGACACATAGACTCACACAGAGACCCATAGACTCACACAGAGACCCATAGACTCACACAGAGACCCACAGACTCACACAGAAACCCATAGACTCGCACAGAGATCCACAGACTCACACATAGACCCATAGACTAACACAGAGACCCATAAACTCACACAGAGACCCATAGACTCACACAGAGACACATAGACTCACACAGAGACCCATAGACTCACACAGAGACCCACAGACTCACACAGAGACCCATAGACTCACACAGAGACCCACAGACTCACACAGAGACCCACAGACTCCCACAGAGATCCACAGACTCACACATAGACCCATAGACTCACACAGAGACCCATAAACTCACACAGAGACCCATAGACTCACACAGAGACCCATAGACTTACACAGAGACCCACAGACTCACACAGAGACCCATAGACTCACACAGAGACCCACAGACTCACACAGAGACCCATAGACTCACACAGAGACCCATAGACTCACACAGAGACCCATAGACTCACACAGAGACCCATAGACTCACACAGAGACCCACAGACTCACACAGAGACCCATAGACTCACAAAGCGACCCATAGACTCACACAGAGATCCACAGACTCACACATAGACCCATAGACTCACACAGAGACCCATAAACTCACACAGAGACCCATAGACTCACACAGAGACCCATAGACTCACACAGAGACCCATAGACTCACACAGAGGCCCATAGACTCACACAGAGACCCATAGATTCACGCAGAGACACATAGACTCACACAGAGACCCACAGACTCACACAGAGACCCATAGACTCACACAGAGACCCACAGACTCACACAGAGACCCATAGACTCACACAGAGACACATAGACTCACACAGAGACCCACAGACTCACACAGAGACCCATAGACTCACACAGAGACCCACAGACTCACACAGAGACCCATAGACTCACACAGAGACCCATAGACTCACACAGAGACCCATAGACTCACACAGAGACCCATAGACTCACACAGAGACCCACAGACTCACACAGAGACCCATAGACTCACAAAGCGACCCATAGACTCACACAGAGATCCACAGACTCACACATAGACCCATAGACTCACACAGAGACCCATAAACTCACACAGAGACCCATAGACTCACACAGAGACCCATAGACTCACACAGAGACCCATAGACTCACACAGAGACCCATAGAGTCACACAGAGACACATAGACTCACACAGAGACCCCATAGACTCACACAGAGACCAAAAGACTCACTCAGAGACCCATAGACTCACGCAGAGACCCATAGACTCACATAGAGACCCATAGACTCACTCAGAGACCCATAGACTCACACAGAGACCCACAGACTCACACAGAGACCCATAGACTCACACAGAGACCCATAGACTCACACAGAGACCCTTAGACTCACACAGAGACCCATAGACTCACACAGAGACCCACAGACTCACACAGAGACACATAGACTCACACAGAGACCCATAGACTCACACAGAGACCCATAGACTCACACAGAGACACATAGACTCACACAGAGACACATAGACTCACACAGAGACCCATAGACTCACACAGAGACCCATAGACTCACACAGAGACCCACAGACTCACACAGAGACCCACAGACTCACACAGAGACCCATAGACTCACACAGAGACCCATAGACTCACACAGAGACCCATAGACTCACACAGAGACCCATAGACTCACACAGAGACCCATAGACTCACACAGAGACACATAGACTCACACAGAGACTCATAGACTCACACAGAGACACATAGACTCACACAGAGACCCATAGACCCACACAGAGACCCATAGACTCACACAGAGACCCATAGACTCACACAGAGACCCACAGACTTACGCAGAAACCCATAGACTCGCATATAGATCCACAGACTCACACATAGACCCATAGACTAACACAGAGACCCATAAACTCACACAGAGACCCATAGACTCACACAGAGACACATAGCCTCACACAGAGACCCATAGACTCACACAGAGACCCACAGACTCACACAGAGACCCATAGACTCACACAGAGACCCACAGACTCACACAGAGACCTACAGACTCGCACAGAGATCCACAGACTCACACATAGACCCATAGACTCACACAGAGACCCATAAAGTCACACAGAGACCCATAGACTCACACAGAGACCGATAGACTTACACAGAGACCCACAGACTCACACAGAGACCCATAGACTCACACAGAGACCCACAGACTCACACAGAGACCCATCGACTCACAGAGAGACCCATAGACTCACACAGAGATCCACAGACTCACACATAGACCCATAGACTCACACAGAGACCCATAAAGTCACACAGAGACCCATAGACTCACACAGAGACCGATAGACTTACACAGAGACCCACAGACTCACACAGAGACCCATAGACTCACACAGAGACCCACAGACTCACACAGAGACCCATAGACTCACAAAGCGACCCATAGACTCACACAGAGATCCACAGACTCACACATAGACCCATAGACTCACACAGAGACCCATAAACTCACACAGAGACCCATAGACTCACACAGAGACCCATAGACTCACACAGAGACCCATAGACTCACACAGAGACCCATAGACTCACACAGACCCATAGATTCACGCAGAGACACATAGACTCACACAGAGACCCATAGACTCACGCAGAGACCCACAGACTCGCACAGAGACCCACAGACCCGCACAGAGACCCATAGACTCACACAGCAGAGACCCATAGACTCACAGCAGAGACCCATAGACTCACGCAGAGACCCACAGATTCACACAGAGACACATAGACTCACACAGAGACCCATAGACTCACACAGAGACCCATAGACTCACACAGAGACCCACAGACTCGCACAGAGACCCATAGACTCACACAGCAGAGACCCATAGACTCACGCAGAGACCCATAGACTCACACAGAGACCCACAGACTCGCACAGAGACCCACAGACTCGCACAGAGACCCATAGACTCACACAGCAGAGACCCATAGAATCACAGCAGAGTCCCACAGACTCACACAGAGACACATAGACTCACACAGAGACCCATAGACTCACACAGAGACCCATAGACTCACACAGAGACCCATAGACGCACACAGAGACACATAGACTCACACAGAGACCCACAGACTCACACAGAGACCCACAGAGTCACACAGAGACCCATAGACTCACACAGAGACCCATAGACTCACACAGAGACCCATTGACTCACACAGAGACCCATAGACTCACACAGAGACACATAGCCTCACACAGAGACCCATAGACTCACACAGAGACACATAGACCCACACAGAGACCCATAGACTCACACAGAGACCCATAGACTCACAGAGAGACCCACAGACTCACACAGAGACCCATAGACTCACACAGAGACCCATAGACTCACACAGAGACACATAGACTCACACAGAGACTCATAGACTCACACAGAGACACATAGACTCACACAGAGACCCATAGACTCACACAGAGACCCATAGACTCACACAGAGACCCACAGACTCACACAGAAACCCATAGACTCGCACAGAGATCCACAGACTCACACATAGACCCATAGACTAACACAGAGACCCATAAACTCACACAGAGACCCATAGACTCACACAGAGACACATAGACTCACACAGAGACCCATAGACTCACACAGAGACCCACAGACTCACACAGAGACCCATAGACTCACACAGAGACCCACAGACTCACACAGAGACCCACAGACTCCCACAGAGATCCACAGACTCACACATAGACCCATAGACTCACACAGAGACCCATAAACTCACACAGAGACCCATAGACTCACACAGAGACCCATAGACTTACACAGAGACCCACAGACTCACACAGAGACCCATAGACTCACACAGAGACCCACAGACTCACACAGAGACCCATAGACTCACACAGAGACCCATAGACTCACACAGAGACCCATAGACTCACACAGAGACCCATAGACTCACACAGAGACCCACAGACTCACACAGAGACCCATAGACTCACAAAGCGACCCATAGACTCACACAGAGATCCACAGACTCACACATAGACCCATAGACTCACACAGAGACCCATAAACTCACACAGAGACCCATAGACTCACACAGAGACCCATAGACTCACACAGAGACCCATAGACTCACACAGAGGCCCATAGACTCACACAGAGACCCATAGATTCACGCAGAGACCCACAGACTCACACAGAGACCCATAGACTCACACAGAGACACATAGACTCACACAGAGACCCACAGACTCACACAGAGACCCATAGACTCACACAGAGACCCACAGACTCACACAGAGACCCATAGACTCACACAGAGACCCATAGACTCACACAGAGACCCATAGACTCACACAGAGACCCATAGACTCACACAGAGACCCACAGACTCACACAGAGACCCATAGACTCACAAAGCGACCCATAGACTCACACAGAGATCCACAGACTCACACATAGACCCATAGACTCACACAGAGACCCATAAACTCACACAGAGACCCATAGACTCACACAGAGACCCATAGACTCACACAGAGACCCATAGACTCACACAGAGACCCATAGAGTCACACAGAGACACATAGACTCACACAGAGACCCCATAGACTCACACAGAGACCAAAAGACTCACTCAGAGACCCATAGACTCACGCAGAGACCCATAGACTCACATAGAGACCCATAGACTCACTCAGAGACCCATAGACTCACACAGAGACCCACAGACTCACACAGAGACCCATAGACTCACACAGAGACCCATAGACTCACACAGAGACCCTTAGACTCACACAGAGACCCATAGACTCACACAGAGACCCACAGACTCACACAGAGACACATAGACTCACACAGAGACCCATAGACTCACACAGAGACCCATAGACTCACACAGAGACACATAGACTCACACAGAGACACATAGACTCACACAAAGACCCATAGACTCACACAGAGACCCATAGACTCACACAGAGACCCACAGACTCACACAGAGACCCACAGACTCACACAGAGACCCATAGACTCACACAGAGACCCATAGACTCACACAGAGACCCATAGACTCACACAGAGACCCATAGACTCACACAGAGACACATAGACTCACACAGAGACTCATAGACTCACACAGAGACACATAGACTCACACAGAGACCCATAGACCCACACAGAGACCCATAGACTCACACAGAGACCCATAGACTCACACAGAGACCCACAGACTTACGCAGAAACCCATAGACTCGCATATAGATCCACAGACTCACACATAGACCCATAGACTAACACAGAGACCCATAAACTCACACAGAGACCCATAGACTCACACAGAGACACATAGCCTCACACAGAGACCCATAGACTCACACAGAGACCCACAGACTCACACAGAGACCCATAGACTCACACAGAGACCCACAGACTCACACAGAGACCTACAGACTCGCACAGAGATCCACAGACTCACACATAGACCCATAGACTCACACAGAGACCCATAAAGTCACACAGAGACCCATAGACTCACACAGAGACCGATAGACTTACACAGAGACCCACAGACTCACACAGAGACCCATAGACTCACACAGAGACCCACAGACTCACACAGAGACCCATCGACTCACAGAGAGACCCATAGACTCACACAGAGATCCACAGACTCACACATAGACCCATAGACTCACACAGAGACCCATAAAGTCACACAGAGACCCATAGACTCACACAGAGACCGATAGACTTACACAGAGACCCACAGACTCACACAGAGACCCATAGACTCACACAGAGACCCACAGACTCACACAGAGACCCATAGACTCACAAAGCGACCCATAGACTCACACAGAGATCCACAGACTCACACATAGACCCATAGACTCACACAGAGACCCATAAACTCACACAGAGACCCATAGACTCACACAGAGACCCATAGACTCACACAGAGACCCATAGACTCACACAGAGACCCATAGACTCACACAGACCCATAGATTCACGCAGAGACACATAGACTCACACAGAGACCCATAGACTCACGCAGAGACCCACAGACTCGCACAGAGACCCACAGACCCGCACAGAGACCCATAGACTCACACAGCAGAGACCCATAGACTCACAGCAGAGACCCATAGACTCACGCAGAGACCCACAGATTCACACAGAGACACATAGACTCACACAGAGACCCATAGACTCACACAGAGACCCATAGACTCACACAGAGACCCACAGACTCGCACAGAGACCCATAGACTCACACAGCAGAGACCCATAGACTCACGCAGAGACCCATAGACTCACACAGAGACCCACAGACTCGCACAGAGACCCACAGACTCGCACAGAGACCCATAGACTCACACAGCAGAGACCCATAGACTCACAGCAGAGTCCCACAGACTCACACAGAGACACATAGACTCACACAGAGACCCATAGACTCACACAGAGACCCATAGACTCACACAGAGACCCATAGACGCACACAGAGACACATAGACTCACACAGAGACCCACAGACTCACACAGAGACCCACAGAGTCACACAGAGACCCATAGACTCACACAGAGACCCATAGACTCACACAGAGACCCATTGACTCACACAGAGACCCATAGACTCACACAGAGACACATAGCCTCACACAGAGACCCATAGACTCACACAGAGACACATAGACCCACACAGAGACCCATAGACTCACACAGAGACCCATAGACTCACACAGAGACCCACAGACTCACACAGAGACCCATAGACTCACACAGAGACCCATAGACTCACACAGAGACACATAGACTCACACAGAGACTCATAGACTCACACAGAGACACATAGACTCACACAGAGACCCATAGACTCACACAGAGACCCATAGACTCACACAGAGACCCACAGACTCACACAGAAACCCATAGACTCGCACAGAGATCCACAGACTCACACATAGACCCATAGACTAACACAGAGACCCATAAACTCACACAGAGACCCATAGACTCACACAGAGACACATAGACTCACACAGAGACCCATAGACTCACACAGAGACCCACAGACTCACACAGAGACCCATAGACTCACACAGAGCCCCACAGACTCACACAGAGACCCACAGACTCCCACAGAGATCCACAGACTCACACATAGACCCATAGACTCACACAGAGACCCATAAACTCACACAGAGACCCATAGACTCACACAGAGACCCATAGACTTACACAGAGACCCACAGACTCACACAGAGACCCATAGACTCACACAGAGACCCATAGACTCACACAGAGACCCATAGACTCACACAGAGACCCACAGACTCACACAGAGACCCATAGACTCACAAAGCGACCCATAGACTCACACAGAGATCCACAGACTCACACATAGACCCATAGACTCACACAGAGACCCATAAACTCACACAGAGACCCATAGACTCACACAGAGACCCATAGACTCACACAGAGACCCATAGACTCACACAGAGACCCATAGACTCACACAGAGACCCATAGATTCACGCAGAGACACATAGACTCACACAGAGACCCACAGACTCACACAGAGACCCATAGACTCACACAGAGACACATAGACTCACACAGAGACCCACAGACTCACACAGAGACCCATAGACTCACACAGAGACCCACAGACTCACACAGAGACCCATAGACTCACACAGAGACCCATAGACTCACACAGAGACCCATAGACTCACACAGAGACCCATAGACTCACACAGAGACCCACAGACTCACACAGAGACCCATAGACTCACAAAGCGACCCATAGACTCACACAGAGATCCACAGACTCACACATAGACCCATAGACTCACACAGAGACCCATAAACTCACACAGAGACCCATAGACTCACACAGAGACCCATAGACTCACACAGAGACCCATAGACTCACACAGAGACCCATAGACTCACACAGAGACCCATAGATTCACGCAGAGACACATAGACTCACACAGAGACCCACAGACTCACACAGAGACCCATAGACTCACACAGAGACCCACAGACTCACACAGAGACCCATAGACTCACACAGAGACACATAGACTCACACAGAGACCCATAGACTCACACAGAGAAACATAGACTCACACAGAGACCCATAGACTCACACAGAGACCCATAGACTCACACAGAGACCCACAGACTCACGCAGTGACCCATACACTCACACAGAGACCCACAGACTCACACAGAGACCCACAGACTCACACAGAGACCCACAGACTCGCACAGAGATCCACAGACTCACACAGAGACCCATAGACTCACACAGAGACCCATAGACTCACACAGAGACCCATAGACTCACACAGAGACCCATAGACTCACACAGAGACCCATAGAGTCACACAGAGACACATAGACTCACACAGAGACCCCATAGACTCACACAGAGACCAAAAGACTCACTCAGAGACCCATAGACTCACGCAGAGACCCATAGACTCACATAGAGACCCATAGACTCACTCAGAGACCCATAGACTCACACAGAGACCCTTAGACTCACACAGAGACCCATAGACTCACGCAGAGACCGACAGACTCACACAGAGACACATAGACTCACACAGAGACCCATAGACTCACACAGAGACCCATAGACTCACACAGAGACACATAGACTCACACAGAGACACATAGACTCACACAGAGACCCATAGACTCACACAGAGACCCATAGACTCACACAGAGACCCACAGACTCACACAGAGACCCACAGACTCACACAGAGACCCATAGACTCACACAGAGACCCATAGACTCACACAGAGACCCATAGACTCACACAGAGACCCATAGACTCACACAGAGACACATAGACTCACACAGAGACTCATAGACTCACACAGAGACACATAGACTCACACAGAGACCCATAGACCCACACAGAGACCCATAGACTCACACAGAGACCCATAGACTCACACAGAGACCCACAGACTTACACAGAAACCCATAGACTCGCATAGAGATCCACAGACTCACACATAGACCCATAGACTAACACAGAGACCCATAAACTTACACAGAGACCCATAGACTCACACAGAGACCCACAGACTCACACAGAGACCCATAGACTCACACAGAGACCCACAGACTCACACAGAGACCCACAGACTCGCACAGAGATCCACAGACTCACACATAGACCCATAGACTCACACAGAGACCCATAAAGTCACACAGAGACCCATAGACTCACACAGAGACCGATAGACTTACACAGAGACCCACAGACTCACACAGAGACCCATAGACTCACACAGAGACCCACAGACTCACACAGAGACCCACAGACTCACGCAGTGACCCATACACTCACACAGAGACCCACAGACTCACACAGAGACCCACAGACTCACACAGAGACCCACAGACTCGCACAGAGATCCACAGACTCACACAGAGACCCATAGACTCACACAGAGACCCATAGACTCACACAGAGACCCATAGACTCACACAGAGACCCATAGACTCACACAGAGACCCATAGAGTCACACAGAGACACATAGACTCACACAGAGACCCCATAGACTCACACAGAGACCAAAAGACTCACTCAGAGACCCAGAGACTCACGCAGAGACCCATAGACTCACATAGAGGCTCATAGACTCACTCAGAGACCCATAGACTCACACAGAGACCCTTAGACTCACACAGAGAACCATAGACTCACACAGAGACCGACAGACTCACACAGAGACACATAGACTCACACAGAGACCCATAGACTCACACAGAGACCCATAGACTCACACAGAGACACATAGACTCACACAGAGACACATAGACTCACACAGAGACCCATAGACTCACACAGAGACCCATAGACTCACACAGAGACCCACAGACTCACACAGAGACCCACAGACTCACACAGAGACCCATAGACTCACACAGAGACCCATAGACTCACACAGAGACCCATAGACTCACACAGAGACCCATAGACTCACACAGAGACACATAGACTCACACAGAGACTCATAGACTCACACAGAGACACATAGACTCACACAGAGACCCATAGACCCACACAGAGACCCATAGACTCACACAGAGACCCATAGACTCACACAGAGACCCACAGACTTACACAGAAACCCATAGACTCGCATAGAGATCCACAGACTCACACATAGACCCATAGACTAACACAGAGACCCATAAACTCACACAGAGACCCATAGACTCACACAGAGACACATAGACTCACACAGAGACCCATAGACTCACACAGAGACCCACAGACTCACACAGAGACCCATAGACTCACACAGAGACCCACAGACTCACACAGAGACCCACAGACTCGCAACAGAGATCCACAGACTCACACATAGACCCATAGACTCACACAGAGACCCATAAAGTCACACAGAGACCCATAGACTCACACAGAGAGTGATAGACTTACACAGAGACCCACAGACTCACACAGAGACCCATAGACTCACACAGAGACCCACAGACTCACACAGAGACCCATCGACTCACACAGAGACCCATAGACTCACACAGAGACCCATAGACTCACACAAAGACCCATAGACTCACACAGAGACCCACAGACTCACACAGAGACCCATAGACTCACAAAGCGACCCATAGACTCACACAGAGATCCACAGACTCACACATAGACCCATAGACTCACACAGAGACCCATAAACTCACACAGAGACCCATAGACTCACACAGAGACCCATAGACTCACACAGAGACCCATAGACTCACACAGAGACCCATAGACTCACACAGAGACCCATAGATGCACGCAGAGACACATAGACTCACACAGAGACCCACAGACTCACACAGAGACCCATAGACTCACACAGACACCCACAGACTCACACAGAGACCCATAGACTCACACAGAGACACATAGATTCACACAGAGACCCATAGACTCACACAGAGACACATAGACTCACACAGAGACCCATAGACTCACACAGAGACCCACAGACTCACACAGAGGCCCATAGACTCACACAGAGACCCACAGACTCACACAGAGACCCACAGACTCACGCAGTGACCCATACACTCACACAGAGACCCACAGACTCACACAGAGACCCACAGACTCACACAGAGACCCACAGACTCGCACAGAGATCCACAGACTCACACAGAGACCCATAGACTCACACAGAGACCCATAGACTCACACAGAGACCCATAGACTCACACAGTGACCCATAGACTCACACAGAGACCCATAGAGTCACACAGAGACACATAGACTCACACAGAGTCCCCATAGACTCACACAGAGACCAAAAGACTCACTCAGAGACCCATAGACTCATGCAGAGACCCATAGACTCACATAGAGACCCATAGACTCACTCAGAGACCCATAGACTCACACAGAGACCCTTAGACTCACACAGAGACCCATAGACTCACACAGAGACCGACAGACTCACACAGAGACACATAGACTCACACAGAGACCCATAGACTCACACAGAGACCCATAGACTCACACAGAGACACATAGACTCACACAGAGACACATAGACTCACACAGAGACCCATAGACTCACACAGAGACCCATAGACTCACACAGAGACCCACAGACTCACACAGAGACCCACAGACTCACACAGAGACCCATAGACTCACACAGAGACCCATAGACTCACACAGAGACCCATAGACTCACACAGAGACCCATAGACTCACACAGAGACACATAGACTCACACAGAGACTCATAGACTCACACAGAGACACATAGACTCACACAGAGACCCATAGACCCACACAGAGACCCATAGACTCACACAGAGACCCATAGACTCACACAGAGACCCACAGACTTACACAGAAACCCATAGACTCGCATAGAGATCCACAGACTCACACATAGACCCATAGACTAACACAGAGACCCATAAACTCACACAGAGACCCATAGACTCACACAGAGACACATAGACTCACACAGAGACCCATAGACTCACACAGAGACCCACAGACTCACACAGAGACCCATAGACTCACACAGAGACCCACAGACTCACACAGAGACCCACAGACTCGCACAGAGATCCACAGACTCACACATAGACCCATAGACTCGCACAGAGACTCATAAAGTCACACAGAGACCCATAGACTCACACAGAGACCGATAGACTTACACAGAGACCCACAGACTCACACAGAGACCCATAGACTCACACAGAGACCCACAGAATCACACAGAGACCCACAGACTCACGCAGTGACCCATACACTCACACAGAGACCCACAGACTCACACAGAGACCCACAGACTCACACAGAGACCCACAGACTCGCACAGAGATCCACAGACTCACACAGAGACCCATAGACTCACACAGAGACCCATAGACTCACACAGAGACCCATAGACTCACACAGAGACCCATAGACTCACACAGAGACCCATAGAGTCACACAGAGACACATAGACTCACACAGAGACCCCATAGACTCACACAGAGACCAAAAGACTCACTCAGAGACCCATAGACTCACGCAGAGACCCATAGACTCACATAGAGACTCATAGACTCACTCAGAGACCCATAGACTCACACAGAGACCCTTAGACTCACACAGAGACCCATAGACTCACACAGAGACCGACAGACTCACACAGAGACACATAGACTCACACAGAGACCCATAGACTCACACAGAGACCCATAGACTCACACAGAGACACATAGACTCACACAGAGACACATAGACTCACACAGAGACCCATAGACTCACACAGAGACCCATAGACTCACACAGAGACCCACAGACTCACACAGAGACCCACAGACTCACACAGAGACCCATAGACTCACACAGAGACCCATAGACTCACACAGAGACCCATAGACTCACACAGAGACCCATAGACTCACACAGAGACACATAGACTCACACAGAGACTCATAGACTCACACAGAGACACATAGACTCACACAGAGACCCATAGACCCACACAGAGACCCATAGACTCACACAGAGACCCATAGACTCACACAGAGACCCACAGACTTACACAGAAACCCATAGACTCGCATAGAGATCCACAGACTCACACATAGACCCATAGACTAACACAGAGACCCATAAACTCACACAGAGACCCATAGACTCACACAGAGACACATAGACTCACACAGAGACCCATAGACTCACACAGAGACCCACAGACTCACACAGAGACTCATAGACTCACACAGAGACCCACAGACTCGCAACAGAGATCCACAGACTCACACATAGACCCATAGACTCACACAGAGACCCATAAAGTCACACAGAGACCCATAGACTCACACAGAGACTGATAGACTTACACAGAGACCCACAGACTCACACAGAGACCCATAGACTCACACAGAGACCCACAGACTCACACAGAGACCCATCGACTCACACAGAGACCCATAGACTCACACAGAGACCCATAGACTCACACAGAGACCCACAGACTCACACAGAGACCCATAGACTCACAAAGCGACCCATAGACTCACACAGAGATCCACAGACTCACACATAGACCCATAGACTCACACAGAGACCTATAAACTCACACAGAGACCCATAGACTCACACAGAGACCCATAGACTCACACAGAGACCCATAGACTCACACAGAGACCCATAGACTCACACAGAGACCCATAGATGCACGCAGAGACACATAGACTCACACAGAGACCCACAGACTCACACAGAGACCCATAGACTCACACAGACACCCACAGACTCACACAGAGACCCATAGACTCACACAGAGACACATAGATTCACACAGAGACCCATAGACTCACACAGAGACCCACAGACTCACACAGAGACCCATAGACTCACACAGAGACCCACAGACTCACACAGAGACCCACAGACTCGCACAGAGATCCACAGACTCACACATAGACCCATAGACTCACACAGAGACTCATAAAGTCACACAGAGACCCATAGACTCACACAGAGACCGATAGACTTACACAGAGACCCACAGACTCACACAGAGACCCATAGACTCACACAGAGACCCACAGAATCACACAGAGACCCACAGACTCACGCAGTGACCCATACACTCACACAGAGACCCACAGACTCACACAGAGACCCACAGACTCACACAGAGACCCACAGACTCGCACAGAGATCCACAGACTCACACAGAGACCCATAGACTCACACAGAGACCCATAGACTCACACAGAGACCCATAGACTCACACAGAGACCCATAGACTCACACAGAGACCCATAGAGTCACACAGAGACACATAGACTCACACAGAGACCCCATAGACTCACACAGAGACCAAAAGACTCACTCAGAGACCCATAGACTCACGCAGAGACCCATAGACTCACATAGAGACTCATAGACTCACTCAGAGACCCATAGACTCACACAGAGACCCTTAGACTCACACAGAGACCCATAGACTCACACAGAGACCGACAGACTCACACAGAGACACATAGACTCACACAGAGACCCATAGACTCACACAGAGACCCATAGACTCACACAGAGACACATAGACTCACACAGAGACACATAGACTCACACAGAGACCCATAGACTCACACAGAGACCCATAGACTCACACAGAGACCCACAGACTCACACAGAGACCCACAGACTCACACAGAGACCCATAGACTCACACAGAGACCCATAGACTCACACAGAGACCCATAGACTCACACAGAGACCCATAGACTCACACAGAGACACATAGACTCACACAGAGACTCATAGACTCACACAGAGACACATAGACTCACACAGAGACCCATAGACCCACACAGAGACCCATAGACTCACACAGAGACCCATAGACTCACACAGAGACCCACAGACTTACACAGAAACCCATAGACTCGCATAGAGATCCACAGACTCACACATAGACCCATAGACTAACACAGAGACCCATAAACTCACACAGAGACCCATAGACTCACACAGAGACACATAGACTCACACAGAGACCCATAGACTCACACAGAGACCCACAGACTCACACAGAGACTCATAGACTCACACAGAGACCCACAGACTCGCAACAGAGATCCACAGACTCACACATAGACCCATAGACTCACACAGAGACCCATAAAGTCACACAGAGACCCATAGACTCACACAGAGACTGATAGACTTACACAGAGACCCACAGACTCACACAGAGACCCATAGACTCACACAGAGACCCACAGACTCACACAGAGACCCATCGACTCACACAGAGACCCATAGACTCACACAGAGACCCATAGACTCACACAGAGACCCACAGACTCACACAGAGACCCATAGACTCACAAAGCGACCCATAGACTCACACAGAGATCCACAGACTCACACATAGACCCATAGACTCACACAGAGACCTATAAACTCACACAGAGACCCATAGACTCACACAGAGACCCATAGACTCACACAGAGACCCATAGACTCACACAGAGACCCATAGACTCACACAGAGACCCATAGATGCACGCAGAGACACATAGACTCACACAGAGACCCACAGACTCACACAGAGACCCATAGACTCACACAGACACCCACAGACTCACACAGAGACCCATAGACTCACACAGAGACACATAGATTCACACAGAGACCCATAGACTCACACAGAGACACATAGACTCACACAGAGACCCATAGACTCACACAGAGACCCACAGACTCACACAGAGGCCCATAGACTCACACAGAGACCCACAGACTCACACAGAGTCCCACAGACTCGCACAGAGATCCACAGACTCACACAGAGACCCATAGACTAACACAGAGACCCATAAACTCACACAGAGACCCATAGATTCACACAGAGACCCATAGACTCACACAGAGACCCCCAGAGACTCACACAGAGACACATAGACTCACACAGAGACCCATAGAATCACACAGAGACACATAGACTCACACAGAGACCCATAGACTCACACAGAGACACATAGACTCACACAGAGACCCATAGACTCACACAGAGACACATAGACTCACACAGAGACCCATAGACTCACAAAGCGACCCATAGACTCACACAGAGATCCACAGACTCACACATAGACCCATAGACTCACACAGAGACCCATAGACTCACACAGAGACCCATAGACTCACACAGAGACCCATAGACTCACACAGAGACCCACAGACTCACACAGAGACCCATAGACTCACACAAAGACCCATAGACTCACACAGAGACCCATAGACTCACACAGAGACCCATAGATTCACGCAGAGACACATAGACTCACACAGAGACCCACAGACTCACACAGAGACCCATAGACTCACACAGAGACCCACAGACTCACACAGAGACCCATAGACTCACACAGAGACACATAGACTCACACAGAGACCCACAGACTCACACAGAGACCTATAGACTCACACAGAGACCCACAGACTCACACAGAGACCCATAGACTCACACAGAGACCCATAGACTCACACAGAGACCCATAGACTCACACAGAGACCCATAGACTCACACAGAGACCCACAGACTCACACAGAGACCCATAGACTCACAAAGCGACCCATAGACTCACACAGAGATCCACAGACTCACACATAGACCCATAGACTCACACAGAGACCCATAAACTCACACAGAGACCCATAGACTCACACAGAGACCCATAGACTCACACAGAGACCCATAGACTCACACAGAGACCCATAGACTCACACAGAGACCCATAGATTCACGCAGAGCCACATAGACTCACAAAGAGACCCACAGACTCACACAGAGACCCGTAGACTCACACAGAGACCCACAGACTCACACAGAGACCCATAGACTCACACAGAGACACATAGACTCACACAGAGACCCATAGACTCACACAGAGAAACATAGACTCACACAGAGACCCATAGACTCACACAGAGACCCATAGACTCACACAGAGGCCCACAGACTCACGCAGTGACCCATACACTCACACAGAGACCCACAGACTCACACAGAGACCCACAGACTCACACAGAGACCCACAGACTCGCAAAGAGATCCACAGACTCACACAGAGACCCACAGACTCGCACAGAGATCCACAGACTCACACATAGACCCATAGACTCACACAAAGACCCATAAAGTCACACAGAGACCCATAGACTCACACAGAGACCGATAGACTTACACAGAGACCCACAGACTCACACAGAGACCCATAGACTCACACAGAGACCCACAGACTCACACAGAGACCCACAGACTCACACAGAGACCCACAAACTCACACAGAGACCCATAGACTCACACAGAGACCCATAGACTCACACAGAGACCCATAGACTCACACAGAGACCCATAGACTCACACAGAGACCCATAGAGTCACACAGAGACACATAGACTCACACAGAGACCCCATAGACTCACACAGAGACCAAAAGACTCACTCAGAGACCCATAGACTCACGCAGAGACCCATAGACTCACATAGAGAATCATAGACTCACTCAGAGACCCATAGACTCACACAGAGACCCTTAGACTCACACAGAGACCCATAGACTCACACAGAGACCGACAGACTCACACAGAGACACATAGACTCACACAGAGACCCATAGACTCACACAGAGACCCATAGACTCACACAGAGACACATAGACTCACACAGAGACACATAGACTCACACAGAGACCCATAGACTCACACAGAGACCCATAGACTCACACAGAGACCCACAGACTCACACAGAGACCCACAGACTCACACAGAGACCCATAGACTCACACAGAGACCCATAGACTCACACAGAGACCCATAGACTCACACAGAGACACATAGACTCACACAGAGACTCATAGACTCACACAGAGACACATAGACTCACACAGAGACCCATAGACCCACACAGAGACCCATAGACTCACACAGAGACCCATAGACTCACACAGAGACCCACAGACTTACACAGAAACCCATAGACTCGCATAGAGATCCACAGACTCACACATAGACCCATTGACTAACACAGAGACCCATAAACTCACACAGAGACCCATAGACTCACACAGAGACACATAGACTCACACAGAGACCCATAGACTCACACAGAGACCCACAGACTCACACAGAGACCCATAGACTCACACAGAGACCCACAGACTCACACAGAGACCCACAGACTCGCACAGAGATCCACAGACTCACACATAGACCCATAGACTCACACAGAGACCCATAAAGTCACACAGAGACCCATAGACTCACACAGAGACCGATAGACTTACACAGAGACCCACAGACTCACACAGAGACCCATAGACTCACACAGAGACCCACAGACTCACACAGAGACCCATCGACTCACACAGAGACCCATAGACTCACACAGAGACCCATAGACTCACACAAAGACCCATAGACTCACACAGAGAACCACAGACTCACACAGAGACCCATAGACTCACAAAGCGACCCATAGACTCACACAGAGATCCACAGACTCACACATAGACCCATAGACTCACACAGAGACCCATAAACTCACACAGAGACCCATAGACTCACACAGAGACCCAAAGACTCACACAGAGACCCATAGACTCACACAGAGACCCATAGATGCACGCAGAGACGCATAGACTCACACAGAGACCCACAGACTCACACAGAGACCCATAGACTCACACAGACACCCACAGAGTCACACAGAGACCCATAGACTCACACAGAGACACATAGATTCACACAGAGACCCATAGACTCACACAGAGACACATAGACTCACACAGAGACCCATAGACTCACACAGAGACCCACAGACTCACACAGAGGCCCATAGACTCACACAGAGACCCACAGACTCACACAGAGTCCCACAGACTCGCACAGAGATCCACAGACTCACACAGAGACCCATAGACTAACACAGAGACCCATAAACTCACACAGAGACCCATAGATTCACACAGAGACCCATAGACTCACACAGAGACCCCCAGAGACTCACACAGAGACACATAGACTCACACAGAGACCCATAGAATCACACAGAGACACATAGACTCACACAGAGACCCATAGACTCACACAGAGACACATAGACTCACACAGAGACCCATAGACTCACACAGAGACACATAGACTCACACAGAGACCCATAGACTCACAAAGCGACCCATAGACTCACACAGAGATCCACAGACTCACACATAGACCCATAGACTCACACAGAGACCCATAGACTCACACAGAGACCCATAGACTCACACAGAGACCCATAGACTCACACAGAGACCCACAGACTCACACAGAGACCCATCGACTCACACAGAGACCCATAGACTCACACAGAGACCCATAGACTCACACAAAGACCCATAGACTCACACAGAGACCCATAGACTCACACAGAGACCCATAGATTCACGCAGAGACACATAGACTCACACAGAGACCCACAGACTCACACAGAGACCCATAGACTCACACAGAGACCCACAGACTCACACAGAGACCCATAGACTCACACAGAGACACATAGACTCACACAGAGACCCACAGACTCACACAGAGACCCATAGACTCACACAGAGACCCACAGACTCACACAGAGACCCATAGACTCACACAGAGACCCATAGACTCACACAGAGACCCATAGACTCACACAGAGACCCATAGACTCACACAGAGACCCACAGACTCACACAGAGACCCATAGACTCACAAAGCGACCCATAGACTCACACAGAGATCCACAGACTCACACATAGACCCATAGACTCACACAGAGACCCATAAACTCACACAGAGACCCATAGACTCACACAGAGACCCATAGACTCACACAGAGACCCATAGACTCACACAGAGACCCATAGACTCACACAGAGACCCATAGATTCACGCAGAGACACATAGACTCACACAGAGACCCACAGACTCACACAGAGACCTGTAGACTCACACAGAGACCGACAGACTCACACAGAGACCCATAGACTCACACAGAGACACATAGACTCACACAGAGACCCATAGACTCACACAGAGAAACATAGACTCACACAGAGACCCATAGACTCACACAGAGACCCATAGACTCACACAGAGACCCACAGACTCACGCAGTGACCCATACACTCACACAGAGACCCACAGACTCACACAGAGACCCACAGACTCACACAGAGACCCACAGACTCGCACAGAGATCCACAGACTCACACAGAGACCCATAGACTCACACAGAGACCCATAGACTCACACAGAGACCCATAGACTCACACAGAGACCCACAGACTCACACAGAGTCCCACAGACTCGCACAGAGATCCACAGACTCACACAGAGACCCATAGACTAACACAGAGACCCATAAACTCACACAGAGACCCATAGATTCACACAGAGACCCATAGACTCACACAGAGACCCCCAGAGACTCACACAGAGACACATAGACTCACACAGAGACCCATAGAATCACACAGAGACACATAGACTCACACAGAGACCCATAGACTCACACAGAGACACATAGACTCACACAGAGACCCATAGACTCACACAGAGACACATAGACTCACACAGAGACCCATAGACTCACAAAGCGACCCATAGACTCACACAGAGATCCACAGACTCACACATAGACCCATAGACTCACACAGAGACCCATAGACTCACACAGAGACCCATAGACTCACACAGAGACCCATAGACTCACACAGAGACCCACAGACTCACACAGAGACCCATCGACTCACACAGAGACCCATAGACTCACACAGAGACCCATAGACTCACACAAAGACCCATAGACTCACACAGAGACCCATAGACTCACACAGAGACCCATAGATTCACGCAGAGACACATAGACTCACACAGAGACCCACAGACTCACACAGAGACCCATAGACTCACACAGAGTCCCACAGACTCACACAGAGACCCATAGACTCACACAGAGACACATAGACTCACACAGAGACCCACAGACTCACACAGAGACCCATAGACTCACACAGAGACCCACAGACTCACACAGAGACCCATAGACTCACACAGAGACCCATAGACTCACACAGAGACCCATAGACTCACACAGAGACCCATAGACTCACACAGAGACCCACAGACTCACACAGAGACCCATAGACTCACAAAGCGACCCATAGACTCACACAGAGATCCACAGACTCACACATAGACCCATAGACTCACACAGAGACCCATAAACTCACACAGAGACCCATAGACTCACACAGAGACCCATAGACTCACACAGAGACCCATAGACTCACACAGAGACCCATAGACTCACACAGAGACCCATAGATTCACGCAGAGACACATAGATTCACACAGAGACCCACAGACTCACACAGAGACCTGTAGACTCACACAGAGACCCACAGACTCACACAGAGACCCATAGACTCACACAGAGACACATAGACTCACACAGAGACCCATAGACTCACACAGAGAAACATAGACTCACACAGAGACCCATAGACTCACACAGAGACCCATAGACTCACACAGAGACCCACAGACTCACGCAGTGACCCATACACTCACACAGAGACCCACAGACTCACACAGAGACCCACAGACTCACACAGAGACCCACAGACTCGCACAGAGATCCACAGACTCACACAGAGACCCATAGACTCACACAGAGACCCATAGACTCACACAGAGACCCATAGACTCACACAGAGACCCATAGACTCACACAGAGACCCATAGAGTCACACAGAGACACATAGACTCACACAGAGACCCCATAGACTCACACAGAGACCAAAAGACTCACTCAGAGACCCATAGACTCACGCAGAGACCCATAGACTCACATAGAGACCCATAGACTCACTCAGAGACCCATAGACTCACACAGAGACCCTTAGACTCACACAGAGACCCATAGACTCACACAGAGACCCATAGACTCACACAGAGACCCACAGACTCACACAGAGGCCCATAGACTCACACAGAGACCCACAGACTCACACAGAGTCCCACAGACTCGCACAGAGATCCACAGACTCACACAGAGACCCATAGACTAACACAGAGACCCATAAACTCACACAGAGACCCATAGATTCAAACAGAGACCCATAGACTCACACAGAGACCCCCAGAGACTCACACAGAGACACATAGACTCATACAGAGACCCATAGAATCACACAGAGACACATAGACTCACAAAGAGACCCATAGACTCACACAGAGACACATAGACTCACACAGAGACCCATAGACTCACACAGAGACACATAGACTCACACAGAGACCCATAGACTCACAAAGCGACCCATAGACTCACACAGAGATCCACAGACTCACACATAGACCCATAGACTCACACAGAGACCCATAGACTCACACAGAGACCCATAGACTCACACAGAGACCCATAGACTCACACAGAGACCCACAGACTCACACAGAGACCCATCGACTCACACAGAGACCCATAGACTCACACAGAGACCCATAGACTCACACAAAGACCCATAGACTCACACAGAGACCCATAGACTCACACAGAGACCCATAGATTCACGCAGAGACACATAGACTCACACAGAGACCCACAGACTCACACAGAGACCCATAGACTCACACAGAGACCCACAGACTCACACAGAGACCCATAGACTCACACAGAGACACATAGACTCACACAGAGACCCACAGACTCACACAGAGACCCATAGACTCACACAGAGACCCACAGACTCACACAGAGACCCATAGACTCACACAGAGACCCATAGACTCACACAGAGACCCATAGACTCACACAGAGACCCATAGACTCACACAGAGACCCACAGACTCACACAGAGACCCATAGACTCACAAAGCGACCCATAGACTCACACAGAGATCCACAGACTCACACATAGACCCATAGACTCACACAGAGACCCATAAACTCACACAGAGACCCATAGACTCACACAGAGACCCATAGACTCACACAGAGACCCATAGACTCACACAGAGACCCATAGACTCACACAGAGACCCATAGATTCACGCAGAGACACATAGACTCACACAGAGACCCACAGACTCACACAGAGACCCGTAGACTCACACAGAGACCCACAGACTCACACAGAGACCCATAGACTCACACAGAGACACATAGACTCACACAGAGACCCATAGACTCACACAGAGAAACATAGACTCACACAGAGACCCATAGACTCACACAGAGACCCATAGACTCACACAGAGACCCACAGACTCACGCAGTGACCCATACACTCACACAGAGACCCACAGACTCACACAGAGACCCACAGACTCACACAGAGACCCACAGACTCGCACAGAGATCCACAGACTCACACAGAGACCCATAGACTCACACAGAGACCCATAGACTCACACAGAGACCCATAGACTCACACAGAGACCCATAGACTCACACAGAGACCCATAGAGTCACACAGAGACACATAGACTCACACAGAGACCCCATAGACTCACACAGAGACCAAAATACTCACTCAGAGACCCATAGACTCACGCAGAGACCCATAGACTCACATAGAGACCCATAGACTCACTCAGAGACCCATAGACTCACACAGAGACCCTTAGACTCACACAGAGACCCATAGACTCACACAGAGACCGACAGACTCACACAGAGACACATAGACTCACACAGAGACCCATAGACTCACACAGAGACCCATAGACTCACACAGAGACACATAGACTCACACAGAGACACATAGACTCACACAGAGACCCATAGACTCACACAGAGACCCATAGACTCACACAGAGACCCACAGACTCACACGGAGACCCACAGACTCACACAGAGACCCATAGACTCACACAGAGACCCATAGACTCACACAGAGACCCATAGACTCACACAGAGACCCATAGACTCACACAGAGACACATAGACTCACACAGAGACTCATAGACTCACACAGAGACACATAGACTCACACAGAGACCCATAGACCCACACAGAGACCCATAGACTCACACAGAGACCCATAGACTCACACAGAGACCCACAGACTTACACAGAAACCCATAGACTCGCATAGAGATCCACAGACTCACACATAGACCCATAGACTAACACAGAGACCCATAAACTCACACAGAGACCCATAGACTCACACAGAGACACATAGACTCACACAGAGACCCATAGACTCACACAGAGACCCACAGACTCACACAGAGACCCATAGACTCACACAGAGACCCACAGACTCACACAGAGACCCACAGACTCGCACAGAGATCCACAGACTCACACATAGACCCATAGACTCACACAGAGACCCATAAAGTCACACAGAGACCCATAGACTCACACAGAGACCGATAGACTTACACAGAGACCCACAGACTCACACAGAGACCCATAGACTCACACAGAGACCCACAGACTCACACAGAGACCCACAGACTCACGCAGTGACCCATACACTCACACAGAGACCCACAGACTCACACAGAGACCCACAGACTCACACAGAGACCCACAGACTCGCACAGAGATCCACAGACTCACACAGAGGCCCATAGACTCACACAGAGACCCATAGACTCACACAGAGACCCATAGACTCACACAGAGACCCATAGAGTCACACAGAGACACATAGACTCACACAGAGACCCCATAGACTCACACAGAGACCAAAAGACTCACTCAGAGACCCATAGACTCACGCAGAGACCCATAGACTCACATAGAGACTCATAGACTCACTCAGAGACCCATAGACTCACACAGAGACCCTTAGACTCACACAGAGACCCATAGACTCACACAGAGACCGACAGACTCACACAGAGACACATAGACTCACACAGAGACCCATAGACTCACACAGAGACCCATAGACTCACACAGAGACACATAGACTCACACAGAGACCCACAGACTCACACAGAGACCCACAGACTCACACAGAGACCCATAGACTCACACAGAGACCCATAGACTCACACAGAGACCCATAGACTCACACAGAGACCCATAGACTCACACAGAGACACATAGACTCACACAGAGACTCATAGACTCACACAGAGACACATAGACTCACACAGAGACCCATAGACCCACACAGAGACCCATAGACTCACACAGAGACCCATAGACTCACACAGAGACCCACAGACTTACACAGAAACCCATAGACTCGCATAGAGATCCACAGACTCACACATAGACCCATAGACTAACACAGAGACCCATAAACTCACACAGAGACCCATAGACTCACACAGAGACACATAGACTCACACAGAGACCCATAGACTCACACAGAGACCCACAGACTCACACAGAGACCCATAGACTCACACAGAGACCCACAGACTCACACAGAGACCCACAGACTCGCACAGAGATCCACAGACTCACACATAGACCCATAGACTCACACAGAGACCCATAAAGTCACACAGAGACCCATAGACTCACACAGAGACCGATAGACTTACACAGAGACCCACAGACTCACACAGAGACCCATAGACTCACACAGAGACCCACAGACTCACACAGAGACCCATCGACTCACACAGAGACCCATAGACTCACACAGAGACCCATAGACTCACACAAAGACCCATAGACTCACACAGAGACCCACAGACTCACACAGAGACCCATAGACTCACAAAGCGACCCATAGACTCACACAGAGATCCACAGACTCACACATAGACCCATAGACTCACACAGAGACCCATAAACTCACACAGAGACCCATAGACTCACACAGAGACCCATAGACTCACACAGAGACCCATAGACTCACACAGAGACCCATAGACTCACACAGAGACCCATAGACTCACACAGAGACCCATAGACTCACACAGAGACCCATAGACTCACACAGAGACCCATAGACTCACACAGAGACCCATAGAGTCACACAGAGACACATAGACTCACACAGAGACCCCATAGACTCACACAGAGACCAAAAGACTCACTCAGAGACCCATAGACTCACGCAGAGACCCATAGACTCACATAGAGACCCATAGACTCACTCAGAGACCCATAGACTCACACAGAGACCCTTAGACTCACACAGAGACCCATAGACTCACACAGAGACCCATAGACTCACACAGAGACCCACAGACTCACACAGAGGCCCATAGACTCACACAGAGACCCACAGACTCACACAGAGTCCCACAGACTCGCACAGAGATCCACAGACTCACACAGAGACCCATAGACTAACACAGAGACCCATAAACTCACACAGAGACCCATAGATTCACACAGAGACCCATAGACTCACACAGAGACCCCCAGAGACTCACACAGAGACACATAGACTCACACAGAGACCCATAGAATCACACAGAGACACATAGACTCACAAAGAGACCCATAGACTCACACAGAGACACATAGACTCACACAGAGACCCATAGACTCACACAGAGACACGTAGACTCACACAGAGACCCATAGACTCACACAGAGACCCACAGACTCACACAGAGTCCCACAGACTCGCACAGAGATCCACAGACTCACACAGAGACCCATAGACTAACACAGAGACCCATAAACTCACACAGAGACCCATAGATTCACACAGAGACCCATAGACTCACACAGAGACCCCCAGAGACTCACACAGAGACACATAGACTCACACAGAGACCCATAGAATCACACAGAGACACATAGACTCACACAGAGACCCATAGACTCACACAGAGACACATAGACTCACACAGAGACCCATAGACTCACACAGAGACACATAGACTCACACAGAGACCCATAGACTCACAAAGCGACCCATAGACTCACACAGAGATCCACAGACTCACACATAGACCCATAGACTCACACAGAGACCCATAGACTCACACAGAGACCCATAGACTCACACAGAGACCCATAGACTCACACAGAGACCCACAGACTCACACAGAGACCCATCGACTCACACAGAGACCCATAGACTCACACAGAGACCCATAGACTCACACAAAGACCCATAGACTCACACAGAGACCCATAGACTCACACAGAGACCCATAGATTCACGCAGAGACACATAGACTCACACAGAGACCCACAGACTCACACAGAGACCCATAGACTCACACAGAGACCCACAGACTCACACAGAGACCCATAGACTCACACAGAGACACATAGACTCACACAGAGACCCACAGACTCACACAGAGACCCATAGACTCACACAGAGACCCACAGACTCACACAGAGACCCATAGACTCACACAGAGACCCATAGACTCACACAGAGACCCATAGACTCACACAGAGACCCATAGACTCACACAGAGACCCACAGACTCACACAGAGACCCATAGACTCACAAAGCGACCCATAGACTCACACAGAGATCCACAGACTCACACATAGACCCATAGACTCACACAGAGACCCATAAACTCACACAGAGACCCATAGACTCACACAGAGACCCATAGACTCACACAGAGACCCATAGACTCACACAGAGACCCATAGACTCACACAGAGACCCATAGATTCACGCAGAGACACATAGACTCACACAGAGACCCACAGACTCACACAGAGACCTGTAGACTCACACAGAGACCCACAGACTCACACAGAGACCCATAGACTCACACAGAGACACATAGACTCACACAGAGACCCATAGACTCACACAGAGAAACATAGACTCACACAGAGACCCATAGACTCACACAGAGACCCATAGACTCACACAGAGACCCACAGACTCACGCAGTGACCCATACACTCACACAGAGACCCACAGACTCACACAGAGACCCACAGACTCACACAGAGACCCACAGACTCGCACAGAGATCCACAGACTCACACAGAGACCCATAGACTCACACAGAGACCCATAGACTCACACAGAGACCCATAGACTCACACAGAGACCCATAGACTCACACAGAGACCCATAGAGTCACACAGAGACACATAGACTCACACAGAGACCCCATAGACTCACACAGAGACCAAAAGACTCACTCAGAGACCCATAGACTCACGCAGAGACCCATAGACTCACATAGAGACCCATAGACTCACTCAGAGACCCATAGACTCACACAGAGACCCTTAGACTCACACAGAGACCCATAGACTCACACAGAGACCCATAGACTCACACAGAGACCCACAGACTCACACAGAGGCCCATAGACTCACACAGAGACCCACAGACTCACACAGAGTCCCACAGACTCGCACAGAGATCCACAGACTCACACAGAGACCCATAGACTAACACAGAGACCCATAAACTCACACAGAGACCCATAGATTCAAACAGAGACCCATAGACTCACACAGAGACCCCCAGAGACTCACACAGAGACACATAGACTCATACAGAGACCCATAGAATCACACAGAGACACATAGACTCACAAAGAGACCCATAGACTCACACAGAGACACATAGACTCACACAGAGACCCATAGACTCACACAGAGACACATAGACTCACACAGAGACCCATAGACTCACAAAGCGACCCATAGACTCACACAGAGATCCACAGACTCACACATAGACCCATAGACTCACACAGAGACCCATAGACTCACACAGAGACCCATAGACTCACACAGAGACCCATAGACTCACACAGAGACCCACAGACTCACACAGAGACCCATCGACTCACACAGAGACCCATAGACTCACACAGAGACCCATAGACTCACACAAAGACCCATAGACTCACACAGAGACCCATAGACTCACACAGAGACCCATAGATTCACGCAGAGACACATAGACTCACACAGAGACCCACAGACTCACACAGAGACCCATAGACTCACACAGAGACCCACAGACTCACACAGAGACCCATAGACTCACACAGAGACACATAGACTCACACAGAGACCCACAGACTCACACAGAGACCCATAGACTCACACAGAGACCCACAGACTCACACAGAGACCCATAGACTCACACAGAGACCCATAGACTCACACAGAGACCCATAGACTCACACAGAGACCCATAGACTCACACAGAGACCCACAGACTCACACAGAGACCCATAGACTCACAAAGCGACCCATAGACTCACACAGAGATCCACAGACTCACACATAGACCCATAGACTCACACAGAGACCCATAAACTCACACAGAGACCCATAGACTCACACAGAGACCCATAGACTCACACAGAGACCCATAGACTCACACAGAGACCCATAGACTCACACAGAGACCCATAGATTCACGCAGAGACACATAGACTCACACAGAGACCCACAGACTCACACAGAGACCCGTAGACTCACACAGAGACCCACAGACTCACACAGAGACCCATAGACTCACACAGAGACACATAGACTCACACAGAGACCCATAGACTCACACAGAGAAACATAGACTCACACAGAGACCCATAGACTCACACAGAGACCCATAGACTCACACAGAGACCCACAGACTCACGCAGTGACCCATACACTCACACAGAGACCCACAGACTCACACAGAGACCCACAGACTCACACAGAGACCCACAGACTCGCACAGAGATCCACAGACTCACACAGAGACCCATAGACTCACACAGAGACCCATAGACTCACACAGAGACCCATAGACTCACACAGAGACCCATAGACTCACACAGAGACCCATAGAGTCACACAGAGACACATAGACTCACACAGAGACCCCATAGACTCACACAGAGACCAAAATACTCACTCAGAGACCCATAGACTCACGCAGAGACCCATAGACTCACATAGAGACCCATAGACTCACTCAGAGACCCATAGACTCACACAGAGACCCTTAGACTCACACAGAGACCCATAGACTCACACAGAGACCGACAGACTCACACAGAGACACATAGACTCACACAGAGACCCATAGACTCACACAGAGACCCATAGACTCACACAGAGACACATAGACTCACACAGAGACACATAGACTCACACAGAGACCCATAGACTCACACAGAGACCCATAGACTCACACAGAGACCCACAGACTCACACGGAGACCCACAGACTCACACAGAGACCCATAGACTCACACAGAGACCCATAGACTCACACAGAGACCCATAGACTCACACAGAGACCCATAGACTCACACAGAGACACATAGACTCACACAGAGACTCATAGACTCACACAGAGACACATAGACTCACACAGAGACCCATAGACCCACACAGAGACCCATAGACTCACACAGAGACCCATAGACTCACACAGAGACCCACAGACTTACACAGAAACCCATAGACTCGCATAGAGATCCACAGACTCACACATAGACCCATAGACTAACACAGAGACCCATAAACTCACACAGAGACCCATAGACTCACACAGAGACACATAGACTCACACAGAGACCCATAGACTCACACAGAGACCCACAGACTCACACAGAGACCCATAGACTCACACAGAGACCCACAGACTCACACAGAGACCCACAGACTCGCACAGAGATCCACAGACTCACACATAGACCCATAGACTCACACAGAGACCCATAAAGTCACACAGAGACCCATAGACTCACACAGAGACCGATAGACTTACACAGAGACCCACAGACTCACACAGAGACCCATAGACTCACACAGAGACCCACAGACTCACACAGAGACCCACAGACTCACGCAGTGACCCATACACTCACACAGAGACCCACAGACTCACACAGAGACCCACAGACTCACACAGAGACCCACAGACTCGCACAGAGATCCACAGACTCACACAGAGACCCATAGACTCACACAGAGACCCATAGACTCACACAGAGACCCATAGACTCACACAGAGACCCATAGAGTCACACAGAGACACATAGACTCACACAGAGACCCCATAGACTCACACAGAGACCAAAAGACTCACTCAGAGACCCATAGACTCACGCAGAGACCCATAGACTCACATAGAGACTCATAGACTCACTCAGAGACCCATAGACTCACACAGAGACCCTTAGACTCACACAGAGACCCATAGACTCACACAGAGACCGACAGACTCACACAGAGACACATAGACTCACACAGAGACCCATAGACTCACACAGAGACCCATAGACTCACACAGAGACACATAGACTCACACAGAGACCCACAGACTCACACAGAGACCCACAGACTCACACAGAGACCCATAGACTCACACAGAGACCCATAGACTCACACAGAGACCCATAGACTCACACAGAGACCCATAGACTCACACAGAGACACATAGACTCACACAGAGACTCATAGACTCACACAGAGACACATAGACTCACACAGAGACCCATAGACCCACACAGAGACCCATAGACTCACACAGAGACCCATAGACTCACACAGAGACCCACAGACTTACACAGAAACCCATAGACTCGCATAGAGATCCACAGACTCACACATAGACCCATAGACTAACACAGAGACCCATAAACTCACACAGAGACCCATAGACTCACACAGAGACACATAGACTCACACAGAGACCCATAGACTCACACAGAGACCCACAGACTCACACAGAGACCCATAGACTCACACAGAGACCCACAGACTCACACAGAGACCCACAGACTCGCACAGAGATCCACAGACTCACACATAGACCCATAGACTCACACAGAGACCCATAAAGTCACACAGAGACCCATAGACTCACACAGAGACCGATAGACTTACACAGAGACCCACAGACTCACACAGAGACCCATAGACTCACACAGAGACCCACAGACTCACACAGAGACCCATCGACTCACACAGAGACCCATAGACTCACACAGAGACCCATAGACTCACACAAAGACCCATAGACTCACACAGAGACCCACAGACTCACACAGAGACCCATAGACTCACAAAGCGACCCATAGACTCACACAGAGATCCACAGACTCACACATAGACCCATAGACTCACACAGAGACCCATAAACTCACACAGAGACCCATAGACTCACACAGAGACCCATAGACTCACACAGAGACCCATAGACTCACACAGAGACCCATAGACTCACACAGAGACCCATAGACTCACACAGAGACCCATAGACTCACACAGAGACCCATAGACTCACACAGAGACCCATAGACTCACACAGAGACCCATAGAGTCACACAGAGACACATAGACTCACACAGAGACCCCATAGACTCACACAGAGACCAAAAGACTCACTCAGAGACCCATAGACTCACGCAGAGACCCATAGACTCACATAGAGACCCATAGACTCACTCAGAGACCCATAGACTCACACAGAGACCCTTAGACTCACACAGAGACCCATAGACTCACACAGAGACCCATAGACTCACACAGAGACCCACAGACTCACACAGAGGCCCATAGACTCACACAGAGACCCACAGACTCACACAGAGTCCCACAGACTCGCACAGAGATCCACAGACTCACACAGAGACCCATAGACTAACACAGAGACCCATAAACTCACACAGAGACCCATAGATTCACACAGAGACCCATAGACTCACACAGAGACCCCCAGAGACTCACACAGAGACACATAGACTCACACAGAGACCCATAGAATCACACAGAGACACATAGACTCACAAAGAGACCCATAGACTCACACAGAGACACATAGACTCACACAGAGACCCATAGACTCACACAGAGACACGTAGACTCACACAGAGACCCATAGACTCACAAAGCGACCCATAGACTCACACAGAGATCCACAGACTCACACATAGACCCATAGACTCACACAGAGACCCATAGACTCACACAGAGACCCATAGACTCACACAGAGACCCATAGACTCACACAGAGACCCACAGACTCACACAGAGACCCATCGACTCACACAGAGACCCATAGACTCACACAGAGACCCATAGACTCACACAGAGACCCATAGACTCACACAGAGACCCACAGACTCACACAGAGACCCACAGACTCGCACAGAGATCCACAGACTCACACAGAGACCCATAGACTCACACAGAGACCCATAGACTCACACAGAGACCCATAGACTCACACAGAGACCCATAGACTCACACAGAGACCCATAGAGTCACACAGAGACACATAGACTCACACAGAGACCCCATAGACTCACACAGAGACCAAAAGACTCACTCAGAGACCCATAGACTCACGCAGAGACCCATAGACTCACATAGAGACCCATAGACTCACTCAGAGACCCATAGACTCACACAGAGACCCTTAGACTCACACAGAGACCCATAGACTCACACAGAGACCCATAGACTCACACAGAGACCCACAGACTCACACAGAGGCCCATAGACTCACACAGAGACCCACAGACTCACACAGAGTCCCACAGACTCGCACAGAGATCCACAGACTCACACAGAGACCCATAGACTAACACAGAGACCCATAAACTCACACAGAGACCCATAGATTCACACAGAGACCCATAGACTCACACAGAGACCCCCAGAGACTCACACAGAGACACATAGACTCACACAGAGACCCATAGAATCACACAGAGACACATAGACTCACAAAGAGACCCATAGACTCACACAGAGACACATAGACTCACACAGAGACCCATAGACTCACACAGAGACACATAGACTCACACAGAGACCCATAGACTCACAAAGCGACCCATAGACTCACACAGAGATCCACAGACTCACACATAGACCCATAGACTCACACAGAGACCCATAGACTCACACAGAGACCCATAGACTCACACAGAGACCCATAGACTCACACAGAGACCCACAGACTCACACAGAGACCCATCGACTCACACAGAGACCCATAGACTCACACAGAGACCCATAGACTCACACAAAGACCCATAGACTCACACAGAGACCCATAGACTCACACAGAGACCCATAGATTCACGCAGAGACACATAGACTCACACAGAGACCCACAGACTCACACAGAGACCCATAGACTCACACAGAGACCCACAGACTCACACAGAGACCCATAGACTCACACAGAGACACATAGACTCACACAGAGACCCACAGACTCACACAGAGACCCATAGACTCACACAGAGACCCACAGACTCACACAGAGACCCATAGACTCACACAGAGACCCATAGACTCACACAGAGACCCATAGACTCACACAGAGACCCATAGACTCACACAGAGACCCACAGACTCACACAGAGACCCATAGACTCACAAAGCGACCCATAGACTCACACAGAGATCCACAGACTCACACATAGACCCATAGACTCACACAGAGACCCATAAACTCACACAGAGACCCATAGACTCACACAGAGACCCATAGACTCACACAGAGACCCATAGACTCACACAGAGACCCATAGACTCACACAGAGACCCATAGATTCACGCAGAGACACATAGACTCACACAGAGACCCACAGACTCACACAGAGACCCGTAGACTCACACAGAGACCCACAGACTCACACAGAGACCCATAGACTCACACAGAGACACATAGACTCACACAGAGACCCATAGACTCACACAGAGAAACATAGACTCACACAGAGACCCATAGACTCACACAGAGACCCATAGACTCACACAGAGACCCACAGACTCACGCAGTGACCCATACACTCACACAGAGACCCACAGACTCACACAGAGACCCACAGACTCACACAGAGACCCACAGACTCGCACAGAGATCCACAGACTCACACAGAGACCCATAGACTCACACAGAGACCCATAGACTCACACAGAGACCCATAGACTCACACAGAGACCCATAGACTCACACAGAGACCCATAGAGTCACACAGAGACACATAGACTCACACAGAGACCCCATAGACTCACACAGAGACCAAAAGACTCACTCAGAGACCCATAGACTCACGCAGAGACCCATAGACTCACATAGAGACCCATAGACTCACTCAGAGACCCATAGACTCACACAGAGACCCTTAGACTCACACAGAGACCCATAGACTCACACAGAGACCGACAGACTCACACAGAGACACATAGACTCACACAGAGACCCATAGACTCACACAGAGACCCATAGACTCACACAGAGACACATAGACTCACACAGAGACACATAGACTCACACAGAGACCCATAGACTCACACAGAGACCCATAGACTCACACAGAGACCCACAGACTCACACGGAGACCCACAGACTCACACAGAGACCCATAGACTCACACAGAGACCCATAGACTCACACAGAGACCCATAGACTCACACAGAGACCCATAGACTCACACAGAGACACATAGACTCACACAGAGACTCATAGACTCACACAGAGACACATAGACTCACACAGAGACCCATAGACCCACACAGAGACCCATAGACTCACACAGAGACCCATAGACTCACACAGAGACCCACAGACTTACACAGAAACCCATAGACTCGCATAGAGATCCACAGACTCACACATAGACCCATAGACTAACACAGAGACCCATAAACTCACACAGAGACCCATAGACTCACACAGAGACACATAGACTCACACAGAGACCCATAGACTCACACAGAGACCCACAGACTCACACAGAGACCCATAGACTCACACAGAGACCCACAGACTCACACAGAGACCCACAGACTCGCACAGAGATCCACAGACTCACACATAGACCCATAGACTCACACAGAGACCCATAAAGTCACACAGAGACCCATAGACTCACACAGAGACCGATAGACTTACACAGAGACCCACAGACTCACACAGAGACCCATAGACTCACACAGAGACCCACAGACTCACACAGAGACCCACAGACTCACGCAGTGACCCATACACTCACACAGAGACCCACAGACTCACACAGAGACCCACAGACTCACACAGAGACCGACAGACTCGCACAGAGATCCACAGACTCACACAGAGACCCATAGACTCACACAGAGACCCATAGACTCACACAGAGACCCATAGACTCACACAGAGACCCATAGAGTCACACAGAGACACATAGACTCACACAGAGACCCCATAGACTCACACAGAGACCAAAAGACTCACTCAGAGACCCATAGACTCACGCAGAGACCCATAGACTCACATAGAGACTCATAGACTCACTCAGAGACCCATAGACTCACACAGAGACCCTTAGACTCACACAGAGACCCATAGACTCACACAGAGACCGACAGACTCACACAGAGACACATAGACTCACACAGAGACCCATAGACTCACACAGAGACCCATAGACTCACACAGAGACACATAGACTCACACAGAGACCCACAGACTCACACAGAGACCCACAGACTCACACAGAGACCCATAGACTCACACAGAGACCCATAGACTCACACAGAGACCCATAGACTCACACAGAGACCCATAGACTCACACAGAGACACATAGACTCACACAGAGACTCATAGACTCACACAGAGACACATAGACTCACACAGAGACCCATAGACCCACACAGAGACCCATAGACTCACACAGAGACCCATAGACTCACACAGAGACCCACAGACTTACACAGAAACCCATAGACTCGCATAGAGATCCACAGACTCACACATAGACCCATAGACTAACACAGAGACCCATTAACTCACACAGAGACCCATAGACTCACACAGAGACACATAGACTCACACAGAGACCCATAGACTCACACAGAGACCCACAGACTCACACAGAGACCCATAGACTCACACAGAGACCCACAGACTCACACAGAGACCCACAGACTCGCACAGAGATCCACAGACTCACACATAGACCCATAGACTCACACAGAGACCCATAAAGTCACACAGAGACCCATAGACTCACACAGAGACCGATAGACTTACACAGAGACCCACAGACTCACACAGAGACCCATAGACTCACACAGAGACCCACAGACTCACACAGAGACCCATCGACTCACACAGAGACCCATAGACTCACACAGAGACCCATAGACTCACACAAAGACCCATAGACTCACACAGAGACCCACAGACTCACACAGAGACCCATAGACTCACAAAGCGACCCATAGACTCACACAGAGATCCACAGACTCACACATAGACCCATAGACTCACACAGAGACCCATAAACTCACACAGAGACCCATAGACTCACACAGAGACCCATAGACTCACACAGAGACCCATAGACTCACACAGAGACCCATAGACTCACACAGAGACCCATAGACTCACACAGAGACCCATAGACTCACACAGAGACCCATAGACTCACACAGAGACCCATAGACTCACACAGAGACCCATAGAGTCACACAGAGACACATAGACTCACACAGAGACCCCATAGACTCACACAGAGACCAAAAGACTCACTCAGAGAGCCATAGACTCACGCAGAGACCCATAGACTCACATAGAGACCCATAGACTCACTCAGAGACCCATAGACTCACACAGAGACCCTTAGACTCACACAGAGACCCATAGACTCACACAGAGACCCATAGACTCACACAGAGACCCACAGACTCACACAGAGGCCCATAGACTCACACAGAGACCCACAGACTCACACAGAGTCCCACAGACTCGCACAGAGATCCACAGACTCACACAGAGACCCATAGACTAACACAGAGACCCATAAACTCACACAGAGACCCATAGATTCACACAGAGACCCATAGACTCACACAGAGACCCCCAGAGACTCACACAGAGACACATAGACTCACACAGAGACCCATAGAATCACACAGAGACACATAGACTCACAAAGAGACCCATAGACTCACACAGAGACACATAGACTCACACAGAGACCCATAGACTCACACAGAGACACATAGACTCACACAGAGACCCATAGACTCACAAAGCGACCCATAGACTCACACAGAGATCCACAGACTCACACATAGACCCATAGACTCACACAGAGACCCATAGACTCACACAGAGACCCATAGACTCACACAGAGACCCATAGACTCACACAGAGACCCACAGACTCACACAGAGACCCATCGACTCACACAGAGACCCATAGACTCACACAGAGACCCATAGACTCACACAAAGACCCATAGACTCACACAGAGACCCATAGACTCACACAGAGACCCATAGATTCACGCAGAGACACATAGACTCACACAGAGACCCACAGACTCACACAGAGACCCATAGACTCACACAGAGACCCACAGACTCACACAGAGACCCATAGACTCACACAGAGACACATAGACTCACACAGAGACCCACAGACTCACACAGAGACCCATAGACTCACACAGAGACCCACAGACTCACACAGAGACCCATAGACTCACACAGAGACCCATAGACTCACACAGAGACCCATAGACTCACACAGAGACCCATAGACTCACACAGAGACCCACAGACTCACACAGAGACCCATAGACTCACAAAGCGACCCATAGACTCACACAGAGATCCACAGACTCACACATAGACCCATAGACTCACACAGAGACCCATAAACTCACACAGAGACCCATAGACTCACACAGAGACCCATAGACTCACACAGAGACCCCCAGAGACTCACACAGAGACACATAGACTCACACAGAGACCCATAGAATCACACAGAGACACATAGACTCACAAAGAGACCCATAGACTCACACAGAGACACATAGACTCACACAGAGACCCATAGACTCACACAGAGACACATAGACTCACACAGAGACCCATAGACTCACAAAGCGACCCATAGACTCACACAGAGATCCACAGACTCACACATAGACCCATAGACTCACACAGAGACCCATAGACTCACACAGAGACCCATAGACTCACACAGAGACCCATAGACTCACACAGAGACCCACAGACTCACACAGAGACCCATCGACTCACACAGAGACCCATAGACTCACACAGAGACCCATAGACTCACACAAAGACCCATAGACTCACACAGAGACCCATAGACTCACACAGAGACCCATAGATTCACGCAGAGACACATAGACTCACACAGAGACCCACAGACTCACACAGAGACCCATAGACTCACACAGAGACCCACAGACTCACACAGAGACCCATAGACTCACACAGAGACACATAGACTCACACAGAGACCCACAGACTCACACAGAGACCCATAGACTCACACAGAGACCCACAGACTCACACAGAGACCCATAGACTCACACAGAGACCCATAGACTCACACAGAGACCCATAGACTCACACAGAGACCCATAGACTCACACAGAGACCCACAGACTCACACAGAGACCCATAGACTCACAAAGCGACCCATAGACTCACACAGAGATCCACAGACTCACACATAGACCCATAGACTCACACAGAGACCCATAAACTCACACAGAGACCCATAGACTCACACAGAGACCCATAGACTCACACAGAGACCCATAGACTCACACAGAGACCCATAGACTCACACAGAGACCCATAGATTCACGCAGAGACACATAGACTCACACAGAGACCCACAGACTCACACAGAGACCCGTAGACTCACACAGAGACCCACAGACTCACACAGAGACCCATAGACTCACACAGACACACATAGACTCACACAGAGATCCATAGACTCACACAGAGAAACATAGACTCACACAGAGACCCATAGACTCACACAGAGACCCATAGACTCACACAGAGACCCACAGACTCACGCAGTGACCCATACACTCACACAGAGACCCACAGACTCACACAGAGACCCACAGACTCACACAGAGACCCACAGACTCGCACAGAGATCCACAGACTCACACAGAGACCCATAGACTCACACAGAGACCCATAGACTCACACAGAGACCCATAGACTCACACAGAGACCCATAGACTCACACAGAGACCCATAGAGTCACACAGAGACACATAGACTCACACAGAGACCCCATAGACTCACACAGAGACCAAAAGACTCACTCAGAGACCCATAGACTCACGCAGAGACCCATAGACTCACATAGAGACCCATAGACTCACTCAGAGACCCATAGACTCACACAGAGACCCTTAGACTCACACAGAGACCCATAGACTCACACAGAGACCGACAGACTCACACAGAGACACATAGACTCACACAGAGACCCATAGACTCACACAGAGACCCATAGACTCACACAGAGACACATAGACTCACACAGAGACACATAGACTCACACAGAGACCCATAGACTCACACAGAGACCCATAGACTCACACAGAGACCCACAGACTCACACGGAGACCCACAGACTCACACAGAGACCCATAGACTCACACAGAGACCCATAGACTCACACAGAGACCCATAGACTCACACAGAGACCCATAGACTCACACAGAGACACATAGACTCACACAGAGACTCATAGACTCACACAGAGACACATAGACTCACACAGAGACCCATAGACCCACACAGAGACCCATAGACTCACACAGAGACCCATAGACTCACACAGAGACCCACAGACTTACACAGAAACCCATAGACTCGCATAGAGATCCACAGACTCACACATAGACCCATAGACTAACACAGAGACCCATAAACTCACACAGAGACCCATAGACTCACACAGAGACACATAGACTCACACAGAGACCCATAGACTCACACAGAGACCCACAGACTCACACAGAGACCCATAGACTCACACAGAGACCCACAGACTCACACAGAGACCCACAGACTCGCACAGAGATCCACAGACTCACACATAGACCCATAGACTCACACAGAGACCCATAAAGTCACACAGAGACCCATAGACTCACACAGAGACCGATAGACTTACACAGAGACCCACAGACTCACACAGAGACCCATAGACTCACACAGAGACCCACAGACTCACACAGAGACCCACAGACTCACGCAGTGACCCATACACTCACACAGAGACCCACAGACTCACACAGAGACCCACAGACTCACACAGAGACCCACAGACTCGCACAGAGATCCACAGACTCACACAGAGACCCATAGACTCACACAGAGACCCATAGACTCACACAGAGACCCATAGACTCACACAGAGACCCATAGACTCACACAGAGACCCATAGAGTCACACAGAGACACATAGACTCACACAGAGACCCCATAGACTCACACAGAGACCAAAAGACTCACTCAGAGACCCATAGACTCACGCAGAGACCCATAGACTCACATAGAGACTCATAGACTCACTCAGAGACCCATAGACTCACACAGAGACCCTTAGACTCACACAGAGACCCATAGACTCACACAGAGACCGACAGACTCACACAGAGACACATAGACTCACACAGAGACCCATAGACTCACACAGAGACCCATAGACTCACACAGAGACACATAGACTCACACAGAGACCCACAGACTCACACAGAGACCCACAGACTCACACAGAGACCCATAGACTCACACAGAGACCCATAGACTCACACAGAGACCCATAGACTCACACAGAGACCCATAGACTCACACAGAGACACATAGACTCACACAGAGACTCATAGACTCACACAGAGACACATAGACTCACACAGAGACCCATAGACCCACACAGAGACCCATAGACTCACACAGAGACCCATAGACTCACACAGAGACCCACAGACTTACACAGAAACCCATAGACTCGCATAGAGATCCACAGACTCACACATAGACCCATAGACTAACACAGAGACCCATAAACTCACACAGAGACCCATAGACTCACACAGAGACACATAGACTCACACAGAGACCCATAGACTCACACAGAGACCCACAGACTCACACAGAGACCCATAGACTCACACAGAGACCCACAGACTCACACAGAGACCCACAGACTCGCACAGAGATCCACAGACTCACACATAGACCCATAGACTCACACAGAGACCCATAAAGTCACACAGAGACCCATAGACTCACACAGAGACCGATAGACTTACACAGAGACCCACAGACTCACACAGAGACCCATAGACTCACACAGAGACCCACAGACTCACACAGAGACCCATCGACTCACACAGAGACCCATAGACTCACACAGAGACCCATAGACTCACACAAAGACCCATAGACTCACACAGAGACCCACAGACTCACACAGAGACCCATAGACTCACAAAGCGACCCATAGACTCACACAGAGATCCACAGACTCACACATAGACCCATAGACTCACACAGAGACCCATAAACTCACACAGAGACCCATAGACTCACACAGAGACCCATAGACTCACACAGAGACCCATAGACTCACACAGAGACCCATAGACTCACACAGAGACCCATAGATGCACGCAGAGACACATAGACTCACACAGAGACCCACAGACTCACACAGAGACCCATAGACTCACACAGACACCCACAGACTCACACAGAGACCCATAGACTCACACAGAGACACATAGATTCACACAGAGACCCATAGACTCACACAGAGACACATAGACTCACACAGAGACCCATAGACTCACACAGAGACCCACAGACTCACACAGAGGCCCATAGACTCACACAGAGACCCACAGACTCACACAGAGTCCCACAGACTCGCACAGAGATCCACAGACTCACACAGAGACCCATAGACTAACACAGAGACCCATAAACTCACACAGAGACCCATAGATTCACACAGAGACCCATAGACTCACACAGAGACCCCCAGAGACTCACACAGAGACACATAGACTCACACAGAGACCCATAGAATCACACAGAGACACATAGACTCACACAGAGACCCATAGACTCACACAGAGACACATAGACTCACACAGAGACCCATAGACTCACACAGAGACACATAGACTCACACAGAGACCCATAGACTCACAAAGCGACCCATAGACTCACACAGAGATCCACAGACTCACACATAGACCCATAGACTCACACAGAGACCCATAGACTCACACAGAGACCCATAGACTCACACAGAGACCCATAGACTCACACAGAGACACATAGACTCACACAGAGACCCACAGACTCACACAGAGACCCATAGACTCACACAGAGACCCACAGACTCACACAGAGACCCATAGACTCACACAGAGACCCATAGACTCACACAGAGACCCATAGACTCACACAGAGACCCATAGACTCACACAGAGACCCACAGACTCACACAGAGACCCATAGACTCACAAAGCGACCCATAGACTCACACAGAGATCCACAGACTCACACATAGACCCATAGACTCACACAGAGACCCATAAACTCACACAGAGACCCATAGACTCACACAGAGACCCATAGACTCACACAGAGACCCATAGACTCACACAGAGACCCATAGACTCACACAGAGACCCATAGATTCACGCAGAGACACATAGACTCACACAGAGACCCACAGACTCACACAGAGACCCGTAGACTCACACAGAGACCCACAGACTCACACAGAGACCCATAGACTCACACAGAGACACATAGACTCACACAGAGACCCATAGACTCACACAGAGAAACATAGACTCACACAGAGACCCATAGACTCACACAGAGACCCATAGACTCACACAGAGACCCACAGACTCACGCAGTGACCCATGCACTCACGCAGAGACCCACAGACTCACACAGAGACCCACAGACTCACACAGAGACCCACAGACTCACACAGAGACCCATAGACTCACACAGAGACCCATAGACTCACACAGAGACCCATAGACTCACACAGAGACCCATAGACTCACACAGAGACCCATAGAGTCACACAGAGACACATAGACTCACACAGAGACCCCATAGACTCACACAGAGACCAAAAGACTCACTCAGAGACCCATAGACTCACGCAGAGACCCATAGACTCACATAGAGACCCATAGACTCACTCAGAGACCCATAGACTCACACAGAGACCCTTAGACTCACACAGAGACCCATAGACTCACACAGAGACCGACAGACTCACACAGAGACACATAGACTCACACAGAGACCCATAGACTCACACAGAGACCCATAGACTCACACAGAGACACATAGACTCACACAGAGACACATAGACTCACACAGAGACCCATAGACTCACACAGAGACCCATAGACTCACACAGAGACCCACAGACTCACACAGAGACCCACAGACTCACACAGAGACCCATAGACTCACACAGAGACCCATAGACTCACACAGAGACCCATAGACTCACACAGAGACCCATAGACTCACACAGAGACACATAGACTCACACAGAGACTCATAGACTCACACAGAGACACATAGACTCACACAGAGACCCATAGACCCACACAGAGACCCATAGACTCACACAGAGACCCATAGACTCACACAGAGACCCACAGACTTACACAGAAACCCATAGACTCGCATAGAGATCCACAGACTCACACATAGACCCATAGACTAACACAGAGACCCATAAACTCACACAGAGACCCATAGACTCACACAGAGACACATAGACTCACACAGAGACCCATAGACTCACACAGAGACCCACAGACTCACACAGAGACCCATAGACTCACACAGAGACCCACAGACTCACACAGAGACCCACAGACTCGCACAGAGATCCACAGACTCACACATAGACCCATAGACTCACACAGAGACCCATAAAGTCACACAGAGACCCATAGACTCACACAGAGACCGATAGACTTACACAGAGACCCACAGACTCACACAGAGACCCATAGACTCACACAGAGACCCACAGACTCACACAGAGACCCACAGACTCACGCAGTGACCCATACACTCACACAGAGACCCACAGACTCACACAGAGACCCACAGACTCACACAGAGACCCACAGACTCGCACAGAGATCCACAGACTCACACAGAGACCCATAGACTCACACAGAGACCCATAGACTCACACAGAGACCCATAGACTCACACAGAGACCCATAGACTCACACAGAGACCCATAGAGTCACACAGAGACACATAGACTCACACAGAGACCCCATAGACTCACACAGAGACCAAAAGACTCACTCAGAGACCCATAGACTCACGCAGAGACCCATAGACTCACATAGAGACTCATAGACTCACTCAGAGACCCATAGACTCACACAGAGACCCTTAGACTCACACAGAGACCCATAGACTCACACAGAGACCGACAGACTCACACAGAGACACATAGACTCACACAGAGACCCATAGACTCACACAGAGACCCATAGACTCACACAGAGACACATAGACTCACACAGAGACACATAGACTCACACAGAGACCCATAGACTCACACAGAGACCCATAGACTCACACAGAGACCCACAGACTCACACAGAGACCCACAGACTCACACAGAGACCCATAGACTCACACAGAGACCCATAGACTCACACAGAGACCCATAGACTCACACAGAGACCCATAGACTCACACAGAGACACATAGACTCACACAGAGACTCATAGACTCACACAGAGACACATAGACTCACACAGAGACCCATAGACCCACACAGAGACCCATAGACTCACACAGAGACCCATAGACTCACACAGAGACCCACAGACTTACACAGAAACCCATAGACTCGCATAGAGATCCACAGACTCACACATAGACCCAGAGACTAACACAGAGACCCATAAACTCACACAGAGACCCATAGACTCACACAGAGACACATAGACTCACGCAGAGACCCATAGACTCACACAGAGACCCACAGACTCACACAGAGACCCATAGACTCACACAGAGACCCACAGACTCACACAGAGACCCACAGACTCGCACAGAGATCCACAGACTCACACATAGACCCATAGACTCACACAGAGACCCATAAAGTCACACAGAGACCCATAGACTCACACAGAGACCGATAGACTTACACAGAGACCCACAGACTCACACAGAGACCCATAGACTCACACAGAGACCCACAGACTCACACAGAGACCCATCGACTCACACAGAGACCCATAGACTCACACAGAGACCCATAGACTCACACAAAGACCCATAGACTCACACAGAGACCCACAGACTCACACAGAGACCCATAGACTCACAAAGCGACCCATAGACTCACACAGAGATCCACAGACTCACACATTGACCCATAGACTCACACAGAGACCCATAAACTCACACAGAGACCCATAGACTCACACAGAGACCCATAGACTCACACAGAGACCCATAGACTCACACAGAGACCCATAGACTCACACAGAGACCCATAGACTCACACAGAGACCCATAGACTCACACAGAGACCCATAGACTCACACAGAGACCCATAGAGTCACACAGAGACACATAGACTCACACAGAGACCCCATAGACTCACACAGAGACCAAAAGACTCACTCAGAGACCCATAGACTCACGCAGAGACCCATAGACTCACATAGAGACTCATAGACTCACTCAGAGACCCATAGACTCACACAGAGACCCTTAGACTCACACAGAGACCCATAGACTCACACAGAGACCGACAGACTCACACAGAGACACATAGACTCACACAGAGACCCATAGACTCACACAGAGACCCATAGACTCACACAGAGACACATAGACTCACACAGAGACCCACAGACTCACACAGAGACCCACAGACTCACACAGAGACCCATAGACTCACACAGAGACCCATAGACTCACACAGAGACCCATAGACTCACACAGAGACCCATAGACTCACACAGAGACACATAGACTCACACAGAGACTCATAGACTCACACAGAGACACATAGACTCACACAGAGACCCATAGACCCACACAGAGACCCATAGACTCACACAGAGACCCATAGACTCACACAGAGACCCACAGACTTACACAGAAACCCATAGACTCGCATAGAGATCCACAGACTCACACATAGACCCATAGACTAACACAGAGACCCATAAACTCACACAGAGACCCATAGACTCACACAGAGACACATAGACTCACACAGAGACCCATAGACTCACACAGAGACCCACAGACTCACACAGAGACCCATAGACTCACACAGAGACCCACAGACTCACACAGAGACCCACAGACTCGCACAGAGATCCACAGACTCACACATAGACCCATAGACTCACACAGAGACCCATAAAATCACACAGAGACCCATAGACTCACACAGAGACCGATAGACTTACACAGAGACCCACAGACTCACACAGAGACCCATAGACTCACACAGAGACCCACAGACTCACACAGAGACCCATCGACTCACACAGAGACCCATAGACTCACACAGAGACCCATAGACTCACACAAAGACCCATAGACTCACACAGAGACCCACAGACTCACACAGAGACCCATAGACTCACAAAGCGACCCATAGACTCACACAGAGATCCACAGACTCACACATAGACCCATAGACTCACACAGAGACCCATAAACTCACACAGAGACCCATAGACTCACACAGAGACCCATAGACTCACACAGAGACCCATAGACTCACACAGAGACCCATAGACTCACACAGAGACCCATAGATGCACGCAGAGACACATAGACTCACACAGAGACCCACAGACTCACACAGAGACCCATAGACTCACACAGACACCCACAGACTCACACAGAGACCCATAGACTCACACAGAGACACATAGATTCACACAGAGACCCATAGACTCACACAGAGACACATAGACTCACACAGAGACCCATAGACTCACACAGAGACCCACAGACTCACACAGAGGCCCATAGACTCACACAGAGACCCACAGACTCACACAGAGTCCCACAGACTCGCACAGAGATCCACAGACTCACACAGAGACCCATAGACTAACACAGAGACCCATAAACTCACACAGAGACCCATAGATTCACACAGAGACCCATAGACTCACACAGAGACCCCCAGAGACTCACACAGAGACACATAGACTCACACAGAGACCCATAGAATCACACAGAGACACATAGACTCACACAGAGACCCATAGACTCACACAGAGACACATAGACTCACACAGAGACCCATAGACTCACACAGAGACACATAGACTCACACAGAGACCCATAGACTCACAAAGCGACCCATAGACTCACACAGAGATCCACAGACTCACACATAGACCCATAGACTCACACAGAGACCCATAGACTCACACAGAGACCCATAGACTCACACAGAGACCCATAGACTCACACAGAGACACATAGACTCACACAGAGACCCACAGACTCACACAGAGACCCATAGACTCACACAGAGACCCACAGACTCACACAGAGACCCATAGACTCACACAGAGACCCATAGACTCACACAGAGACCCATAGACTCACACAGAGACCCATAGACTCACACAGAGACCCACAGACTCACACAGAGACCCATAGACTCACAAAGCGACCCATAGACTCACACAGAGATCCACAGACTCACACATAGACCCATAGACTCACACAGAGACCCATAAACTCACACAGAGACCCATAGACTCACACAGAGACCCATAGACTCACACAGAGACCCATAGACTCACACAGAGACCCATAGACTCACACAGAGACCCATAGATTCACGCAGAGACACATAGACTCACACAGAGACCCACAGACTCACACAGAGACCCGTAGACTCACACAGAGACCCACAGACTCACACAGAGACCCATAGACTCACACAGAGACACATAGACTCACACAGAGACCCATAGACTCACACAGAGAAACATAGACTCACACAGAGACCCATAGACTCACACAGAGACCCATAGACTCACACAGAGACCCACAGACTCACGCAGTGACCCATGCACTCACGCAGAGACCCACAGACTCACACAGAGACCCACAGACTCACACAGAGACCCACAGACTCACACAGAGACCCATAGACTCACACAGAGACCCATAGACTCACACAGAGACCCATAGACTCACACAGAGACCCATAGACTCACACAGAGACCCATAGAGTCACACAGAGACACATAGACTCACACAGAGACCCCATAGACTCACACAGAGACCAAAAGACTCACTCAGAGACCCATAGACTCACGCAGAGACCCATAGACTCACATAGAGACCCATAGACTCACTCAGAGACCCATAGACTCACACAGAGACCCTTAGACTCACACAGAGACCCATAGACTCACACAGAGACCGACAGACTCACACAGAGACACATAGACTCACACAGAGACCCATAGACTCACACAGAGACCCATAGACTCACACAGAGACACATAGACTCACACAGAGACACATAGACTCACACAGAGACCCATAGACTCACACAGAGACCCATAGACTCACACAGAGACCCACAGACTCACACAGAGACCCACAGACTCACACAGAGACCCATAGACTCACACAGAGACCCATAGACTCACACAGAGACCCATAGACTCACACAGAGACCCATAGACTCACACAGAGACACATAGACTCACACAGAGACTCATAGACTCACACAGAGACACATAGACTCACACAGAGACCCATAGACCCACACAGAGACCCATAGACTCACACAGAGACCCATAGACTCACACAGAGACCCACAGACTTACACAGAAACCCATAGACTCGCATAGAGATCCACAGACTCACACATAGACCCATAGACTAACACAGAGACCCATAAACTCACACAGAGACCCATAGACTCACACAGAGACACATAGACTCACACAGAGACCCATAGACTCACACAGAGACCCACAGACTCACACAGAGACCCATAGACTCACACAGAGACCCACAGACTCACACAGAGACCCACAGACTCGCACAGAGATCCACAGACTCACACATAGACCCATAGACTCACACAGAGACCCATAAAGTCACACAGAGACCCATAGACTCACACAGAGACCGATAGACTTACACAGAGACCCACAGACTCACACAGAGACCCATAGACTCACACAGAGACCCACAGACTCACACAGAGACCCACAGACTCACGCAGTGACCCATACACTCACACAGAGACCCACAGACTCACACAGAGACCCACAGACTCACACAGAGACCCACAGACTCGCACAGAGATCCACAGACTCACACAGAGACCCATAGACTCACACAGAGACCCATAGACTCACACAGAGACCCATAGACTCACACAGAGACCCATAGACTCACACAGAGACCCATAGAGTCACACAGAGACACATAGACTCACACAGAGACCCCATAGACTCACACAGAGACCAAAAGACTCACTCAGAGACCCATAGACTCACGCAGAGACCCATAGACTCACATAGAGACTCATAGACTCACTCAGAGACCCATAGACTCACACAGAGACCCTTAGACTCACACAGAGACCCATAGACTCACACAGAGACCGACAGACTCACACAGAGACACATAGACTCACACAGAGACCCATAGACTCACACAGAGACCCATAGACTCACACAGAGACACATAGACTCACACAGAGACACATAGACTCACACAGAGACCCATAGACTCACACAGAGACCCATAGACTCACACAGAGACCCACAGACTCACACAGAGACCCACAGACTCACACAGAGACCCATAGACTCACACAGAGACCCATAGACTCACACAGAGACCCATAGACTCACACAGAGACCCATAGACTCACACAGAGACACATAGACTCACACAGAGACTCATAGACTCACACAGAGACACATAGACTCACACAGAGACCCATAGACCCACACAGAGACCCATAGACTCACACAGAGACCCATAGACTCACACAGAGACCCACAGACTTACACAGAAACCCATAGACTCGCATAGAGATCCACAGACTCACACATAGACCCAGAGACTAACACAGAGACCCATAAACTCACACAGAGACCCATAGACTCACACAGAGACACATAGACTCACGCAGAGACCCATAGACTCACACAGAGACCCACAGACTCACACAGAGACCCATAGACTCACACAGAGACCCACAGACTCACACAGAGACCCACAGACTCGCACAGAGATCCACAGACTCACACATAGACCCATAGACTCACACAGAGACCCATAAAGTCACACAGAGACCCATAGACTCACACAGAGACCGATAGACTTACACAGAGACCCACAGACTCACACAGAGACCCATAGACTCACACAGAGACCCACAGACTCACACAGAGACCCATCGACTCACACAGAGACCCATAGACTCACACAGAGACCCATAGACTCACACAAAGACCCATAGACTCACACAGAGACCCACAGACTCACACAGAGACCCATAGACTCACAAAGCGACCCATAGACTCACACAGAGATCCACAGACTCACACATTGACCCATAGACTCACACAGAGACCCATAAACTCACACAGAGACCCATAGACTCACACAGAGACCCATAGACTCACACAGAGACCCATAGACTCACACAGAGACCCATAGACTCACACAGAGACCCATAGATGCACGCAGAGACACATAGACTCAGACAGAGACCCACAGACTCACACAGAGACCCATAGACTCACACAGACACCCACAGACTCACACAGAGACCCATAGACTCACACAGAGACACATAGATTCACACAGAGACCCATAGACTCACACAGAGACACATAGACTCACACAGAGACCCATAGACTCACACAGAGACCCACAGACTCACACAGAGGCCCATAGACTCACACAGAGACCCACAGACTCACACAGAGTCCCACAGACTCGCACAGAGATCCACAGACTCACACAGAGACCCATAGACTAACACAGAGACCCATAAACTCACACAGAGACCCATAGATTCACACAGAGACCCATAGACTCACACAGAGACCCCCAGAGACTCACACAGAGACACATAGACTCACACAGAGACCCATAGAATCACACAGAGACACATAGACTCACACAGAGACCCATAGACTCACACAGAGACACATAGACTCATACAGAGACCCATAGACTCACACAGAGACACATAGACTCACACAGAGACCCATAGACTCACAAAGCGACCCATAGACTCACACAGAGATCCACAGACTCACACATAGACCCATAGACTCACACAGAGACCCATAGACTCACACAGAGACCCATAGACTCACACAGAGACCCATAGACTCACACAGAGACCCACAGACTCACACAGAGACCCATCGACTCACACAGAGACCCATAGACTCACACAGAGACCCATAGACTCACACAAAGACCCATAGACTCACACAGAGACCCACAGACTCACACAGAGACCCATAGACTCACAAAGCGACCCATAGACTCACACAGAGATCCACAGACTCACACATAGACCCATAGACTCACACAGAGACCCATAAACTCACACAGAGACCCATAGACTCACACAGAGACCCATAGACTCACACAGAGACCCATAGACTCACACAGAGACCCATAGACTCACACAGAGACCCATAGATGCACGCAGAGACACATAGACTCACACAGAGACCCACAGACTCACACAGAGACCCATAGACTCACACAGACACCCACAGACTCACACAGAGACCCATAGACTCACACAGAGACACATAGATTCACACAGAGACCCATAGACTCACACAGAGACACATAGACTCACACAGAGACCCATAGACTCACACAGAGACCCACAGACTCACACAGAGGCCCATAGACTCACACAGAGACCCACAGACTCACACAGAGTCCCACAGACTCGCACAGAGATCCACAGACTCACACAGAGACCCATAGACTAACACAGAGACCCATAAACTCACACAGAGACCCATAGATTCACACAGAGACCCATAGACTCACACAGAGACCCCAGAGACTCACACAGAGACACATAGACTCACACAGAGACCCATAGAATCACACAGAGACACATAGACTCACACAGAGACCCATAGACTCACACAGAGACACATAGACTCACACAGAGACCCATAGACTCACACAGAGACACATAGACTCACACAGAGACCCATAGACTCACACAAAGACCCACAGACTCACACAGAGACCCATAGACTCACACAGAGACCCACAGACTCACACAGACACCCACAGACTCGCACAGAGATCCACAGACTCACACATAGACCCATAGACTCACACAGAGAACCATAAACTCACACAGAGACCCATAGACTCACACAAAGACCCATAGACTTACACAGAGACCCACAGACTCACACAGAGACCCATAGACTCACACAGAGACCCACAGACTCACACAGAGACCCACAGACTCACACAGAGTCCCACAGACTCGCACAGAGATCCACAGACTCACACAGAGACCCATAGACTCACACAGAGACCCATAGACTCACACAGAGACCCATAGACTCACACAACGACCCATAGACTCACACAGAGACCCATAGACTCACACAGAGATCCATAGACTCACACAGAGACCCATAGACTCACACAGAGACCCATAGACTCACACAGAGACCAAAAGACTCACTCAGAGACCCATAGACTCACGCAGAGACCCATAGACTCACATAGAGACCCATAGACTCACTCAGAGACCCATAGACTCACACAGAGACCCTTAGACTCACACAGAGACCCATAGACTCACACAGAGACCCACAGACTCACACAGAGACACATAGACTCACACAGAGACCCATAGACTCACACAGAGACACATAGACTCACACAGAGACACATAGACTCACACAGAGACCCATAGACTCACACAGAGACCCATAGACTCACACAGAGACCCACAGACTCACACAGCGACCCACAGACTCACACAGAGACCCATAGACTCACACAGAGACCCATAGACTCACACAGAGACCCATCGACTCACACAGAGACCCATAGACTCACACAGAGACACATAGACTCACACAGAGACTCATAGACTCACACAGAGACACATAGACTCACACAGAGACCCATAGACCCACACAGAGACCCATAGACTCACACAGAGACCCATAGACTCACACAGAGACCCACAGACTTACACAGAAACCCATAGACTCGCATAGAGATCCACAGACTCACACATAGACCCATAGACTAACACAGAGACCCATAAACTCACACAGAGACCCATAGACTCACACAGAGACACATAGACTCACACAGAGACCCATAGACTCACACAGAGACCCACAGACTCACACAGAGACCCATAGACTCACACAGAGACCCACAGACTCACACAGAGACCCACAGACTCGCACAGAGATCCACAGACTCACACATAGACCCATAGACTCACACAGAGACCCATAAAGTCACACAGAGACCCATAGACTCACACAGAGACCGATAGACTTACACAGAGATCCACAGACTCACACAGAGACCCATAGACTCACACAGAGACCCACAGACTCACACAGAGACCCATAGACTCACACAGAGACCCATAGACTCACACAGAGACCCATAGACTCACACAGAGACCCACAGACTCACACAGAGATCCATAGACTCACAAAGCGACCCATAGACTCACACAGAGATCCACAGACTCACACATAGACCCATAGACTCACACAGAGACCCATAAACTCACACAGAGACCCGTAGACTCACACAGAGACCCATAGACTCACACAGAGACCCATAGACTCACACAGAGACCCATAGACTCACACAGAGACCCATAGATTCACGCAGAGACACATAGACTCACACAGAGACCCACAGACTCACACAGAGACCCATAGACTCACACAGAGACCCACACACTCACACAGAGACCCATAGACTCACACAGAGACACATAGACTCACACAGAGACCCATAGACTCACACAGAGACACATAGACTCACACAGAGACCCATAGACTCACACAGAGACCCACAGACTCACACAGAGACCCATAGACTCACACAGAGACCCACAGACTCACACAGAGTCCCACAGACTCGCACAGAGATCCACAGACTCACACAGAGACCCATAGACTAACACAGAGACCCATAAACTCACACAGAGACCCATAGATTCACACAGAGACCCATAGACTCACACAGAGACCCATAGACTCACACAGAGACACATAGACTCACACAGAGACCCATAGAATCACACAGAGACACATAGACTCACACAGAGACCCATAGACTCACACAGAGACACATAGACTCACACAGAGACCCATAGACTCACACAGAGACCCATAGACTCACACAGAGACCCATAGACTCACACAGAGACCCACAGACTCACACAGACACCCACAGACTCGCACAGAGATCCACAGACTCACACATAGACCCATAGACTCACACAGAGACCCATAAACTCACACAGAGACCCATAGACTCACACAAAGACCCATAGACTTACACAGAGACCCACAGACTCACACAGAGACCCATAGACTCACACAGAGACCCACAGACTCACACAGAGACCCACAGACTCACACAGAGTCCCACAGACTCGCACAGAGATCCACAGACTCACACAGAGACCCATAGACTCACACAGAGACCCATAGACTCACACAGAGACCCATAGACTCACACAACGACCCATAGACTCACACAGAGACCCATAGACTCACACAGAGATCCATAGATTCACACAGAGACCCATAGACTCACACAGAGACTCGCAGACTCGCATAGAGACCCATAGACTCAATCAGAGACCCATAGACTCAGACAGAGACCCACAGACTCACACAGAGACCCACAGACTCACACAGAGACCCCCTTGACTCACACAGAGACCCATAGACTCACATAGAGACCCATAGACTCACACAGAGACCCACAGACTCGCACAGAGACCCACAGACTCGCACAGAGACCCATAGACTCACACAGCAGAGACCCATAGACTCACGCAGAGACCCATAGACTCACACAGAGACCCACAGACTCGCACAGAGACCCACAGACTCGCACAGAGACCCATAGACTCACACAGCAGAGACCCATAGACTCACAGCAGAGACCCATAGACTCACGCAGAGACCCACAGATTCACACAGAGACACATAGACTCACACAGAGACCCATAGACTCACACAGAGACCCATAGACTCACACAGAGACACATAGACTCGCACAGAGACCCACAGACTCGCACAGAGACCCATAGACTCACACAGCAGAGACCCATAGACTCACGCAGAGACCCATAGACTCACACAGAGACCCACAAGCTCGCACAGAGACCCACAGACTCGCACAGAGACCCATAGACTCACACAGCAGAGACCCATAGACTCACAGCAGAGTCCCACAGACTCATACAGAGACACATAGACTCACACAGAGACCCATAGACTCACACAGAGACCCATAGACTCACACAGAGACCTATAGACTCACACAGAGACACATAGACTCACACAGAGACCCACAGACTCACACAGAGACCCACAGACTCACACAGAGACCCATAAACTCACACAGAGACCCATAGACTCACACAGAGACCCATTGACTCACACAGAGACCCATAGACTCACACAGAGACACATAGACTCACACAGAGACCCATAGACTCACACAGAGACACATAGACCCACACAGAGACCCATAGACTCACACAGAGACCCATAGACTCACACAGAGACCCACAGACTCACACAGAGACCCATAGACTCACACAGAGACCCACAGACTCGCACAGAGACGCACAGACTCGCACAGAGATCCACAGACTCACACAGAGACCCATAGACTCACACAGAGACCCATAGACTCATACAGAGACCCGTAGACTCACACAGAGAACCATAGACTCACACAGAGACCCATAGACTCAAACAGAGACACAGACTCACACAGTGACCCACAGACGTACACAGAAACCCATAGACTCACACAGAGACCCATAGACTCACACAGAGACCCATAGACTCACACAGAGACCCATAGACTCACACAAAGACCTATAGACTCACACAGAGACCCATAGACTCGCATAGCGACCCATAGACTCAATCAGAGACACATAGACTCACACAGAGACACATAGACTCACACAGAGACCCATAGACTCACACAGAGACCCACAGACTCACACAGAGACCCATAGACTCACACAGAGACCCACAGACTCACACAGACACCCACAGACTCGCACAGAGATCCACAGACTCACACATAGACCCATAGACTCACACAGAGACCCATAAACTCACACAGAGACCCATAGACTCACACAAAGACCCATAGACTTACACAGAGACCCACAGACTCACACAGAGACCCATAGACTCACACAGAGACCTACAGACTCACACAGAGACCCACAGACTCACACAGAGTCCCACAGACTCGCACAGAGATCCACAGACTCACACAGAGACCCATAGACTCACACAGAGACCCATAGACTCACACAGAGACCCATAGACTCACACAACGACCCATAGACTCACACAGAGATCCATAGACTCACACAGAGACCCATAGACTCACACAGAGACCCGCAGACTCGCATAGAGACCCATAGACTCAATCAGAGACCCATAGACTCAGACAGAGACCCACAGACTCACACAGAGACCCACAGACTCACACAGAGACCCCTTGACTCACACACAGACCCATAGACTCACATAGAGACCCATAGACTCACACAGAGACCCACAGACTCGCACAGAGACCCACAGACTCCCACAGAGACCCATAGACTCACACAGCAGAGACCCATAGACTCACGCAGAGACCCATAGACTCACACAAAGACCCACAGACTCGCACAGAGACCCACAGACTCGCACAGAGACCCATAGACTCACACAGCAGAGACCCATAGACTCACAGCAGAGACCCATAGACTCACGCAGAGACCCACAGATTCACACAGAGACACATAGACTCACACAGAGACCCATAGACTCACACAGAGACCCAATCGACTCACACAGAGACACATAGACTCGCACAGAGACCCACAGACTCGCACAGAGACCCATAGACTCACACAGCAGAGACCCATAGACTCACGCAGAGACCCATAGACTCACACAGAGACCCACAGACTCGCACAGAGACCCACAGACTCGCACAGAGACCCATAGACTCACACAGCAGAGACCCATAGACTCACAGCAGAGTCCCACAGACTCACACAGAGACACATAGACTCACACAGAGACCCATAGACTCACACAGAGACCCATAGACTCACACAGAGACACATAGACTCACACAGAGACCCACAGACTCACACATAGACCCACAGACTCACACAGAGACCCATAGACTCACACAGAGACCCATAGACTCACACAGAGACCCATTGACTCACACAGAGACCCATAGACTCACACAGAGACACATAGACTCACACAGAGACCCATAGACTCACACAGAGACACATAGACCCACACAGAGACCCATAGACTCACACAGAGACCCATAGACTCACACAGAGACCCACAGACTCACACAGAGACCCATAGACTCACACAGAGACCCACAGACTCGCACAGAGACCCACAGACTCGCACAGATCCACAGACTCACACAGAGACCCATAGACTCACACAGAGACCCATAGACTCATACAGAGACCCATAGACTCACACAGAGAACCATAGACTCACACAGAGACCCATAGACTCACACAGAGACACAGACTCACACAGTGACCCACAGACTTACACAGAGACCCATAGACTCACACAGAGACCCATAGACTCACACAGAGACCCATAGACTCACACAGAGACCCATAGACTCACACAAAGACCCATAGACTCACACAGAGACCCATAGACTCGCATAGACACCCATAGACTCAATCAGAGACCCATAGACTCAGACAGAGACCCACAGACTCACACAGAGACCCACAGACTCGCACAGAGACCCATAGACTCACACAGCAGAGACCCATAGTCTCACGCAGAGACCCATAGACTCACACAGAGACCCACAGACTCGCACAGAGACCCACAGACTCGCACAGAGACCCATAGACTCACACAGAGACACAGACTCACACAGTGACCCACAGACTTACACAGAGACCCATAGACTCACACAGAGACCCATAGACTCACACAGAGACCCATAGACTCACACAGAGACCCATAGACTCACACAAAGACCCATAGACTCACACAGAGACCCATAGACTCGCATAGAGACCCATAGACTCAATCAGAGACCCATAGACTCAGACAGAGACCCGCAGACTCACACAGAGACCCACAGACTCGCACAGAGACCCATAGACTCACACAGCAGAGACCCATAGTCTCACGCAGAGACCCATAGACTCACACAGAGACCCACAGACTCGCACAGAGACCCACAGACTCGCACAGAGACCCATAGACTCACACAGCATAGACCCATAGACTCACGCAGAGACCCATAGACTCACGCAGAGACCCATAGACTTCACACAGACTGCTTCCTACCCTCTGTTTGTGTCCTTGTATACAACGCCTGAATACTCCTCCTTTCTGCCTCCACCACTATCACCATCACCCGTCACCACCACCACCGTCACCACCACCGTCACCACCACCGTCACCACCACCACCACCGTCACCACCACCACCACTCTGTGTGTGCGCAGGAGAAGGAGGGGCGTGGGTTTGACCTGGGGTCTGGCCTCGTGGTCACCTCTCTGTCCGCAAGTTGGCAAGCCTTGCGATAGAGGCGCCCGCTCGCCCGCTCACTCACTCACTCGCTCACTCACTCACTCACCCGCTCACTCACCCACTCACTCACTCACTTACACACTCACCCGCTCACTCACTCACCCACTCACACACTCACTCACTCACCCGCTCACTCACCCACTCACACACTCACACACTCACCCACTCACTCACTCGCTCGCTCACTCACTCACTCACCCGCTCACTCACCCACTCACTCACTCACTCACACACTCACTCACCCGCTCACTCACTCACCCACTCACACACTCACTCACTCACCCGCTCACTCACCCACTCACTCACTCACACACTCACCCACTCACTCACCCACTCACTCACCCACTCACTCATTCACCCACTCGCTCACTCACCTACTCGCTCACTCACTCACTCAGCAGCTGTGAGCTCACTCACTCGCTCACTCACTCACTCACATACTCACTCACTCACACACTCACTCACTCACTCACCCACTCACTCGCTCGCTCACTCACCCACTCACTCACTCACCCACTCACTCACTCACACACCCACTCACTCACCCACTGACTCACTCACTCACACACCCACTCACACACTCACTCACTCACCCGCTCACTCACCCACTCACTCACTCACACACTCACCCACTCACTCACCCACTCACTCATTCACCCACTCGCTCACTCACCTACTCGCTCACTCACTCACTCAGCAGCTGTGAGCTCACTCACTCGCTCACTCACTCACATACTCACTCACTCACACACTCACTCACTCACCCACTCACTCGCTCGCTCACTCACCCACTCACTCACTCACCCACTCACTCACACACCCACTCACTCACCCACTAACTCACTCACTCACTCGCTCACTCACTCACTCGCTAACTCACCGGCTGTTAGCTCAATCACACAACCAATCCTCGACTGTGAGCGCATTCACCTAGCTGTGAACTCGCTCGCTCACCATCTGCTCACTCACTCTCTCACCAGCTGCGAGCTCTCACTCAGTCACCAATGCCAACACTATCAGTAGCCATAGGAGAGACATGCCCACGTGTCACAGTGTGTGCGCGGCAGCTGTTGGAGACGCAGCAGTAGCAGCAGCAGCAATGGAAACAGCTCATGCAGGAGCAGCAGTAGCAACATCAGCAATGAAAACAGCTCGTGTAGGAGCAGCAGTAGCAGCAGCAGCAATGGAAACAGCTCGTGTAGGAACAGTAGTAGCAGCAGCAGCAGCAATGGAAACAGCTCGTGTAGGAGTAGCAGCAGCAATGGAAACAGCTCATGTAGGAGCAGCAGTAGCAGCAGCAGCAGCAATGGAAACAGCTCATGTAGGAACAGCAGTAGCAGCAGCTGTAGCACAAGCTGTAGGAGCAGCTGCGGCAAATAGCTTTAGTTGAAACTGTATCAACAACAGCCGAACCAGCTGTATCATCAACTTAGCAGAACCAGCTGTATAAGCAACTGTAGCAGAACCAGCTGTATCAACAACTTAGCAGAACCAGCTGTATCATCAACTGTAGCAGAACCAGCTGTGTCAACAACAGCAGAATCAGCTGTATCAACAACAGCAGAACCAGCTGTATCATCAACTGTAGTAGAACTACCTGTATCAACAACAGCAGAACCAGCTGTGTCAACAACTTAGCAGAACCAGCTGTAGCATCAACTTAGCAGAACCAGCTGTATCATCAACTTAGCAGAACCAGCTGTATCAACAACAGCAGAACCAGCTGCATCATCAACTGTAGTAGAACTACCTGTATCAACAACAGCAGAACCAGCTGTGTCAACAACTTAGCAGAACCAGCTGTAGCATCAACTTAGCAGAACCAGCTGTATCATCAACTTAGCAGAACCAGCTGTATCATCAACTTAGCAGAACCAGCTGTATCATCAACTGTAGCAGAACCAGCTGTATCATCAACAGCAGAACCAACTGTATCAACAACATAGCAGAACCAGCTGTATCATCAACTTAGCAGAACCAGCTGTATCATCAACTGTAGTAGAACCAGCTGTATCATTAACTTAGTAGAACCAGCTGTATCATCAACTGTAGTAGAACCAGCTGTATCATCAACAGCAGAACCAGCTGTCAACAACATAGCAGAACCAGCTGTATCATCAACAGCAGAACCAGCTGTATCATCAACTTAGCAGAACCAGCTGTATCATCAACTTAGCAGAACCAGCTGTATCAACAACAGCAGAACCAGCTGTATCATCAACTGTAGCAGAACCACCTGTATCAACAACTTAGCAGAATCAGCTGTGTCAACAACTTAGCAGAACCAGCTGTATCAACAACTGTAGCAGAACCAGCTGTATCATCAACTTAGCAGAACCAGCTGTATCAACAACAGCAGAACCAGCTGTATCAACAACTTAGCAGAACCAGCTGTATCAACAACTCAGCAGAACCAGCTGTATCAGCAACTGCAGAACTAGCTGTATCAACAACTTAGCAGAACCAGCTGTATCATCAACTGTAGTAGAACCAGCTGTATCATCAACTTAGCAGAACCAGCTGTATCAACAACTTAGCAGAACCAGCTGTATCATCAACTTAGCAGAACCAGCTGTATCATCAACTTAGCAGAACCAGCTGTATCATTAACTTAGTAGAACCAGCTGTATCAACAACAGCAGAACCAGCTGTATCAACAACTTAGCAGAACCAGCTGTATCAGCAACTTAGCAGAACCAGCTGTATCATTAACTTAGTAGAACCAGCTGTATCAACAACAGCAGAACCAGCTGTATCAACAACTTAGCAGAACCAGCTGTATCAGCAACTTAGCAGAACCAGCTGTATCATTAACTTAGTAGAACCAGCTGTATCAACAACAGCAGAACCAGCTGTATCAACAACTTAGCAGAACCAGCTGTATCAGCAACTTAGCAGAATCAGCTGTGTCAACAACTTAGCAGAACCAGCTGTATCAACAACTGTAGCAGAACCAGCTGTATCATCAACTTAGCAGAACCAGCTTTATCAACAACAGCAGAACCAGCTGTATCAACAACTTAGCAGAACCAGCTGTATCAACAACTTAGCAGAACTAGCTGTATCAGCAACAGCAGAACCAGCTGTATCAACAACTTAGCAGAACCAGCTGTATAATCAACTGTAGTAGAACCAGCTGTATCATCAACTTAGCAGAACCAGCTGTATCAACAACTTAGCAGAACCAGCTGTATCAACAACTTAGCAGAACCAGCTGTATCAGCAACAGCAGAACCAGCTGTATCAACAACTTAGCAGAACCAGCTGTATCATCAACTGTAGTAGAACCAGCTGTATCATTAACTTAGTAGAACCAGCTGTATCAACAACAGCAGAACCAGCTGTATCAACAACTTAGCAGAACCAGCTGTATCAGCAACTTAGCAGAACCAGCTGTATCATTAACTTAGTAGAACCAGCTGTATCAACAACAGCAGAACCAGCTGTATCAACAACTTAGCAGAACCAGCTGTATCAGCAACTTAGCAGAACCAGCTGTATCATTAACTTAGTAGAACCAGCTGTATCAACAACAGCAGAACCAGCTGTATCAACAACTTAGCAGAACCAGCTGTATCAGCAACTTAGCAGAATCAGCTGTGTCAACAACTTAGCAGAACCAGCTGTATCAACAACTGTAGCAGAACCAGCTGTATCATCAACTTAGCAGAACCAGCTGTATCAACAACAGCAGAACCAGCTGTATCAACAACTTAGCAGAACCAGCTGTATCAACAACTTAGCAGAACCAGCTGTATCAGCAACAGCAGAACCAGCTGTATCAACAACTTAGCAGAACCAGCTGTATAATCAACTGTAGTAGAACCAGCTGTATCATCAACTTAGCAGAACCAGCTGTATCATCAACTTAGCAGAACCAGCTGTATCATCATCTGTAGTAGAACCAGCTGTATCAACAACTTAGCAGAACCAGCTGTATCAACAACTTAGCAGAACCAGCTGTATCAACAACTTAGCAGAACCAGCTGTATCAACAACAGCAGAACCAGCTGTATCAACAACTTAGCAGAACCAGCTGTATCAACAACTTAGCAGAACCAGCTGTATCAGCAACTTAGCAGAACCAGCTGTATCATTAACTTAGTAGAACCAGCTGTATCAACAACAGCAGAACCAGCTGTATCAACAACTTAGCAGAACCAGCTGTATCAGCAACTTAGCAGAACCAGCTGTATCATTAACTTAGTAGAACCAGCTGTATCAACAACAGCAGAACCAGCTGTATCAACAACTTAGCAGAACCAGCTGTATCAGCAACTTAGCAGAACCAGCTGTATCATTAACTTAGTAGAACCAGCTGTATCAACAACAGCAGAACCAGCTGTATCAACAACTTAGCAGAACCAGCTGTATCAGCAACTTAGCAGAACCAGCTGTATCATTAACTTAGTAGAACCAGCTGTATCAACAACAGCAGAACCAGCTGTATCAACAACTTAGCAGAACCAGCTGTATCAAAAACTTAGCAGAACCAGCTGTATCATCAACTGTAGTAGAACCAGCTGTATCAGCAATTTAGCAGAACCAGCTGTATCAGCAACAGCAGAACCAGCTGTATCAGCAACTATAGCAGAACCAGCTGTATCATCAACTTAGCAGAACCAGCTGTGTCAACAACTGTAGCAGAACCAGCTGTATCATCAACTTAGCAGAACCAGCTGTATCATCAACCTAGCAGAACCAGCTGTATCATCAACTGTAGTAGAACCAGCTGTATCATCAACTTAGCAGAACCAGCTGTATCATCAACTTAGCAGAACCAGCTGTATCAACAACAGCAGAACCAGCTGTATCAACAACTTAGCAGAACCAGCTGTATCATCAACTTAGCAGAACCAGCTGTATCAACAACAGCAGAACCAGCTGTATCAGCAACTTAGTAGAACCTGCTGTATCATCAACAGCAGAACCAGCTGTGTCAACAACAGTAGAACCAGCTGTATCATCAACTGTAGAACCAGGTACCTGCCGTGTGTACGTGCCATGTGTACGTGCCGTGTGTACCTGCCGTGTGTACCTGCCGTGTGTACCTGCCGTGTGTACGCGCCGTGTGTACGCACCGTGTGTACGTGCGTTGTCGTGTGCGCGTGGTGGTGGTGGTGGTGGCGGGGGGTGGAGCGGCAGTGCAGCGGTTAGTGCGCTGCGATGCCAAGTTGGCGACCTGGTCACCTGGTCACTTGGTCACCTGGTCACCTGGCGACCTGGCGACCTGATGACCTGGTGACCTGGCAACCTGATAACCTGGTGACCTGAAAACCTGGTCAACTGGTGACCTGATAACCTGGTGACCTGATAACCTGGTGACCTGATAACCTGGTGACCTGGTGACCAAGCAACCTGGTCACCTGGTGACCTGGCAACCTGATAACTTGGTGACCTGGTGACCTGGTAACCTGATAACCTGGTCACCTGATAACCTGGTGACTTGATAACCTGGTCACCTGGTGACCTGATAACCTGGTGACCTGGTAACCTGATAACCTGGTCACCTGGTGACCTGATAACCTGGTCACCTGGCGACCTGATAACCTGGTGACCTGGTAACCTGATAACCTGGTGACCTGATAACCTGGTCACCTGGCGACCTGATAACCTGCTCACCTGGTGACCTGATAACCTGGTCACCTGGTGACCTGATAACCTGGTGACCCGATAACCTGATAACCTGGTGACCTGATAACCTGGTGACCTGATTACCTGTTCACCTGGTGACCTGATAACCTGCTCACCTGGTGACCTGGCAACCTGATAACCTGGTCATCTGGCGACCTGATAACCTGGTGACCTGGTAACCTGATAACCTGGTGACCTGATAACCTGGTGACCTGATAACCTGGTGACCTGGCGACCTGATAACCTGCTCACCTGGTGACCTGATAACCTGCTCACTTGGTGACCTGATAACCTGGTGACCTGATAACCTGGTGACCTGATAACCTGCTCGCCTGGTGACCTGATAACCTGCTCACCTGGTGACCTGATAACCTGCTCACCTGGTGACCTGGCAACCTGATAACCTGGTCACCTGGTGACCTTGTCACCAGGTGACCTGGTGACACAGTGACCTGGCAACCTGATCACCTTGCGACCCTGGCGACCTGTTCACCCGACGACCTGGTTACCTGGCAACCTGGTGACCTGGCGACGCAGTTACCCCGCGACCTGGCAACCTGGTAACCAGGTGACCCGGTCACCTGGCAACCTGGTGACCCAATCATCTGGTGACCTGGTAACCTGGTAACCTGGTGACCCAGTCACCTGGTGACCTAGTGACCCAGTCACTTGGTGACCTGGTGACCCAGTCACCTGGTAACCTGGTGACCCAGTCACCTGGTGACCTGGTGACCCACTCACCTGGTGACCTGGTAACCTGGTGACCCAGTCACCTGGTCACCTGGCAAATCCGGCGACCCGGGTTCGATTCCCGGCTAACATTGTCGGCGATCGATAAATACGACCCTCCCCTAGGTCGACTCAGCCTCAAACGAGTACCCTGGTGCGATTTGTGAAGCGTCGGCACCCGGGGAGACAAAGGCGGCCGGCCGTGGCCCTGGTCACCCCTTCCCCCCACCCCCTCGTGTGCTGTGCTGCTCAGCAACACTTGCCCCATCAGCCTGTTGAAGGCTACACGGGGAATCTTTGTCTTGTGTGATGCGAATTAACGCGCACGTACGCCTTTTCCACTGGCCACACCCGAACCGAGCCAGCTCGTGGGGTCCCCTGGCACGGTACGGGTGGTGTTTTTCCACTGGCCACACCCGAACCGAGCCAGCTCGTGGGGTCCCCTGGCACGGCACGGGTGGTGTTTTTCCACTGGCCACACCCGAACCGAGCCAGCTCGTGGGGTCCCCTGGCACGGCACGGGTGGTGTTTTTCCACTGGCCACACCAGAACCGAGCCAGCTCGTGGGGTCACCTGGCACGGTACGGGTGGTGTTTTTCCACTGGCCACACCCGAACCAAGCCAGCTCGTGGGGTCCTCTGCCACGGTACAGGTGGGGTTTTCCACTGGCCACACCCGAACCAAGCCAGCTCATGGGGTCCCCTGGCACGGTACGGGTGGTGTTTTTCCACTGGCCAAACCCGAACCGAGCCGACTCGTATGGTCTCTGGCACGGCACGGGTGGTGGTTTTTCCATTAGCCACACCTGAGTGGAGGCAGCGCACCAGGCCCACTAACTGGCACAGTACGGGCGTTTTATGTTTTTTTTTCTTCCCGTTTGCCGAGCCGAGCTTGAACCGAACTGTGGTCGAGTCTCTACTGCTGCTGCCGCTCTCGCAAGACGACGACGACGACTGAGTCTTGACTCAGGCGTGGGGGGGGGGGGCAAGCAGGGCCAGGGCTGCGGGGGGGGGGGCAAGCAGGGCCAGGGCCGTGGGAGGGGGGGGCAAGCAGGGCCAGGGCCGTGGGGGCAGGGAGCTAAGGACGGAGTTCACTTTGCTGCGACGTCGCTACGCCCGCGCCGGCTGGGGAACATCTCTGATGTGCAGTGGTTAAGCGAGGGATGTTGGTGTGCGCGCGTGCGCGTGCGTGGTTACCGTTTTGACCACCGTTGTGTCAGCCGCCGCTTGTTGAGAGTCCACGCGTGCGTAGTTACCGTTTTGACCACCGTTGTGTCAGCCGCCGCTTGTTGAGAGTCCACGCGTGTTGGCGGGGGCGGCGGTGTTAGCCGCGACTTCGCGATAAAACAATAAAAGCGACTTCTTTTGTAACGCGTGGAGGAGCGTTGAGTGAACGGTGGCGTCCGGTTGGGGTTCTCTGGGTGGATGATCGCTGCCGCTGCCGCTGCCGCTGCTGCTGCTTCACAGCCACCAGCGGCATCGTCTCCAACATCACCAGCAGCAGCAGTAGCATCACAATCAATATCAGCAGCAGTCGCATCACAATCAATATCAGCACCAGTAGCATCACAATCAATATCAGCAGCAGTCGCATCACAATCAATATCAGCACCAGTAGCATCACAATCAATATCAGCAGCAGTCGCATCACAATCAATATCAGCACCAGTAGCATCACAATCAATATCAGCAGCAGTAGCATCACAATCAATATCAGCACCAGCGGCATCACAATCGATATCAGCACCAGTAGCATCACAATCAATATCAGCAGCAGTAGCATCACAATCAATATCAGCACCAGTAGCATCACAATCAATATCAGCACCAGTAGCATCACAATCGATATCAGCACCAGTAGCATCACAATCAATATCAGCATCAGTAGCATCACAATCAATATCAGCAGCAGTAGCATCACAATCAATATCAGCACCAGCAGCATCATAATCAATATCAGCACCAGTAGCATCACAATATCAGCACCAGTAGCATCACAATCAATATCAGCACCAGTAGCTTAAGCAATCAATATCAGCACCAGTAGCATCACAATCGATATCAGCAGCAGTAGCATCACAATCAATATCAGCAGCAGTAGCATCGCAATATCCGCACCAGTAGCTTCAAAATCAATATCAGCACCAGTAGCATCACAATCAATAGCAGCAGTAGCTTCACAATCAATATCAGCACCAGTAGCATCACAATCGATATCAGCACCAGTAGCTTCACAATCAATATCAGCACCAGTAGCTTCACAATCAATATCAGCACCAGTAGCATCACAATCAATATCAGCACTAATAGCATCACAATCAATATCGGCACCAGTAGCATCACAATCAATATCGGCACCAGTAGCATCACAATCAATATCAGCACCAGTAGCATCACAATCAATATCGGCACCAGTAGCTTCACAATATCAGCACCAGTAGCATCACAATCAATATCGGCAGCAGCATCACAATCAATATCAGCACCAGTAGCATCACAATCGGACATGTGAGCATGATAGTGCAATCCAAAGGACATGTGAGCATGAGATATCTAAGCGAGAGGCACAGAGAGACTCACAGAGTGTCGGAAATAACAGCTGACATATGCAGGTAGGATGGAAACATCACAGTCAGTTATGACTTGACCTGGCTAATAACGTCCTTCCAATGATTGCTCAGTTTGTACCGAATCTTCTCGCTTGAAGTTGTGTCTGTGTTCATATATCTGGATGGCTTCATGAACAAATCTCTGAAGGTAGCCGGCAGGTTTGCAGAGTACCTCCGTCTTGGAAAAATCAATGTCGTGCGAGCCCACAGCGTTGAAACAATGATCAGCAACGGCAGAGGTATTGGGCCTACCGTGTTTCAGATCCGCATTGTGTTCATGCGCGCGGTCCAAGACGTGTCGTTTCATATTCTTGGTTCTTTCGGTAAAGTCACATTGAAGGGAAACAAAATAATAAAATATTTTAATTAATTGTTTCCCTTCAACGTGACTTTACCGAAAGAACCAATAATATGCATAACTGCAGTCACGAAAGCTTTAAATCAAAACATGTCGTTTCGTTTCCCCGATGTCACTGTGCTGTGTTGAAACGAACCCAGATCTTGTTGTTTGTTTAAGATTTTAGAACTATGTTTGGTAACCCCTGCTATGTACGGCGAAGTGATGGTTTTGGTTGGATCCTCAGAAGGTTGACTCCCCATGGCTGGGGAGACAGCTTTGCGGATTGTACCGTCCGAGTATCTGTTCATCCTGAGGGGTTGGTGCACGTGCTCCAACTCACTGGCTAGGTGGCGCTGGTCGCAGATGCAATGTAGTGTTTTGATGAGGGAATTCTTCTGGGCTGGATGTTGGTGGGAGTCAGGCTTTAGATAGGCATCCGTGTGGGTGGCTTTCCTGTACACCGAATGTCCCGACGAGCCATCAGGTCTCTTCTCGATCAAAACATCCAGGAATGGTAGCTTTCCATCCTTTTCCACTTGCATGGTGAATCTGATAGACGGTTGTATGGAATTGATGTGGTTGAGAAATTGGTTCAGTGCTGGCAGGCCATGTGGCCAGATGACGAAAGTGTCATCTACGTATCTCTTCCACAGGGAAGGACGTAGGGTGGATGTCTGGATGGCATCTGTCTCAAATTTCTCCATGAAAGCATTCGCTACCACTGGCGATAAGGGAGAACCCATTGGGGTACCCTCATTTTGTTTGTAGAATGTACCATTCCAGGTGAAGTATTTGTTGGTAAGGCAAGCGCCTTACCAAAGTTGGTGCATCTGGATTCAGTCCCTGTTGGACCAAGTCTTCAATGATTGCAATGGTGTCAGGTACCGGTACATTGGTGAACAGAGAGACTTACATCGAAACTGACAAGCAAATCATCTGGAGGCAGTGAGATGTCCTTGATTAGAGAAACCAAGTGAGCTGAGTTAAGTACAGCTGAGGTGGACTTGCCCGTGAAAGGTTTTCAGGGTCTCAGACATTTGTACATCAGATTCGGGGTCTTTATTTCAGACCGCAGGAGGAATCTGATGAGCTATGAAGCTCTTTTTTTTTGGTTCACAGATGTCCGGTAGGAGCACGGGGTCACAACAGGCATCCGCATCTGCCATGGTTTTGCGCAGCGGATGCTGTTTAGGGTGGACCACGACCTTCGTGGGAGATCAAAAGCCAGGGATCTTCTGCGCTGGGTCCTTCACAAGGAGTGCGCTATGGTGGCTCGGAGATGTTGACTACCTCGCCTGGTACGCAGGAGGTCGTGGCTTCCACCACCATCATCATCACGATGGCTAGGAGATGTTGACTACCTCGCCTGGTATGCAGGAGGTCGTGGGTTCCACCACCATCATCATCACGGTGGCTATGAGATGTTGACTACCTCGCCTGGTACGCAGGAGGTCGTGGGTTCCACCACCATCATCATCACGGTGGCTATGAGATGTTGACTACCTCGCCTGGTACGCAGGAGGTCGTGGGTTCCACCACCATCATCATCACGGTGGCTAGGAGATGTTGACTACCTCGCCTGGTATGCAGGATGTCGTGGGTTCGATCCCGACCCTGACTATGCCTGCTGCTGCTGTATATTTGGAGTCTGCGTCTCTCTCTCATGATCATCACGGTGGCTATGAGATGTTGACTACCTCGCCTGGTATGCAGGAGGTCGTGGGTTCGATCCCGACCCTGACTATGCCTGCTGCTCCTGTATATTTGGAGTCTGCGTCTCTCTCTCTCTCATCATCATCACGGTGGCTAGATGTTTACTCTCTGGCCTGGTACACAGGAGGTCGTGGGTTCGATCCCGACCCTGACTATGCCTGCAGCTGCTGTATATTTGGAGTCTGCGTCTCTCTCTCTCATCATCATCACGGTGGCTATGAGATGTTGACTACCTCGCCTGGTATGCACGAGGTCGTGGGTTCGATCCCGACCCTGACGATGCCCGCTGCTGTATATTTGAAGTCTGCATCTCTCTCTCATCATCATCATCACGGTGGCTAGAAGATGTTGACTACCTCGCCTGGTGCACAGGAGGTCGTGGGTTCCACCACCATCATCATCACGGTGGCTAGGAGATATTGACTACCTCGCCTGACATACAGGAGGTCATGGGTTCGATCCCGACCCTGACGATGCTTACTGCTGTATATTTGCAGTCTGCATCTCTCTCTCTCTCATCATCATCATCACGGTGGCTAGGAGATGTTGACTCTCTCGCCTGGTACGCAGGAGGTCGTGGGTTCCACCACCATCATCACCACGGTGGCTATGAGATGTTGACTACCTCGCCAGGTGCACAGGAGGTCGTGGGTTCGATCCCGACCCTGACGATGCCTGCTGCTGTATATTTGGGGTTTGCGTCTCTCTCTCATCATCATCACGGTGGCTATGAGATGTTGACTACCTCGCCTGGTATGCAGGAGGTCGTGGGTTTGATCCCGACCCTGACTATGCCTGCTGCTGCTGTATATTTGGAGTCTGCGTCTCTCTCTCTCTCATCATCATCATCACGGTGGCTAGGAGATGTTTACTCTCTCGCCTGGTACACAGGAGGTCGTGGGTTCGATCCCGACCCTGACTATGCCTGCAGCTGCTGTATATTTGGAGTCTGCGTCTCTCTCTCTCTCATCATCATCATTGCGGTGGCTATGAGATGTTGACTACCTCGCCTGGTATGCACGAGGTCGTGGGTTCGATCCCGACCCTGACGATGCCTGCTGCTGTATATTTGAAGTCTGCGTCTCTCTCTCATCATCATCACGGTGGCTAGGAGATGTTGACTACCTCGCCTGGTACACAGGAGGTCGTGGGTTCCACCACCATCATCATCATCACGGTGGCTAGGAGATGTTGACTACCTCGCCTGGCATACAGGAGGTCATGGGTTCGATCCCGACCCTGACGATGCTTACTGCTGCTGTATATTTGAAGTCTGCGTCTCTCTCTCATCATCATCATCATGGTGGCTATGAGATGTTGACTACCTCGCCTGGGATACAGGAGGTCATGGGTTCGATCCCGACCCTGACGATGCTTACTGCTGTATATTTGCAGTCTGCATCTCTCTCTCTCTCTCATCATCATCACGGTGGCTAGGAGATGTTGACTCCCTCGCCTGGTGTACAGGAGGTCGTGGGTTCCACCACCATCATCATCACGGTGGCTAGGAGATGTTGACTACCTCGCCTGGTGCACAGGAGGTCGTGGGTTCGATCCCGACCCTGACGATGCCTGCTGCTCCTGTATATTTGGAGTCTTCGTCTCTCTCTCTCTCTCTCATCATCATCATCACGGTGGCTATGAGATGTTGAATACCTCGCCTGGTATGCAGGAGGTCGTGGGTTCGATCCCGACCCTGACTATGCCTGCTGCTCCTGTATATTTGGAGTCTTCGTCTCTCTCTCTCTCTCTCATCATCATCATCACGGTGGCTAGGAGATGTTTACTCTCTCGCCTGGTACACAGGAGGTCGTGGGTTCGATCCCGACCCTGACTATGCCTGCAACTGCTGTATATTTGGAGTCTGCATCTCTCATCATCATCACGGTGGCTATGAGATTTTGACTACCTCACCTGGTGTGCAGGAGGTCGTGGGTTCGATCCCGACCCTGACTATGCCTGCTGCTCCTGTATATTTGGAGTCTTCGTCTCTCTCTCTCTCATCATCATCATCACGGTGGCTAGGAGATGTTTACTCTCTCGCCTGGTACACAGGAGGTCGTGGGTTCGATCCCGACCCTGACTATGCCTGCAGCTGCTGTATATTTGGAGTCTGCGTCTCTCATCATCATCACGGTGGCTATGAGATTTTGACTACCTCGCCTGGTATGCAGGAGGTCGTGGGTTCGATCCCGACCCTGACTATGCCTGCTGCTCCTGTATATTTGGAGTCTTCGTCTCTCTCTCTCTCTCATCATCATCATCACGGTGGCTAGGAGATGTTTACTCTCTCGCCTGGTACACAGGAGGTCGTGGGTTCGATCCCGACCCTGACTATGCCTGCAGCTGCTGTATATTTGGAGTCTGCATCTCTCATCATCATCACGGTGGCTATGAGATTTTGACTACCTCGCCTGGTGTGCAGGAGGTCGTGGGTTCGATCCCGACCCTGACTATGCCTGCTGCTCCTGTATATTTGGAGTCTTCGTCTCTCTCTCTCTCATCATCATCATCACGGTGGCTAGGAGATGTTTACTCTCTCGCCTGGTACACAGGAGGTCGTGGGTTCGATCCCGACCCTGACTATGCCTGCAGCTGCTGTATATTTGGAGTCTGCGTCTCTCATCATCATCACGGTGGCTATGAGATTTTGACTACCTCGCCTGGTATGCAGGAGGTCGTGGGTTCGATCCCGACCCTGACGATGCCTGCTGCTGTATATTTGAAGTCTACGTCTCTCTCTCATCATCATCACGGTGGCTAGGAGATGTCGACTACCTCGCCTGGTACACAGGAGGTCGTGGGTTCCACCACCATCATCACGGTGGCTAGGAGATGTTGACTACCTCGCCTGGTATGCAGGAGGTCGTGGGTTCGATCCCGACCCTGACTATGCCTGCTGCTGTATATTTGGAGTCTGCGTCTACTATACACTATTATACACTACACTATTATACACTACTATACACTACAATATAGACTACAATATGCACTACTATACACTACACTATACACTACACTATACACTACACTACACACTATACACTACACTATACACTACTATACACTACTACACACTACTATACACTACACTATATACTACACTACTATACACTATTATACACTACACTACTATACACTACCATATACACTACAATATGCACTACTATACACTACACTATACACTACACTATACACTACACTATACACTACTATACACTACACTATACACTACTATACACTACACTATACACTACTACACACTACTATACACTACTATACACTACACTATACACTACACTACACACTACTATACACTACACTATACACTACACTATACATTACACTATACACTACACTACACACTACACTATACACTACACTATACACTACACTAAACACTATTATACTATACGCTACACTATACACTACTATACACTACACTATACACTACACTATACACTACTATACACTACACTATACACTACTATACACTACACTATACACTACTATACACTACACTATACACTACACTATACACTACACTATACACTACACTATACACTACACTACACTACTACACAGTACACAACTACACTATACACTACACTATACACTACTGTACATTACACTATACACTACACTGTACACTACACTATACACTACATTATACACTACTATACACTACTACACACTAGTGCTGCACTAGTCCCCAAACTGCAAAGACAAAGGCTCCCCAATGTAGACTGACGCATACACAGACCCACACGTGGACCCACGGACTCGCACAGAAACCCACGGACTCATCGACTCCCACTGGGCGTGCGCTGTTAGCGAGCACCGGTGAGGGTCGCAATGGAACAACACCAGGGGCTGGTGTGGACAGAACCACGGCTGGCCGCTCGTCTCTCAAATTCTGATGTTAACACCCCCACCCACCTCACCACCTCCTTAATTATGGCTGAGTCCACCTAAGTGACGCTCAGGACTGCTTCAGGTAAGGGGCCGACCTTAAATGACATCACGTGATTTTAGAGGATTTTTGACCCCCCCATCGTCACACGACGTCACACAAAGGCAGACCCCTCCCCCTCAAATATGACGTCACAAAGCTCTGCCCCCCCCAAAAAAAATATATAAAACATGCTTCAAATCGCTTTAAACTATTGTTGTAGTGCGTAGTTAATGTGGCGCTGCACTCTGATGTAGGTAGAAAACTTATTACAAAGTATATTTAATTAACTAGAACGTGTTTATATTCAAAGTTGCGCAATTTGATGTGACGTCACATTTCTCAAACCCCCCCCCCTCGTCACATCGTCACAAATGTCTGACCCCGCCCCCCCTAGGTGTGTGACGTCATTCACAGACGGCCCCTAATTGTCGCTGGTATTGGCCGTGGGTGCACGAATAAGCCCGCTCACTCGCCGCTGATGCAGGCAGGACGAATGATCTCGGGCTTACCTCCTGACGTGGAAGGCGAGGGAGGTCGGAGTGCACGTGTGAAGAGAGACGGCAAAGGGCGGGAGGAGAGGGGGGCGATCGGACTGAGCGGAAGCAGGAGGACGAGGGCAGGAGAGACAGCGGGGCCGTGGAGGAGTCTGGGCACGCTTGGTGGTGAAAGTTGACGTGGACGCACGCTGCAGAAGAGAAGAAAATCTTCACGCTCGGCGCCACACACAGCCAGACATAGCTCACCTCATCCATCTTGCTGACGATGTGAAGGACGACTAAACTCTGATTGCCTTGTAGCTCTGTAGAAAGAAGGAGAGGTGTCTTGGGTCCAACAAGGCCCTCTGCCACCGGTGTGGGCGGGGGGGGGGGGGTACCCTAGTGGAGGGCTGAGCGTGGGAGTGAGTCGAGGGGAGGGTGAGTGGTGGTTGACATGAATTTGAATTCTTATACATGCTATGTATTGTAACATTTATTGTATGGGTTTACATATGGTAGAACATATAGGCTATTAGACGAGGACCAATTCAGTACTAACATCGTTAACACGGACCCACATCGTCATCAGGGACCCACATCGCCAACAGGGATGCTCGCCTCGTCAATAGAGACCCACATCAAAAGGGACGCTCACCTCTTTAATCTGGACCAATATCTTCAATCGGGACCCACATCGTCAACAGCGACCCACAACATGAATATTGACACCTCGTCAGTAGGGACCCACATCGTCAACAGAGACCCACAACATGAATATGGACACTCACCTCGTCAGTAGGGACCCACATCGTCAACAGTGACCTACAACATGAATATGTTCACGTTTTTGTTTGTTGCAGTTGCACCCGAGTCAAGGGCCTCACGGCTCACAGGGCTCTACACCTGACACGTGAAACTTAAATTAAACTGAAGACGACGTCTCGCCAGCATGCATCTATCCTCCACGCGTGGTTTCTGTCACGCGACTTCCACGATTTCGCCTGAGTCTCCCGCCGCGTGCCCCCATAGGTCTTCTCCATCGGTCGCTCGACTCGCGTAGACCATTCATCCGCGTGGTCCACGTGGTCAAAGAAGAAGTTGGTACCAGCCAAGGCAGCACAACGCCAGTAACACAGACTTATGTTAATGGTCGATAAGAGTGAAGTACAGTACGTCATAACCCACTAATTTCAAATGTTTGCCACGTAATTCGTTGATATTGGTCACATAAAGAACTTGGAATTGCTAATGCTGTGCCACCTCAGGTTCTAAGGCAAAGGGAAATGTCTGCTCTGGGCTGGTCAAGGACACCATTTCTGGGATGAAACTATCTCACATTCACGACACGTGATAAAGCATATAAGCAGTATGCACTACTGTAACCTTAGCAGGTCCTACCACAGTCAGTATGCACTGCTGTAGTGAAAGTAGGTACCACTAGTCAGTATACCTGCTGTAATCTTAGCAGGTACCACCACAGTATGCCCCGATGTAATTATAGCAGGTACCACTAGTCGGTATGCCTGCTGTAATCATAGCAGGTACCACTAGTCGGTATACCTGCTGTAATCATAGCAGGTACCACCACAGCAGTATGCACTGCTGTAGTGAAAGTAGGCACCACCACAATATGCACTGCTGTAATCATAGCAGGTACCACCACAGTATGCACTGATGAAATTATAGCAGGTACCACTAGTCAGTATGCCTGCTGTTATCATAGCAGTACCACCACAGTCAGTATACCTGCTGTAATCATAGCAGGTACCACCACAGTATGTACTGCTGCAATTATAGCAGGTACCACCACAGTCAGTATGCACTGCTGTTATCATAGCATAAAAAATATATAACGATACTATCATAGAATGTTAACTAAACGAGCATACATTTCTAACTAATTTAGGATAAACATTAAACTTAATGAGTATGGATAAATGTACTGCATTAGCATTCAGATTGAAATTAATTAGCATACCAAAATTAGCATAGGACAACCGTTGACCAATCGCTGCGCACAATCGCCGGAGACGCTCCCAGGTTTGCCTCTCGACCAATCGGATCGCTGGCCCTCCCCCCCTCCCCACTTTGGCACGCGGCGACCAATCAGATCGCGGGAGGACGCTACCATTTTTAATGCCCTACACGCTGAACGCCGCGCGCCCATGTGCGTGTGAGTGTTTAGTTTTGTTTTAATTATTTTAATCATTAAAGTTCGCGAGTGTCAAGGTAAGCTACGTTGACTTTTTTTAAAGCATTTTCTCAAGAGAACCGTTGTTGCTGCTGCTGTTGTTGTGAAAGGCCCGGTACACCCTGAGGCCTTGCCTAGACTAGGACAGCCTTGATGTCACGTGGGTCCACACTTTTTGCGTCTTTTGGTAAAGTCACGGAGGTAGAAAATAAAATTTATTTATTACTTAATTTAATTACATTTTATTTTAAAATTTTAATTTAATTAAAATGTATTTTATACCTACGTATTTTTTTTATAAATTAATATTTTTTTATAATTTAAATACATTTTATTTTATACCTATGTTAAATTTTATTTAAAATTTTAATTAAGTTAATTGAAACTTATTTTATACCTACGTATTTTTTTTCATAAATGATTTTTTTATAATTTAAATTAAATTAATTTTATGTTATACCTACGTTAAATTAAATTTAATTTTGTAATAAATTAAATGATAGTTAAATTTATTTTATTTCATACCTACATAAAATTAAATTGAAATTTTTAATGAATTACATTTATTTAAATACATTTTATTTTATACCTACGTTAAATAATTTTTAAAATAAATAAAAAAATTTTATTAAAATTCAATTTATTTGATGCCTACGTTACATTTTTTACGAATTATTTTTTTATTTAAATTTATTTTATCTTATACCTACGTTAAATTAAATGTTTTAATAAATTAAATTTATTTTATTTAAATTGCATTTATTTTATTTAATGCCTACGTTTAATTTAATTTTTAAAATAAATTACATTATTTTATTTTATGCGTACGTTAAATAAAATTTTAATAAATTAAATTATTTAATTTAAATACATTTTTTTTAATTAATTACATTTATTTTATTTAAATTAAATTATTTTATACCTACGTTAAATTAAATGTTTTAATCAAATTTATTTTACATGTACAGTCATTTTAACCACTCTGACTGCTACAAGCTAAGTGCGGCCTGGAAGCGTATTATTAAGTAATACATTTTACAATTACAATTCCTTATAGAGGAACCCCATACTAATGGACTGACTACGCATCTATATAATTAAAAGACCGCATGCAGATACCGCAAAAGCGGACCCCGTTGTCAATGATATAATTCGATGTATGTACAGCAGTTGCTGTACGTACATCATTAAAATTACACCGATTGCAATACGTAACCAAAGACACAATTTTAATTTGACCCCCGGGTCTGATCGCGTTAACTGTGCAGGTGGCGGGGGTCGAGAGGTGACTTGCACGTGTGTGCAGCTTGTTGAATATTGACGTGCGATGACTTGTGGAGAGGAAGAATGATGATGATGGCAATGCAAGTCTTGAAGTCTGACGTTGTTCTCCGAGTCGTGTAGCCTACCGCGTGCAGCTTTGGGGATTGCGTAATGTCATTTTAGTTTCCTCTGTGGAACATTTTATTTTGTTGATCCTAACGATGTAACTGACGTAGGGTGGGCTTGGGAGCGGCGTTGACGATGTGTTTTGGCGTTGCACCAACCAGCACCTTTGCATTCAGAAGTTGGAGGTGCTTTGATTGTTACAGCGAGAGGTGGAATCATCACCGCCATCGTCATGGGTTTAAGTGGGCACGGAGCCCGTCAAGGGAATGGGTAGGTAGAGGAATGGGGTTGGAGAGTATACACAACTTGCAGTTCTAGTAATTTCAACAATTTATGGGCATGCGCATCATTAACAGTGTCCTGATTGATGAGCAAAACAAAATTATCAATCTATTGTCACAAATGAGTCCGAAATATCAATAGTCATGCTCAACCGCATTCCTATTGTTATAAAAAATCATTGTACCCCCATTCATGACAATTCCAATATGGTCATGATGCTCAGAATTACACTTATATTCTCAGAATCATGAACATTTATTAAAACAGCAGTGTGCTCAAAATGCTCATTTACCAATTGCAACATGTACACAATCAATTCCTAGATTCTAATCAAAGTAAGTCCTATGTATCGTGGTGTTTTCATGCTTATACATTATTGCGCGCCCCCCCAAAAAATATACAAAAGTCTATTTTTATAATGTTTGCACGGTGTACAGTCTGGAAATTACCCACATGGCAAATTTCAAGCTTGGTGCGTGTCGGGAAGTACGCTAAACATTTTGAACATACGCAGACATTCACAACTTTGCCTTTGATATATATGGAGATTAGTAATAAATTGTTAATTTTACTACTTTCATGTTGACGGATTGGAACTACGAATAGCACTGGCTCACCACGGGGCTTATCGCGTGGTATCTGGGCACTTTATTTGAAACGTAAACCCCACAGTTTGTGAGTACAATTCCTCGCAAGTTGCGTCCACAGAGACAGACAGACAATGACGTTTCTAGGTAAGAGTAAGAAATGAATCTACGTGTCGAGGAGAGACGAGAGAGCCAAGAGGTCACCTCGGGAGACGGGGCGGCGCGTCAACCTTAGTCACGTGACTGAAGGAGTGTGGGCGTGCCGTGCGTGTGTGTACTGCGTTTGTGTGTGTACCGTGTGTGTGTGTACTGTGTGTGTGTGTGTACCGTGTGTGTGTACTGTGTGTGTGTGTACTGCGTGTGTGTGTACCATGCGTGTCGTGTGTGTGTGTGTACCGTGTGTGTGTGTAACGTGCGTGTGTGTGTATTGTGTGTGTGTACCATGTGTGTACCGTGTGTGTGTACTGTGCGTGTGTGTGTGTACCATGCGTACGTGTGTGTGTACCGTGCGTACGTGTGTACCGTGCGTGTCTGTGTACCGTGCGTGTGTGTGTACCGTGCGTGTGTGTACCGTGCGTGTGTACTGTAAGTGTGTGTGTACCGTGTGTGTGTGTGTGTGTACCGTGCGTGTGTGTGTGTACTGTGAGTGTGTGTGCGTGTGTATGTGTACTGTGCGTGTGTGTGTACTGTGCGTGTGTGTACTGTGCGTGTGTGTGTGTACCGTGCGTGTGTGTGTGTGTACCGTGCGTGTGTGTGTGTCGTGCGTGTGTGTGTGTACTGTGCGTGTGTGTGTACTGTGCATGTGTGTGTGCGTACTGTGCGTGTGTACTGTGCGTGTGTGTGTGTACTGTGCGTGTGTGTCGTGCGTGTGTGTGCACCGTGTGTGTGTACTGTGTGTGTGTGTACTGTGTGTTTGTTCTGTGTGTGTGTGTACTGTGTGTGTACTGTGCGTGTGTGTGCACCGTGTGTGTGTACTGTGTGTGTACTATGTGTGTGTGTGCTGTGTGTGTGTACTGTGTGTGTGTGTACTGTGCGTGTGTGTCGTGCGTGTGTGTGCACCGTGTGTGTGTACTGTGTGTGTGTGTACTGTGTGTTTGTTCTGTGTGTGTGTGTGTACTGTGTGTGTACTGTGCGTGTGTGTGCACCGTGTGTGTGTACTGTGTGTGTACTATGTGTGTGTGTGCTGTGTGTGTGTGTACTGTGTGTGTGTGTACTGTGTGTGTGAGTATTGTGCGTGTGTGTGTAACGTGTGTGTGTGTAACGTGTGTGTGTGTACTGTGTGTGTGTGTAACGTGTGTGTGTGTAACGTGTTCGGCGGTAGTCTAGCGGTTAGTATGCTGCTCTACGAACATAACGACCCGAGTTTGATTCCCGCTCACAGCCAACACCCAGTGACGATTATTTGAACCGGTTCTGGGCCTCCCCTAGGTCCACTCAGCCTCAAGTGAGTAACCGGTGCGGTGTGTAAACATCATTACTGGGGAGACAAAGGCGGTCGGGCGCGGTGCTGGCCACCCACTCCCTTCGCGTGCCGCGCCGGCCTTCATAGGTGGTGCTGCTACTTGCTAACAACACTTGCCCCAGCAGTCTGTTAAGGCTACACGGGGGATCTTTGTCTTTGTATCACCACCCAGGAGTCACGGAGCTTTTGAGGCTCCGAGCCACGTGGGGATCCACAACAGCGTCAGGTGGTGCCACTCACAGGTGAGACTCGGGGATATGTGATTTCTAATCGATAGCCATCCGTCGGTTAACCCATCGCAACTGCTGAGTCTGTCACGCGACTTCCTCCTTCCAGCGAGCCTTTGACGCTTCACGTGGCCTCAAAGTGTACACAGTGTGTACGTATACACAATAATGTCCACGTTGTTGTTGCTGAGTTCACGCACTCAAGGGAGGGGGCAATGGAAAATGAATCTAAATCAACTTAAACTCCATCCCCATGACCTCATCGGCATGAAGTGCCAGCGGGAGGTGTACCTCGCTAGTGACGTCATGTCACCAAGGTATTCACACTCCCCCAACCCCGTCCACGGCGCTCTTGAGCGTGACGTCACCTCCGCTTGGGTCACTGCCGATATTAATCCAGTGGCAATCCTTATTTGGGCAAAGCTACGCCCAGTGACTGGCGGTTCATTAACATAATGTGTTCGTTGAAGCCGTCGAGAGTTGATTGCGAGGCGTTCAGCAGCCACGCCCCATCCCTCGACATATGGGCTGGGCTCATTAACATAATTTATTCAATTACAGCGCTGCTCATGGGAGGGGCGTGTCTCTTACCCTGGAAGGACGTCATGTTACCTGTTTACCCGCGTGACGTCGCGAAGTAAGAGGAGGCTGCCGATCCGCGCTTGCACTGAAATCCGAGGTGAGAAATTATCATGGTGGTGGTGGAGGTGGTTGTTGTTTACCAAGGTAGAGCCTCTCTCTCTCGTAGGGATGTCAGTTGAGTAGCAGCGAGCATGGGAATCGATGTCCAGGTTGGAACTTTATAACGCGGGGCCTAGCCACGCGGGGCCTTGCCTCCTGCCCTCGCCTGATTGCATTCACTTTAATTATCTGGCTTAAGTTTAATTTGTCTTCACCCGGCTCGCCACTTTGTAACTTTGTTTTATTGTAAATATTCACGCAGTTTTTATTTTCTTTTGTTAGCAGGCCAAGCCCGCTTGAGCTGCTATACCGCTCTTGTTATCAGAAGCGACCTGCCCACAACAACACAAGGTGAGGCTTTGTCAACGTGTGTGAATGTTTTGACTTAAAACTTTGGTGACTGCAGGAATTAATATTCTTGGTTCTTTCGGTAAAGTAACGTAGATAGAAAATAAAATAATAAAAATAAATGAAAAAATAAAAATAAAGCAATAAACCCACGACGTTTCGATCGCAACACAAGTGGTCTTTATCTTATTAAATTTTATCTGTTATATTTCGATTTAAAGCTTTCGTGACTGCAATGATTCATCTTCTTTGGTTCTTTCGGTAAAGTCACGTAGAATGAGAATAAAATAATAAATTGATAAAATAAAATAACACAATAATATTCTCACGACGTTTCGGCCACAACACAGCGCTGTCCTACCAGACAGTCTCGCCCCCTTCACCTGATGAAGGCCGCTTGTGTTGTGGCCGAAACGTCGTGAGAATATTATTGTGTTATTTTATTTTATCAATGTATTATTTTATTCTCATTCTACGTGACTTTACCGAAAGAACCAAAGAAGATTTATCTGTTATTTTTATTTTCTATCTACGTGACTTTACCGAAAGAACCAACAATACGTGTGTCAATGTATCTATTGGTCAAAGACGCTAAGCGCGTGCCGCTGTTGACTCTGAATGTGTGGAGGGGAACACCTTCACCACGGGGAGAGAGAGACAGAGACACGGATAGCCTCGGCTATGTTGATTGATCCTCGATTCATTACTTGGTGGCGTGAGGAAGAATTAATGCTGAGCAGATGAAGGTGGCCAGGCATGGTTCTGGTCACACCACCACCTGTTTACTCATGGCAGTGTGTGACAGTGTCAAGTTTGTGTTTGCAGTAAAGTCTATTAACTCTGTTGAACACGGAGGTTATATCAAAACAATAGTTTATTTTTGTTTTCCTCTGGAACTCTTTATAAGAATGGAGTCAGGAAGTTAACAGCACACACATTCAGCTGAAGTCGGATCTGTTCATCCCAGCATTCAAGGACATCTGAGCCTGGATTCACACCTCTAAGTTGCGATTGAACGTTAATTAATGCATTTCTGCATAACACAAATAGTGTTGTTTTCAACACCCTTTGCTATGTCAGCTGAATTTAGCTTTCATAAATATTCCTTTTGTAGTCAGACAGCCGAAATTGTGTGCTTAGAGTTTTGGGTTAACATTCATCTTGAAGATATGAGGGCTTCCAGGCATATTAATGACGTTTTCCCTCTCATTGTGTGCCATAACAGCCCGTGGAGAGAAACCCTTCAGGTGCACTCTGTGCGTGAAGGCGTTTGCACGTTCATCAAATCTGATGAATTTGGGAAACTTTTTCACTACATCATGAATATATTAATAAGTATAGACGTGTAAGTCACGTGTGCATTCCTCTGTGCCTGACGTGTAGATGGTGTGGATATTCTTTTTTTCTGTCTGCAGCTGACGCTTCCTCTGCAGAATTGTTCTGATGGAGCAAAGGCACTCAGCGCAGCTCAGTACGACAAGTCAACAATGCGACCAGCGTGCATACAGCACGGACTGGACTGGAAACTTGACACAGCACCAGAGAACTTACACAGGAAAGAAACCCTTCAAATGTACTGTGCGTAACAAGGCATTTGCATGGCCATCAGTTTTTCAGAACCACCAGAGAACACACACGGGAGAGAAACCCTTCATGTGCACGATGTGCGGGATGGCGTTTACACAGTCATGTAATCTTGTAACACACCAGAGAACACACACGGGAGAGAAACCCTTCAAGTGCACTGTGTGTGGGAAGGCATTTCCACAGTCATCAGCTCTTAAAATTCACCAGAGAACACACACGGGAGAGAAACCCTTCAAATGCACTGTGTGTGGGAAGACATTTTCAGATTCATCTACTCTTAAAACACACCAGAGAACACACACAGGAGAGAAACCCTTCAAGTGCATTGTGTGTGGAAAGGCATTTTCAGATTCATCTACTCTTAAATCACACCAGAGAACACACACAGGAGAGAAACCCTTCAAGTGCAGTGTGTGTGGAAAGGCATTTTCAGATTCATCTCATCTTAAAAGACACCAGAGAACACACACAGGAGAGAAACCCTTCAAATGCACTGTGTGTGGGAAGACATTTTCAGATTCATTTGCTCTTAAAACACACCAGAGAACACACACGGGAGAGAAACCCTTGAAGTGCAGCGTGTGTGGGAAGGCATTTTCAGATTCATCTAATCTTAAAAAACACCAGAGAACACACACAGGAGAGAAACCCTTCAAGTGCAGTGTGTGTGGGAAGGCATTTCCAGATTCATATATTAAAAAACACCAGAGAACACACACGGGAGAGAAACCCTTCAAGTGCAGTGTTTGTGGGAAGACATTTTCAGATTCATCTACTCTTAAGTCACACCAGAGAACATACACGGGAAAGAAACCCTTCAGGTGCAGTGTTTGTGGGAAGACATTTTCAGATTCATCTACTCTTAAAACACACCAGAGAACACACACAGGAGAGAAACCCTTCAAGTGCAGTGTGTGTGGAAAGGCATTTTCAGATTCATCTACTCTTAAAAAACACCAGAGAACACACACGGGAGAGAAACCCTTCAAGTGCAGTGTTTGTTCGAAGACATTTTCAGAGTCATTTGCTCTTAAAACACACCAGAGAACACACACAGGAGAGAAACCCTTCAAGTGCACTGTGTGTGGAAAGGCATTTTCAGATTCATCTACTCTTAAAAAACACCAGAGAACACACACGGGAGAGAAACCCTTCAAGTGCAGTGTGTGTGGGAAGGCATTTTCAGATTCATCTGCTCTTAAAACACACCAGAGAACACACACGGGAGAGAAACCCTTCAGGTGCAGTGTGTGTGGGAAGGCATTTTCACAGTCATCTGCTCTTAAAACACACCAGAGAACACACACGGGAGAGAAACCCTTCAAGTGCGGTGTGTGTGGGAAGACATTTTCAGATTCATCTGCTCTTAAAACACACCAGAGTACACACACGGGAGAGAAACCCTTCAAGTGCAGTGTGTGCGGGAAGGCATTTGCACATTCATCAAATCTTCAAGTACACCAGAGAACACAGAAGCATCAGAAGATCCACATGGAGTGCAGTCTGAAATCAGCTTGTGAAAGTCAAAGTGCCGCAATTAGCCCACCCCTCATGAAACACGAACCGGAAGAAAATCCCAGCTTGGACACTTTTAAAGGTATCGAGGTGAAATGTGAAGAGGTGATGGTGAAATGTGAAGAGGTGATGGTGAAATGTGAAGAGGTGATGGTGAAGAGGGAAGAAGTGATGGTGAAGAGCGAAGAAGTGAAGGTAAAATGTGAAGATGATTCAACTCCAAAATCGGACCTTCACATCGATGGAGGCAACGTAAAGCAGGAGGAGAATTCTGACTGTGAGGCAGAGCGAGGCAACTCCCAGCAGTTTGTGGAAGTGGAGGTGTGGGTGGACTTCCTCCGAGACAATACAAAGTCAAGTGGAGACCCGGTAGATGTGTAAGCTTGAGATGATGTCGCTCCAATAGATGCACCTTTGTCACAGGCCTTTAATGACAAGAACGTGAAGTTGGACACTCAGTTGCTAGGTGCAACCTGCAGAGTAAGAGCGGCCAGTCTTTGTGGACCTGTGGGTTGGGTAGATCTTTAACCAGGAGCGAGAGACAATACGGCCCCCAGCATTCACTATGTTATAATTGCATTTACACGGTGCTTGCTTTATCGCCTCGGCAACTCGGAATTTTGTGTCGTACCTCGTCTGAAACACTCGAAGAGCATCCCCAAGTAGCAGCTGCCCCTGTGTGGCACAGGGTGGTGGCCCTGCACCAGTCTGCATGTGGACAAGAGCCTGTCAGTAGGGGGCGATGATTGATGCATCATCTCAGTTGTGTAGTTTGTAGGCAATCTTGATTTCGAAGCTTTCGTGACTGCAGGAATCCACACTGTTGAGTTCTTTCGGTAAAGTCACCACGTGGGTAGAAACATAACAGACCACGGCGTTTTGATCACAACACAAGCAATCGTCATCAGGTGGGACAACCACAGCAAGAGAAACTGCTGAAGTAGTAGGCGCCTACTCCAGCAGTTTCTTCTTGTTGCTGCTGTGCTTGTCCCACCTGATGACGATTGCTTGTGTTGCCATGGAAACGCCATCATCTATTATTTGTAGCGTAATGTTTTAAATTTGCTACATTTTGACCCAGACGCCAGCATGCAACGGCCTAGTCGTTTTGAATGATGCAACAATAGTACGTTGTACATACACTGTTAAGCAGACGGTGCGTATTTGTTAAATAACTTTTTGTTAATATGATGTAACGTGATGCAGTCAATTTCGCTGCAGTAATCCAATGTTAATATGCCCGTCAATGATTTAGAATGAATACTTGTCTGATTGTGTGCGTACCTGTAACATTTTGTATGAGGAACAAACATTGAATAAGTGATGTTAGGACAAAGTGTGTGTGTGTTTTGGAAGTAACCTGTACAGAGAACTCGGGTGAGACCTGTTGTTCTTGTGATACAGGTCAAAGGGTACTTTTGTGTTTCACGAAGCGTCTGCCTCTGGAGCAACTCATCGTCTTTGAAATAGGGAGCACGCTCGGATCATTCATCAGTTACAAGGCATACCACTTAAAAGTTACACGTATAGGAGGAGGTACATTCTCTACAACACGAATTGTAGTTTTGTCTTACGTGTTGACGTAGATTTTGTCTAAGACTATAAATGCTCCTTGCTGATTGACGTCTGGATGTTCGTTACCTATCGGTTGAAGCAAACCCCACTGCTGTTGTTGAGACGCTGTGCACCATTTAATGGTCCAACACATTGACGGCCTTCAGGCCAGGAAAGTCACAACATTTGCACACGAAGGACGCATTCACGCAAGCACCCCATGCTCCGTTTTGAAGTTTTAAAATGAAACATCTTTGAATTGTGTTGTGTTTTGAATTAGATGATTTAATTTCTTCATTAAAAGCTTGTATCAATTTACATCTGGAAGACTTCATTGAAAAGGACATTTCGTGTGAATTTTCTCTCGTCATTAAGTAGATGGCCTTGCCGGGGGTTCGGACACAAACAGTGTACACACACACAGTGTACACACACAATGTACACACAGTGTACACACAGTGTACACATGCACACAGTGTACACACACAGTGTATACACACATAGCGTACACACACACAGTGTATACACAGTGTACACACTGACAGTGTACACGCACACAGTGTATACACTGTACACATACACAGGGTATACACTGTACACACACAGTGTACACACATACAGTGTATACACACAGTGTACACACACAGGGTACACACACAGTGTATATACACACACAGTGACACACACACAGTGACACAACAACAACCGCCATTCTCTACTAAGTGGCGGTGACGTCACCACGACGCTTATGCCAGGCACAGTGACACACAGTGTACACACACACACAGTGTGTACACACACTGTACACACACACAGTGTACACACACACAGTGCACACTCTGTGTACGTGTACACAGAGTGTACACACACACAGTGTACGCACACACAGTGTACACACACAGTTTACATACACACAGTGTGTACACAATAGTTTCAGTTGATATATATTTGGTATACCCCTGTGAGCCATTCGGCTCTTGAATCAAGTGCAACCACAACAAACACAAACAAGAACAAAAAACACATCTTAAAGTTACTACTTTGTGTGACTCTGCAAACAGAAAATCCATGAAAAAAACAGCAAAATGTTCCTGAGAAAAGCACCGTACACCAACGCTGTGTGCTAAAAATCCCAGTGGGATGCAATGTCCACGTTGTTGTTGCTGAGTTCAAGGGAGGGAGCAATGGAAAATGAATCTAAATCAACTTAAACTCCAATCCTGCTCTGTGACGTCACTACTCAGCATCACCTCATCGGCGTGAAACGCCAGGGGGAGGTGTACCTCGCCAGTGACGTCATGTCACCAAGGTATTCACCCCACCCCGTCTACCGCGCCCTTGAGCGTGACGTCACCTCTGCCTGGGTCAACTTGCGTTATCTGTTCAAGTACAATCCTTATTTGGGCAAAGCTACGCCCGGTGACTGGCGGCTCATTGACATAATATATTCGTGTCGACTGTCGCGAGTTTATTGCGACGGGTTCAGCACCCACGCCCCATCCCTCCACGTATGGGCCGGGCTCATTAACATAATTTATTTAAATTAAGACCCGCTCGTTGCGGGAGGGGAGTGTTCTTGTACCACGCAAGTGACGTCACCTACTGCTGCTGCGTGACGTCACGAGGTAACAGAAATCTGCCGCTCCGTGCGTGAACTGAAATCCGAGGTGAGAAATTCTCATCGCGGTTGTGGTGGTTGTGGTGGTGGTTGTTGTTTACCGAGGTAGAGCCTCGCTCTCTCGTAGGGATGTCAATTGAGTAGCAGCGAGCATTGGAATCGATGTCCAGGTTGGAACTTTACAACGCGGGGCCTAGCCACGCGGGGCCTTGCCTCCTGCCCTCGCCTGATCGCGTTTGCTTTAATTATCTCGCTTAGTTGAGCAATCTTTGTAAGAAAGTAATCTACCAGGCTTTGCGTTTATTGTGTGTTGATCGACTCTCAGTGTTGCATTGCATTACATTTCCAAGTTTTACTCAGTTTGTTTGATTAAGTGAGCTTTTGATTTAAAGCTTTCTTGACTGCAGGGATTCATATTCTTGGTTCTGTCGGTAAAGTCACCACCACGTAGAAGGGGAACATTAAAATAATAAAAATATAAAACAATAAAATTATCACGACGTTTCGACTGCAACACAAGAAGCAATCATCATCAGGTGTGAAAACCATCAGCAAGAAAACCATCAGCAAGAACAGGGGGAGATCATACAAACTCCAATCACTCCCTCTGTAGCACAGCAAGAGATCATACAAACTCCACTCACTCACTCTGTAGTACAGGGGGAGATCATACAAACTCCACTCTGTAGAACAGGGAGAGATTATACAAATTCCACTCTCTAACTATGTAGAACAGGGGGATATCATACAAACTCCACTCTGTAGAACAGGGGGAGATCATACAAACTCCACTCTCTAGAACAGGGGGAGATCATACAAACTCCACTGACTCTGTAGAACAGGGGGAGATCATACAAACTCCACTCTCTAGAACATTGGGAGATCATACAAACTCCACTCTCTAGAACAGTGGGAGATCATACAAACTGCCCTCACTCTGTAGAAGAGGGGGAGATCAAACAAACTTCACTCTTTAGAACAGGGGGAGATCATAAAAACTCCACTCTCTCACTCTGTAGAACAGGGGGAGATCATACAAACTCCACTCACTCTGTAGAAGAGGGGGAATCATACAAACTCCACTCACTCTTTAGAACAGGGGGAGATCATATAAACTCCACTCTCTACAACAGGGGGAGATCATACAAACTCCACTCTCTTACTCTGTAGAACAGGGGGAGATCATACATACTCCACTCACTCGTAGAACAGGGGGAGATCATACAAACTCCACTCACTCTGTAGAAGAGGGGGATATACAAACTCCACTCTCTAGAACAGGGGGAGATCATACAAACTTCACTCACTCTGTAGAACAGCGGGAGATCATACAAACTCCACTCACTCTGTAGAACAGGGGGATAACATACAAACTCCACTCTCTAGAACAGGGGGAGATCATACAAACTCCACTACAGGGGAGATCACACAAACTCCACTCACTCTGTAGAACAGGGGGAGATCATACAAACTCCACTACAGGGGATATCATACAAACTCCACTCTCTAGAACAGGGGGAGATCATACAAACACCACTCTCTTAGAACAGGGGGATATCATATAAATTCCACTCTCTAGAACAGGGGGAGATCATACAAACTCTACCCTCGCTCACTTTGCAAAACAGAAGGATATAATACAAACTCCACTCGCTATTATCAGGTAAGCTACTTTACGTAACTTTCAGCCACGGATTATTCAATGCACACTATAACTGTAGTTTGTGTGTTTTTATGGTTTTGGTCGAATAGTTGGTTAATATAGCAGCAGACACAACACCATGCATTACTAGGCCCGACCCAGGCTCTTCCACGTGGGCGACCCACTAGGCCAGGGGTCGGGAACCTATGGCTCGCGAGCCAGATGTGGCTCTTTTGATGATTGCATATGGCTCGCAGATAAAACAAAATATTCTCACTTGTTTTAATCCATCCATCGATTTTTCACTGCGCATGTCCTGTTCAGGGCTGCAGGAGCAATTGTCCATTATTTTAATTGGATGATACTGGCCTACGTTTGCCGTTGCTGGGTAAAACAGGTAAACGCCCCCTTTTGAATCAGTCTGAGACTGCGTCTGCTCGGTCATTAGCTCAAAGCTAACCCTTCGACGAAGAAGATGGCGAAAAGAAAAAAATACGACGAGTATCGTACATTTCAGGACGAATGGACCGAAGAATTCGCCTTTGTGGAGAGAGCGGGTTCTGCGGTGTGTCTAATTTGCAATGACAAAATTACATCGTTGAAATGATCGAATGTAAAGCGGCACTTCGACACGCGCCACGCTACCTTTGCATCAAAATACCCTGCGGGAGACAGCAGAAAGAAAGCGTGCCAAGAGCTTCTGAGCAGGGTGCAAGCTAGCCAGCAGCAACTCCGCGTATGGACCCGGCAAGGTGACTATAATTCGGCTAGCTTTGCTGGTTCTTTAGCAATAGTGAGGAACGGAAAACCATTCACAGATGGCGAGTATGCTAAAACGTTCATGCTGGATGTAGCCAATGAACTTTTTGATGATCTTCCGAACAAAGACAAGATAATCAAACGGATACAAGACATGCCTCTGTCGGCAAGAACTGTTCATGATCGTACCATCGTGATGGCAAACAAAGTGGAGGAAACGCAAGTGAAGGACATAAATGCAGCGCCGTTCTTTTCTCTGGCTTTGGATGAGTCAACAGACGTGAGCCATTTGTCGCAGTTCAGCGTGATTGCAAGATATGCTGTTGGTGACACACTGCGCGAAGAAAGTCTTGCTGTTCTGCCATTAAAAGGGTCCACAAGAGGTGAGGATTTATTCAAGTCTTTCATGGAGTTTGCTCAAGAAAAAAGTCTACCTATGGATAAACTTCTCTCAGTGTGTACTGATGGTGCTCCGTGTATGGTGGGGAAAAACAAAGGATTTGTGGCGCTTCTCCGTGAACATGAAAATAGACCCATCCTAAGTTTCCATTGCATTATACACCAGGAGGCACTTTGTGCTCAGATGTGTGACAGGCAGTTTGGCGAAGTGATGTCGCTGGTCATTCGTGTGATCAACTTTATTGTTGCCCGAGCCTTAAATGATCGCCAGTTTAAAACACTGCTGGATGAAGTTGTAAATAACTATCCTGGTCTGCTTTTGCACAGCAATGTGCGTTGGTTGTCAAGAGGGAAGGTGCTTAGCCGTTTTGCGGCTTGCCTGAACTAAATCCGGACTTTCCTTGAAATGAAAGGCGTCGGGCATCCTGAGCTAGCCGACACCGAGTGACTCCTCAAGTTTTACTATCTCGTAGATCTGACTGAACATCTGAACCAGCTCAACGTGAAAATGCAAGGCATTGGAAATACAGTGTTATCCCTTCAACAAGCTGTATTTGCTTTTGAAAACAAGCTGGAGCTTTTCATCACGGATCTTGAAACAGGTCGTTTACTACATTTTGAAAAACTGAGCCAATTTAAAGATGCATGCACAGCAAGTGAGCCCATTCAAAACCTTGATCTCCACCAGCTAGCTGGCTGCACATCCAGTCTCCTACAGTCCTTCAAAGCACGCTTTGGAGAATTTCGTGAGCACACTCGTCTTTTTAAGTTCATCACCCATCCAAACGAGTGTTCACTGAACACAGCCGACCTGAATTACATCCCTGGTGTCTCCGTCAGAGATTTTGAAGCAGAAGTGGCTGACCTGAAGGCCTCAGACATGTGGGTGAATAAGTTCAAGTCACTGAATGAAGATTTGGAAAGAATCACACGACAGAAAGCGGAGTTGGCGAGCAAGCACATGTGGACAGAAATGAAAAAACTCCAACCCGAAGAGCAGCTGATTCTCAAAACTTGGAACGCGCTTCCTGTCACATACCACACACTGCAGCGTGTGAGTATTGCTGTATTGACCATGTTTGGATCTACGTATGCATGTGAGCAGTCATTCTCACATCTTAAAAACATCAAGTCCAACCTACGATCACGTTTAACGGATGAAAGCCTCAACGCTTGCATGAAGCTTAACCTCACCAAGTACCAACCCGACTACAAAGACATCAGCAAATCCATGCAGCACCAGAAGTCGCATTAATGGTGAGTGTTATAACAACATTATTTAAAATAATAAATTCAGAGGCTTATTATACTGACATTTAGTTGAATTCACTTTTAAAATATATTATATGGCTCTCACTGAAATAAATTTCCAATTTTTTTGCTTTCATGGCTCTCTTAGTCAAAAAGGTTCCCGACCCCTGCACTAGGCCCAAACTCGTGGTCGGCGAGGCACCGATGTCCGTGTAGACGTGGAACCGTGCCTCTAATGCTGTTCTTGCCGTTGTTGTTGCTGCTGCTGTTGTTGCTGTGACACCTCTCAGCGTGGTTGTCTCTTTTTCGTCTCATTGGGCACACTGCCTCGTGTCTCTAGTCCGGAAAACTCCACCATCCATTTCAACTGGGTGGACCCCGTGCCCTCTGAATCTGGTTAGACCTTCACACATTCGAACCTCATGGTGGGACCTCGGGGTCCCGTAAGCCCCTGGCTCTCGCACGAACTGCGTTGCGACGTCATTTTATATCTGTTCAAGGCGAACTATTCCTCTCGACGAGCTTTACACGATGCGCTAATCAAAATTTTGTTCAGTCTGCGCATTCGTCCTCGCTGCTGTGCTTGGACGACGCACCATGACGAGGACAGAATTATCTCAGCGCCAGGTGGGTCACGGCGTTTACGTGCGCGGTGGGGACGGAGTCGCCCAAAATAAACGAATTTCGATTTTTACTTCCGTTTGGTTCATTTCACGTCAGGGGCCCTCCAACAACATTGACCGCCACTGAGTTGTCACGTGACTGTTCATTACTGCACCCCCCACCACCTCCCACCCCCCCCTTTGCATTTTACAATTCTCACGAAGAAAAATTAGTTGCAAAGAAAAATAAAATACAAACATCATCCCAATGTCTGTGTTCACTTTCATTATTTTTTTTGTATCTCGAAACTTAAACTCAAAATGTCAATGCCAAGACAACTATCTCCCCATCCCCATGTAGACTGTAACAGGTTGTAGGGGCAAGTGGTGCTAGTAGCGAGCAGCAGCACCTACGGGGGCACCGCCCTCGGGGGGGGGGGGGCAGGGTCAAGGTCAGGCACGGGGTAAAGGTCAAAGTCAGGAGCATCAGGGTCAAGGTCACGAGCGGGGTGATGGTCAAGAGCCAATCCAGCTCGTGCCCTCACCCTTGGGGAGCAGGACACCTCTGGAGGCTGCAGCTCCACGCCACCAAATCGCTGCACCGCCACCGCCGCTCCCACAACGCAGCAGGGACGTTGCAGCAGTCAGAACAAAGGGTTTGGATATCCACTGCGGTCATTCTCAATGCAGCAACGGACGGAGGCCTCCACCCACCCCCCACTTTACATCGCCGTCGGTAAATCACGCGTCACGCATTGAGACTCACACGAGCACCGTCAGTAGTGGGCGCAGTGGTGGCTGGGAAGTCGTGGGTTCGATCCTGACCCTGACGATGCCTGCTGCTGCTGCTGTATATTGGGAGTTTGTGTGCCTCTCATCACGGTGGCTATGAGATGTTAACTACCTCGCCTGGTGTACAGGAGGTCGTGGGTTCGATCATGTCCCTGAGAGATGTTAACTACCTCGCCTGGTGTACAGGAGGTCATGGGTTAGATCATGTCGCTGAGAGATGTTAACTACCTCGCCTGGTATACAGGAGGTCGTGGGTTAGATCATGTCCCTGAGAGATGTTAACTACCTCGCCTGGTATACAGGAGGTCGTGGGTTAGATCATGTCCCTGAGAGATGTTAACTACCTCGCCTGGTATACAGGAGGTCGTGGGTTAGATCATGTCTCTGAGAGATGTTAACTACCTCGCCTGGTGTACAGGAGTTCGTGGGTTAGATCATGTCCCTGAGAGATGTTAACTACCTCGCCTGGTGTACAGGAGGTCGTGGGTTCGATCATGTCCCTGAGAGATGTTAACTACCTCGCCTGGTGTACAGGAGGTCGTGGGTTAGATCATGTCCCTGAGAGATGTTAACTACCTCGCCTGGTATACAGGAGGTTGTGGGTTAGATCATGTCCCTGAGAGATGTTAACTACCTCGCCTGGTGTACAGGAGGTTGTGGGTTAGATCATGTCCCTGAGAGATGTTAACTACCTCGCCTGGTGTACAGGAGGTCGTGGGTTAGATCATGTCCCTGAGAGATGTGAACTACCTCGCCTGGTGTACAGGAGATCGTGGGTTAGATCATGTTTTTGAGAGATGTTAACTACCTCGCTTGGTGTACAGGAGGTCGTGGGTTAGATCATGTCCCTGAGAGATGTGAACTACCTCGCCTGGTGTACAGGAGGTCGTGGGTTAGATAATGTCCCTGAGAGATGTCAACTACCTCGCCTGGTGTACAGGAGGTCGTGGGTTAGATCATGTCCCTGAGAGATGTGAACTACCTCGCCTGGTGTACAGGAGGTCGTGGGTTCGATACTGACCCTGACGATGCCTGCTGTTGCTGTATATTTGGAGTTTGTGTACCTCTCATAATGGTGGCTATGAGATGTTAACTACCTCGCCTGGTGTACAGGAGGTCGTGGGTTCGATCATGTCCCTGAGAGATGTTAACTACCTCGCCTGGTGTACAGGAGGTCGTGGGTTAGATCATGTCCCTGAGAGATGTTAACTACCTCGCCTGGTCTACAGGAGGTTGTGGGTTAGATCATGTCCCTGAGAGATGTTAACTACCTCGCCTGGTGTACAGGAGGTCGTGGGTTAGATCATGTCCCTGAGAGATGTGAACTACCTCGCCTGGTGTACAGGAGGTCGTGGGTTAGATCATGTCCCTGTGAGATGTGAACTACCTCGCCTGGTGTACAGGAGGTCGTGGGTTAGATCATGTCCCTGAGAGATGTCAACTACCTCGCCTGGTGTACAGGAGGTCGTGGGTTAGATCATGTCCCTGAGAGATGTCAACTACCTCGCCTGGTTTACAGGAGGTCGTGGGTTAGATCATGTCCCTGAGAGATGTTAACTACCTCGCCTGGTGTACAGGAGGTCGTGGGTTCGATCATGTCCCTGAGAGATGTTAGCTACCTCGCCTGGTGTACAGGAGATCGTGGGTTAGATCATGTTTTTGAGAGATGTTAACTACCTCGCCTGGTGTACAGGAGGTCGTGGGTTAGATCATGTCCCTGAGAGATGTGAACTACCTCGCCTGGTGTACAGGAGGTCGTGGGTTCGATACTGACCCTGACGATGCCTGCTGTTGCTGTATATTTGGAGTTTGTGTACCTCTCATAATGGTGGCTATGAGATGTTAACTACCTCGCCTGGTGTGCAGGAGGTCGTGGGTTCGATCATGTCCCTGAGAGATGTTAACTACCTCGCCTGGTGTACAGGAGGTCGTGGGTTAGATCATGTCCCTGAGAGATGTTAACTACCTCGCCTGGTCTACAGGAGGTTGTGGGTTAGATCATGTCCCTGAGAGATGTTAACTACCTCGCCTGGTGTACAGGAGGTCGTGGGTTAGATCATGTCCCTGAGAGATGTGAACTACCTCGCCTGGTGTACAGGAGGTCGTGGGTTAGATCATGTTTTTGAGAGATGTTAACTACCTCACCTGGTGTACAGGAGGTCGTGGGTTAGATCATGTCCCTGAGAGATGTGAACTACCTCGCCTGGTGTACAGGAGGTCGTGGGTTAGATCATGTCCCTGAGAGATGTCAACTACCTCGCCTGGTTTACAGGAGGTCGTGGGTTAGATCATGTTCCTGAGAGATGTTAACTACCTCGCCTGGTGTACAGGAGGTCGTGGGTTCGATACTGACCCTGACGATGCCTGCTGCTGCTGTATATTTGGAGTTTGTGTGCCTCTCATCATGGTGGCTGAGATGTTACCGACCTCGCCTGGTGTACAGGAGGTCGTGGGTTCGATCCTGACCCTGACGATCATCACGGGGGCTGTGAGATGTTAACTACCTCGCCTGGTGTACAGGAGGTCGTGGGTTAGATCATGTCCCTGAGAGATGTCAACTACCTCGCCTGGTTTACAGGAGGTCGTGGGTTAGATCATGTCCCTGAGAGATGTTAACTACCTCGCCTGGTGTACAGGAGGTCGTGGGTTCGATCATGTCCCTGAGAGATGTTAACTACCTCGCCTGGTATACAGGAAGTCGTGGGTTAGATCATGTCCCTGAGATATGTTAGCTACCTCGCCTGGTATACAGGAGGTTGTGGGTTCGATCCTGACCCTGACGATGCCTGCTGCTGTATATTTGGAGTTTGTGTACCTCTCATCACGGTGGCTATGAGATGTTAACTACCTCGCCTGGTATCCAGGAGGTCGTGGGTTCGATCCTGACTTTGACGATGCCTGCTGCTGCTGTATATTTAGAGTTTGTGTGCCTTTCATCACGGTGGCTGTGATATGTTAACTACCTCGCCTAGTGTACAGGTGGTCGTGGGTTCGATACTGACTTTGACGATGCCTGCTGCTGTATATTTGGAGTTTGTGTGCCTCTCATCACGGTGGCTATGAGATGTTAACTACCTCGCCTGATGTACAGGAGGTCGTGGGTTCGATCCGGACCCTGACGATGCCTGCTGCTGCTGCTGTATATTTGGAGTTTGTGTCTCTCTCTCCGTGATCGTGTGGATGTTTCTCCGGGTCCTCCGGTATTTGGCTGCGATCCATGTCCACGTGATAAGCCAACTAAGTTGAACTTTCATTTGTGGCCAGGTCGCTTCTGAAAAAATAGCTACGTAGCTCTGTGGAGACTTATAAATATATTTTTTTATGTAAAAAATGGTTTATTATAACATATTAAATATAAAATATAATATATCCATTAAAACAAAATGCTATATTATATAAAATAAATCTATAAAAAGAATTACGAACAAAAAGGTGTATTATATATTTAATATTATAACATGAAATATAATAAAACCATTAAGGGGCCATTCATTTAGTAGACACGCAAAAATCTGTCAAAACTTGACCACCTCTCTCCCTCCCTGTACGCACGCGGAATTTTTACACCACCACCACCAGCACCACCCATCAGCACCACCCACCACCAGCAGCACCAGCAGCACCACCACTACCAGCACCACCAGCAGCAGCACCACCACCCATCAGCACCACCCACCACCAGCACCACCCCCCTCAGCACCACCACCAGCAGCAGCACCACCACCATTACGATCCACTACCACCACGATCCACCAGCACCACCACCACGATCCACCAGCATTACGATCCACCACCACGATCCACCAGCACCACGATCCAGCACCACCACCATCAGCTCCATGGCCTCGGGATTTGTCCGCACGGCGTCTCTGTACAGCAGCAGCAGCAGGAGGAGGAGGAGGAGGCGTCTGGGGTCTCTCCCGGGGTCTCTCCTCGCAGTCTGTGTCGCCGCCACCGCCGTCTACGCGGTGGTGACCGCTCACGAAGGTAACGAGACGAGTGGGGAGCTCACAAAGTGTGTCACACTGTCACACACACTGTGTGACAGTGTGTGTCACTTTGTGTTAGTAACACTGTTACACACAGTGTGTGTGTTACACACACTGTGTGTGTGTGTTATACACACACAGTGTGTTACATACAGTGTGTATATAACACACTGTGTGTATATAACACACTGTGTGTATATAACACACTGTGTGTTATATACACACAGTGTGTTACACTGTGTTATATACACACAGTGTGCATTACACACACACACTGTAACACTCCCTCTCCTCCCTCCTTGACCCCGTGACCCCCGACGCTCGTCCTGACCCCGTCACCACCCGGGGGGCGGCTCCCCCCTCCCCCCCTCCCCCCTCCCCCCGGCGTGCAGGGCGGGGCCAGCCCCAGCGCCCCTCCCTGCAGGACGGCCTCCCGGCCAACGTCACGGCGGTGGTGGGGAGCGACGCTCAGCTCCGCTGCGTCGTTCTGAAGGGCAGCAATGGTGGCGATGAGCACCACAACAACCACCACCACGTGCAGTGGCTCAAGCACGTGGAGGTGAATGGGAGTCTGGAAGCACCCAACGGCTCGCCCTACGTACGCATTGTCACGGTGAGCGAGCGAGGCACGAGGGGACTCACTCACTCACCACTCACCCACCCACTCACTCACCCACTCACTCACTCACCCACTCACACACTCACACACTCACTCACCCACTCACCCACTCACACACTCACTCACCCACTCACACACTCACACACTCACTCACCCACTCACACACTCACTCACCCACTCACACACTCACTCACCCACTCACTCACTCACCCACTCACTCACCCACTCACCCACTCACCCACCCACTCACTCACTCACCCACCCACTCACCCACTCACTCACTCACTCACCCACCCACTCACACACTCACCCACTCACTCACCCACTCACTCACTCACCCACCCACTCACTCACTCACTCACCCACCCACTCACCCACTCACCCACTCACCCACCCACTCACTCACTCACTCACCCATCCACTCACCCACTCACTCACTCACCCACTCACTCACTCACTCACCCACCCACTCACACACTCACCCACCCACTCACTCACCTACCCACCCACCCAAACTCAGCGGAGGCCGACGTCGCCCTCAACACAACAGGACCCAGAAGCTCCCGGCTTGGCTCAGACTCTACGCGTTCGCTGAGTAACAACAAATACAAAAAAATGAACCCCACGTTGGCGTGGGAACGCAAGATTCTGACTTCCTCCCGCCTCGCTCTCTCCGTGCCGGCCGTCGGTTCGCGTCAAGACGGTCGGAGTGGAGGTCACGGACGTGGAGGCGAACGTCCTCTACCTGCGCAACGTCAGCACGGACGACTCGGGCCGCTACACCTGCCTGGCGGTCAACGCCGTGGGGTTCGCTCGGCGCTCCGCCTGGCTGCTCGTCGTGCCGGGCGAGACGCCGGCGGGGGGCCGCACACTCGCCGCCACGACGACCTCGGGGGCCGGGAAGATGTTGACTACCTCGCCTGGTACGCAGGAGGTCGTGGATTCCATCCCGACCCTGACGACGCCTGCTGCTGCTGTATATTTGTGGAGTTTGCGTCTCTCTCTCTGTCATCATCATCATCCTCACGGTGGCTAGGGAGACGTGACAACAAGAGTGACCCCGGCAGTGTCGTGTGTCACCGTGTGTCACCGTGTGTGTGTCACCGTGTGTCACCGCGTGTCACCGTGCGTGTGTCACCGTGTGTCACCGTCTGTGTGTGTGTGTGTCACCGTGTGTCACCGTGTGTCACCGCGTGTCACCGTGTGTCACCGTGCGTGTGTCACCGTGTGTCACCGTGTGTGTGTCACCGTGTGACACAGTGTGTAACACAGTGTGTGACACAGAGTGTCACACACTGTGTGACACTGTGTGTCACACTCCCTCCCTCCCTCTCCTCCCTCCCTCCTTGACCCCGTGACCCCCGACGCTCGTCCTGACCCCGTCACCACCCGGGGGGTGGCTCCCCCCTCCCCCCTCCCCCCGGCGTGCAGGGCGGGGCCAGCCCCAGCGCCCCTCCCTGCAGGACGGCCTCCCGGCCAACGTCACGGCGGTGGTGGGGAGCGACGCTCAGCTCCGCTGCGTCGTTCTGAAGGGCAGCAATGGTGGCGATGAGCACCACAACAACCACCACCACGTGCAGTGGCTCAAGCACGTGGAGGTGAATGGGAGTCTGGAAGCACCCAACGGCTCGCCCTACGTACGCATTGTCACGGTGAGCGAGCGAGGCACGAGGGGACTCACTCACTCACCACTCACCCACCCACTCACTCACCCACTCACTCACTCACCCACTCACACACTCACACACTCACTCACCCACTCACCCACTCACACACTCACTCACCCACTCACACACTCACACACTCACTCACCCACTCACACACTCACTCACCCACTCACACACTCACTCACCCACTCACTCACTCACCCACTCACTCACCCACTCACCCACTCACCCACCCACTCACTCACTCACCCACCCACTCACCCACTCACTCACTCACTCACCCACCCACTCACACACTCACCCACTCACTCACCCACTCACTCACTCACCCACCCACTCACTCACTCACTCACCCACCCACTCACCCACTCACCCACTCACCCACCCACTCACTCACTCACTCACCCATCCACTCACCCACTCACTCACTCACCCACTCACTCACTCACTCACCCACCCACTCACACACTCACCCACCCACTCACTCACCTACCCACCCACCCAAACTCAGCGGAGGCCGACGTCGCCCTCAACACAACAGGACCCAGAAGCTCCCGGCTTGGCTCAGACTCTACGCGTTCGCTGAGTAACAACAAATACAAAAAAATGAACCCCACGTTGGCGTGGGAACGCAAGATTCTGACTTCCTCCCGCCTCGCTCTCTCCGTGCCGGCCGTCGGTTCGCGTCAAGACGGTCGGAGTGGAGGTCACGGACGTGGAGGCGAACGTCCTCTACCTGCGCAACGTCAGCACGGACGACTCGGGCCGCTACACCTGCCTGGCGGTCAACGCCGTGGGGTTCGCTCGGCGCTCCGCCTGGCTGCTCGTCGTGCCGGGCGAGACGCCGGCGGGGGGCCGCACACTCGCCGCCACGACGACCTCGGGGGCCGGGAAGATGTTGACTACCTCGCCTGGTACGCAGGAGGTCGTGGATTCCATCCCGACCCTGACGACGCCTGCTGCTGCTGTATATTTGTGGAGTTTGCGTCTCTCTCTCTGTCATCATCATCATCCTCACGGTGGCTAGGGAGACGTGACAACAAGAGTGACCCCGGCAGTGTCGTGTGTCACCGTGTGTCACCGTGTGTGTGTCACCGTGTGTCACCGCGTGTCACCGTGCGTGTGTCACCGTGTGTCACCGTCTGTGTGTGTGTGTGTCACCGTGTGTCACCGTGTGTCACCGCGTGTCACCGTGTGTCACCGTGCGTGTGTCACCGTGTGTCACCGTGTGTGTGTCACCGTGTGACACAGTGTGTAACACAGTGTGTGACACAGAGTGTCACACACTGTGTGACACTGTGTGTCACACTCCCTCCCTCCCTCTCCTCCCTCCCTCCTTGACCCCGTGACCCCCGACGCTCGTCCTGACCCCGTCACCACCCGGGGGGTGGCTCCCCCCTCCCCCCTCCCCCCGGCGTGCAGGGCGGGGCCAGCCCCAGCGCCCCTCCCTGCAGGACGGCCTCCCGGCCAACGTCACGGCGGTGGTGGGGAGCGACGCTCAGCTCCGCTGCGTCGTTCTGAAGGGCAGCAATGGTGGCGATGAGCACCACAACAACCACCACCACGTGCAGTGGCTCAAGCACGTGGAGGTGAATGGGAGTCTGGAAGCACCCAACGGCTCGCCCTACGTACGCATTGTCACGGTGAGCGAGCGAGGCACGAGGGGACTCACTCACTCACCACTCACCCACCCACTCACTCACCCACTCACTCACTCACCCACTCACACACTCACACACTCACTCACCCACTCACCCACTCACACACTCACTCACCCACTCACACACTCACACACTCACTCACCCACTCACACACTCACTCACCCACTCACACACTCACTCACCCACTCACTCACTCACCCACTCACTCACCCACTCACCCACTCACCCACCCACTCACTCACTCACTCACCCACCCACTCACCCACTCACTCACTCACTCACCCACTCACTCACTCACCCACCCACTCACACACTCACCCACTCACTCACCCACTCACTCACTCACCCACCCACTCACTCACTCACTCACCCACCCACTCACCCACTCACTCACCCACTCACTCACTCACCCACTCACTCGCCCACTCACCCACCCACCCACCCACTCACCCACCCACCCACCCAATCTCAGCGGAGTCCGACGTCGCCCTCAACACAACAGGACCCAGCAGCTCCCCGCTTGGCTCAGACTCTACGCGTTCGCTGAGTGACAACAAATACAAAAATATAAACCCCACGTTGGCGTGGGAACGCAAGATTCTGACTTCCTCCCGCCTCGCTCTCTCCGTGCCGCCCGTCGGTTCGCGTCAAGACGGTCGAAGTGGAGGTCACGGACGTGGAGACGAACGTCCTCTACCTGCGCAACGTCAGCACGGACGACTCGGGCCGCTACACCTGCCTGGCGGTCAACGCCGTGGGGTTCGCTCGGCGCTCCGCCTGGCTGCTCGTCGTGCCGGGCGAGACGCCGGCGGGGGGCCGCACACTCGCCGCCACGACGACCGCGGGGGCCGGGAAGATGTTGACTGCCTCGCCTGGTACGCAGGAGGTCGTGGGTTCCATCCCGACCCTGACGACGCCTGCTGCTGCTGCTGTATATGTGGAGTTTGCGTCTCTCTCTGTCATCGTCATCATCGTCATCATCACGGTGGCTAGGGAGGTGTGACAACAAGAGTGACCCCAAGGTCACCGTGTGTCACCGTGTGTCACCGTGTGTGTGTCACCGTGTGTCACCGTGTGTGTGTCACCGTGTGTCACCGTGTGTGTGTCACCGCGTGTCACCGTGTGTCACCGTGTGTGTGTCACCGTGTGTCACCGTGTGTGTCACCGTGTGCCACCGTGTGTCACCGTGCGTCACCGTGTGTCACTGTGTGTCACCGTGTGTGTGTCACCGTGTGTATCACCGTGCGTGTGTCACCGTGTGTCACCGTGTGTCACCGTGTGTGTGTCACCGTGCTCACCGTGTGTCACCATGTGTGTGTCACCGTGTGTCACCGTGTGTCACCGTGCGTGTGTCACCATGTGCTCCCCGCTTGTCACCGTGTAACACCGTGTGTGTGTCACCTTGTGTCACCGTGTGTCACCGTGTGTGTGTCACCGTGTGTCACCGTTTGTCACCGTGTGTCACCATGTGCTTCCCGCGTGCGTCAGCGATGTTTACCAACGTCCCTGTCACAGTGGAGGCGGGGTCACCGTGTGTGTGTCACCGTGTGTCACCGTGTGCTCCCCGTGTGTCACCGTGTGTCACCGCGTATCACCGTGCGTGTGCTCCCCGTGTGTCACCGTGCGTGTGTCACCGTGTGTCACCGTGTGTGTGTGTGTGCTCCCCGTGTGTCACCGTGTGTCACCGTGTGTCACCGTGCGTGTGCTCCACGTGTGTCACCGTGCGTGTGTCACCGTGTGTCACCGTGTGTGTGTGTGTGTGCTCCACGTGTGTCACCGTGTGTCACCGTGTGTCACCGTGTGTGTGTATGCTCCCCGTGTGTCACCGTGTGTGTGCTCTCCGTGTGCGTGTCAGCGATGTTTCCCGATGTCTCCGTCACGGTGGAGGCCGTCTCGGCCGCTCCCTTGACGGCGGGCGACGTTTCTTGCACCGCCGGCTTCCTCCTGCTGACCGCCATCGCCGGCGTCGCCGCCTTCTGCCTCACGCAGACGCGGAGGGCGAGGAGAGAGTCGACCGGCGGAGAGGTGGAGATGCAGGTACAGTTGAGGTGGTGGTGGTGGGGGTGGTGGTGGTCGTGGAGGTGGTGGTGGAGGTGGTGGTGGAGGTGGCGGTGGCGGTGTGTTGTGGTGGTGGTGGCGGTGGAGGTGGCGGTGACGGTGTGTGGTGGCGGTGGTGGCGGTGGCGGCGGTGGTGGTGGCAGTGGCGATGGCGGAGGCGGCGGCGGAGGCGGAGGCGGCGGCGGCGGTGGCGGTGGCGGCGGAGGCGGTAGTGGCGGTGGTGGTGGCGGTGGCGGAGGCGGTGGAGGTGGCGGTGGCGGTGGAGGTTGTGGTGGAGGTGGAGGTGGCTGTGGCGGTGGTGGTGGAGGTGGTGGTGGTGGCGGTGGTGGTGGTGGTGGAGGTGGTGGTGGTGGTGGTGGATTGGCAGTCACTTGTAAGTGCAATAAACTAGTTTTAATAACAATGATAATGATAAAAACAACGATAATAATGGTAACAATGATAATAAAGGGGGAGTAGTTTGCATGTCTCTGCCATCATCATCATCATCCTCATCACGGTGGCTACGTAGATGTTCACTGTGAAAAGAGTGACCCCGGCACTCTTTTTCACAACATTAAACAAACGTTAAACAAACGTTTGGCGCTGAGCAGTAATGTTTAGTGTGCCTCCCAACATGCAAAACAAACTTGAAATTTGGCATTTGGGTAGCTTCCAGACTGTACACAATGCAAAAAGTATAAAAATAGACTCGTGTATTTTGCACGTCAAGTGAGCGGTGACGTCGCGTCTGTGATGTCACCGGCATGCGGCAGCGTCACGCGGTCTGCCTGCTGACGTCATCCCTCCCCAAGCCTCCGCGTAGGCCGTGTGTCCCGCACAGACGCGCCGCATCGTTGTCTCGATGTTCTGAGTCAACGCGGCTGTTTCCAGTTCGCCCTCATAAACACAAAGCAGAAGGTTCATCTTCTTAGCTCTTTCGGTAAAGTCACGTTGAAGGGAAACAATAAAATAATAAAATAAAGTCTTCTTTCGTTCTTTCGGTAAAGTCACCACGTAGAATGAGAATAAAATAATAAATTGATAAAATAAAATAAGACAATAAAATTATCTTATTTTATCAATGTATTATTTTATTCTCATTCTACGTGATGGTGACTTTACCGAAAGAACCAAAGAAGATGAATCCTTGCAGTCACGAAAGCTTTAAATCGAAATAAAATAAAGATTCGTCTGTTTGTGCGAAGCGGCAAAAAACTCTCGAACGCTGACCCTCCAACGTCATGAAATTTCGTTTTTGGTTCTTTCGGTAAAGTCGCCGCGTAGAATGAGAATAAAATAATAAATTAATAGAATAAAATAACACAATAAAATTCTCACGACGTTTCGGCCACGACACAAGTGGCCCTCTTCAGGTTGGACGACAGGTCTGTTCCTTTCACCTGAAGAGGGCCACTTGTGTTGTGGCCAAAACGTCGTGAGAATTTTATTGTGTTATTTTATTAATTTATTATTTTATTCTCATTCTACGTGTTGGTGACTTTACCGAAAGAACCAAAGAAGATGAATCCTTGCAGTCACGAAAGCTTTAAATCGTCATGAAATTTGCACAGCTTACGCCGTCTGGAATTTCTAAGGGAGCGCGACGATTCTCAGCTCGCCACATCATTCCATTTCCGAGTTGCCTGGTTAAGGTTCAATTTCCTTGAGTGAAAGACATCCGATTTAGTTAAATTGATTTGTTTCGGATGTTTTTCTTTCTTGCAGGCATCAATGTTTTATTCAGGGTTTTCCAGTGAAATAAAAGGGAATATTAAATTAATCCAAGACGATAATCCAAGTCCCGGGCGAAGCCGGGTAGTAAAGCTCGTTCGTAATAAAGGCTGTCACAAGTCCTACCTGCCTCACGTGGATTTACAATTCCATTTACGTACGAATAAGGTGCGCAGAGGTTGATCAAATACAACTGTAAAAGCGAGGTATTGTTGTATAAGCTGCGTGGAATTAACTGCGTATAGTCTTACTCGGGGTCAAGAGGTTGATCAAATACAACTGTAAAAGCGAGGCTATTGTATAAACTGAGCGGGATTAACTTCGTATAGTCTTACTCGGGGTCAAGAGGTTGATCAAATACAACTGTAAAAGCAAGGTTATTGTTGTTTAACCTGAGCAGGATTAACTGTGTATAGTCTTACTCAGGGTCAAGAGGTTGATCAAATACAACTGTAAAAGCGAGGTTATTGTTGTTTAACCTGAGCAGGATTAACTGTGTATAGTCTTACTCAGGGTCAAGAGGTTGATCAAATACAACTGTGAAAGCGAGGTTATTGTTGTATAAGCTGCGCGGGATTGACTGCGTATAGTCTTACTCGGGGTCAAGAGGTTGATCAAATACAACTGTAAAAGCGAGGTATTGTTGTATAAGCTGAGCAGGATTAACTGTGTATAGTCTTACTCGGGGTCAAGAGGTTGATCAAATACAAATGTAAAAGCGAGGCTATTGTATAAGCTGCGCGGGATTGACTGTGTATAGTCTTACTCAGGGTCAAGAGGTTGATCAAATACAACTGTAAAAGCGAGGTGTTGATGTATAAGCTGAGCGGGATTAACTGCGTATTGTCTTACTCGGGGTCAAGAGGTTGATCAAACTCAACTGTAAAAGCGAGGTGTTGTTGTATAAGCTGAGCGGTATTAACTGTGTATAGTCTTACTCGGGGTCAAGAGGTTGATCAAATACAACTGTAAAAGTGAGGTGTTGTTGTAAAAACTTAGCTGTATTAACTGCGTATTGTCTTACTCGGGGTCAAGAGGTTGATCAAACACAACTGTAAAAGCGAGGTGTTGTTGTATAAGCTGAGCGGTATTAACTGCGTATAGTCTTACTCGGGGTCAAGAGGTTGAACATTCAAATGAAAGTCGAAGTTCGACTTGGGCCATAATCCGTCAGAGGTGATAACAAAAAAACCGAGCACCACAAAGGCCCTTCTCTCTTAAAAAACACATCCCGAGTAGGTGTATGTATTAATATATAACGCGAGACACGGTCGTGCACACATCAAACTCTCCCGTACTGCAGCCTGAGCTGCCAATGCGCCCAGTCGCCGCTATCCACATCTTCAGTTGCATTGTCGTTGTAAGACGCTGTTTGTAATCGTGGTCGTCTTTCGCGTCGCAGCAATGAGGGATCTTCACGACGAGCTCACAGCTGCCAATCTGGGAAGGGTGGCGGCAATGCTTGGGTGAGCAGCAGCAGCAGCAGAAGAAGAGACGCTTTGAAATGGGTTCCATTGGCAAAGAAGTCAGCGGCTCTCGTCTGGTACGGCCACCGAGGGAGGAGGAAGTGGGGCAAGCCCCCCCAAGTTCGGGGTTTGCTCCGACAAGCCCACAGCTGCGAGCCACAGCGGTCTCCGCCGCTGGCAGCAAACTCTGAGTCTGAACCGACGACGTTCCACAAATACGCAGCCCCCTACGCGCCAACACCGACGTCGCATCGAACAAACATCCACTGAATTAATCTTTGGTTTTTTCGGTAAAGTCACGTAGAAATGAGAAAAAATAAAATTACATAATATACGACTTTTCGATTGCAACGCAAGCAATCATCATCAGGTAGAGGAAACACAACCGCAGATATATATACTGACCTTAAGGAGAAGGAATTAACACAGATATACCAGGGGATACAGAGAGACGGAGCATCACACTTATCAAACAGGGTTTAGCAAAATTTGGAAACTGTACAAAGCAACACAGACGGTCGGTTAAAACACAACGCATGGTCTGGTTGAATACGCTATTTCAAAGATTGTTAAATTGTAAGTTGAGCGTGAAATTTAAGATAGTGATAGAATACATACCGTAGAGAGACCTATGGGGGGAGACACGCAAACAGTTAAGAGGTGAAGCAGCTCTGTACCGAGGCCTTAAATAGCCAGAGATGGAGGGACTGGGTTTCAGAGACAATGGGACACAAATTAGCATGTACCGAGGCGCAAACCGTTTAGCTATTGCGAATCGTGTGTTGTGTTTCACATCGATATTCTCGGTTCTTTCGGTGAAGTCACGTAGACGTAGACGGCAAATGAGGAATATTTTAATTCCTGCAGCCGCAAAAGTTTTCGGTGAAAATTTCATCTTTCAATAACGCGTGGGGTGGAGCGGTTGTCGCCGCGGTGAGCGCGGTGCGCGATGAACTCCACCGCCCGAGTTTGAGTCTCCGTCACGGCTAACCGTCAAGTGGCGGAGTGACACCTGAGCCAGACCTGGACACCGCCTCATTCAGTCAACCCGCACACTGTGTGTACACGCACAGTGTGTATGTACACAGTGTATACACACTGTATACACACTGTATACACACTGTGTATACACACACACAGTGTGTACACACAGTGTATATGTACATTGAGGGAAATAAGTATTTGATCCCCTGCTGATTTTGTACGTTTTCCCGCAGACGAAGAAATGATCAGTCTGTAATTTTAATGGTAGGTTTATTTGAACAGTGAGAGAACAGAATGACAACAAAAAAATCCAGAAAAACGCATGTCAAAAAATGTTATAAATTGATTTGCATTTTAATGAGGGAAATAAGTATTTGACCCCTCTGCAATTTGTCGCTAATGTTTAGAATTCGCCAGCATGCAATGGCCTACTCGTTTTGAATGACACTACAATAGTATGTTTTACATCCACTGTTAAGCAGACGCTGCATATTTTTTTAAATAGCTTCTTAATCAGATATTATCTGATGCAGTATATTTCACTGCAGTAATTAAATGTTGTTAAAATGCCTGTCAATTATTTCGATTAAACACTTGTCTGATTTTGTGTGTACATGCATCATTTCATTTATAACGGTCAAATATAGATTAAGTGACGTTAGGACAAAGTGTGTGTGTGTTTGGAAGTAACCTGTAGAGAGAACTCAGGTGAGACCCGTTCTTGTGATACAGGTCAAAGGGTACTTTTGTGTTTCACGAAGCGTCTGGAGCAACTCATTGTCTTTGAAATAGGGAGCACACTCGGATCATTCATCAGTTACAAGGCATACCACTTAAAAGTTACACGTATAGGAGGAGGTACATTCTCTACAACACGAATTATAGTTTTGTCTTACGTGTTGAGGCCACGTGATGTGTCGAAGGCTCTCTGCCAGCTCACAGGACAGACCCAAGTGCCGTGTGCTCAATAAGATGACTGACAGAGGCACCACTGCACCGACTTGGTGTGGCCGGCGCTCCGCTGGTTGTTGTGAGCGTCGCTCATCCGCCCTCCGTTGTTACTGGAGGGCGACTGCCTCCAACTGCCCAGCAGCGTGCATCACGAGCCTCCTCCACAGAGGCCGATCTTGACACCGCTGGTACCGGTCATCGGCAAGCCCACTCAGCTCTACATCCTTCTTGTACAGCATCAGTCCATACATCTTTAAGAGGGTTATCGAAATGCCATGCTACAGACAGATGGGCAGTTATGAACGAACAGAGCTAATGCATTAACATCTCAAACTTGGTTGGAAAGCGTTAAAAAGGAATGTCTTATTTGACCTGAACTGCATATTGATTGATTTGCATGTAATTTCTAAGACAATGCAAATTTGGCCCAATATATACAAATCTTTTCCACTAAGCATACATGTTCCAGGCAACGGTTATTCACCGTGAAACGCGATGCAGTGAAGGACAATAAAAACAACTGTAATACAGAAATCGTGCACTCACATCAGTCTGGGTTAGCCCGTGAGAGGATCTGTAATACTATGATCTTCTTCTTTGGTTCTTTTGGTAAAGTCACGTAGAATGATAATAAAATAATAAATTGATAAAATAAAATAACACAATAATATTCTCACGACGTTTTGGCCACAACACAAGCGGCCTTCATCAGGTGAAGGGGGCGAGACTGTCTGGTAGGACAGCGCTGGAGTGAAAGAGCCACGTTCAGATACGGCCTTTAAGCTGTGTGAGAGGAACAAAGCGCCTTGACAAAGGAATTAGCATATAATTTAGCATTGAAATGGCTGAATGATTAGCTTGTGACTGGTCACAGAAATAGCTATGTTAAAAGTTAAAGCATACACACCCGCAGAGGCACCCATTGTTAAAGGGATTAGCATAGAATTTAGCATTGAAATAGCTAAGTTAAGGCATACACATCTTGACAATGGAATTAGCATAGAATTTAGCATTGAGATAGCTGAGTGGTTAGCTTGTACCTGCTGCAGAATACGGAGACAAATTGGCATTAATGCAGATTTGAGGCTATGCGGATGGCTTTGAACCCAATGCACCCTTCAATGGTAATGCACATAATAGAGACATGCTTTGTTCACTTTTTTAAACCCATGCTTTTAAAATAATCTCAAGCAATTTTCTCTGCCAGTCATTGCCTGATCTTATTGCACACACTCACTCACACACTCACACACACACATAAAGATCCCCCGTACAGCCTTCAACAGACTGCTGGGGCAAGTGCTGATGGTGAGCTATAAACGCCGGCACGCACGGCACTCTAGGGGGAGGGTGGCCAACACCGCACCGGGCCGCCTTTGTCTCCCCTGATATTTACACACCACACTCGGAAGTCATTCAAGACGACATCGATGTAGGGAAAACCCAGGACTGGTTTAAATATCTGCCACTGTTGTGTGTCATGAGCAGGAATCCAATTTGGGTCACCGGTTTAATGAGTGCAGTGCGATAGCCACTAAATTACCGCTCCCCACTCGTACACAACGACAAGAACAAAGATCCCCGGTAGAGCATTAACAGACTCTAGGGGCAAGTGCTGTTAGCGAGCACCTATGAAGGATGGCACGGCACACGAGGGGGTGGGTAGCCAGCACCGCGCCCGGCCATCTTTGTCTCCCGAGTGGCGATGCTCACATCACACTGGGTACTCATTTTTAGGCTGAGTCGACCTAGGGAAGGCCCAGGACCGGTTCAGATAATAGTCACTGGCGGTGTTGGCCGTGAGCGGGAAACGGTCCCGGGTCTCCGGGTTCGTAGCGCAGCGTAGCGCTAACCGCTGCCCTACCGCTCGTACAAAGATACGTTTAAACACGCGCACGCAAATACACATTCTGTTTGACTAACACTTCTTTCAAACCGTACGTAGCCAAACATTTCCGTTGTAGAGTTTCTGGACAATGTTTGGAATTAACCACAATTTTTGACCGTGACACCAGCATGCAATGACCTGTGCCTTGTGAGTGACACAATACTCTGTTTTACATCCGCCGTGAAGCAGAACAGCGCATATTGTGGTGAATGTTACTGGGGTAGCCAGGTGTGCCTGTCGGATTTGAACTTTGAACCTCTGCAACAAATAGAGAATGCACTACCATATTCCTGGTTCTTTCAGTAAAGTCACGTAAATAGAATACAAAAAATAAACTAAATTAAAGATTAAAAAATAAAAAATATACAAATAAATAAAAATAATTTTTCTAAATCAATTGCTGATAAGAAGCCATGGGTCGACTGACTGAGATGACTGGCCAATGCACCGCCTTTGCCCCCCACTACACACACACAGTGTACACACACACAGTGTACACACACAGAGTGTGTACGTACACACACACAGTCTGTACGTGTACACTGTGTACACACACACATACAGTGTGTGTGTACACACACAGTGTGTACACACACAGTGTATTCACATAGTGTACATACACACAGTGTACACACACACTGTACACACAATAATGTCCACGTTGTTGTTGCTGAGTTCACGCACTGAAGGGAGGGGGCAATGAAAAATGAAGATAAATCAACTTAAACTCCATCCCCGCTCTGTGACGTCACCACTCAGCATGACCTCATCGGCATGAAGTGCCAGCGGGAGGTGTACCTCGCTAGTGACGTCATGTCACCAAGGTATTCACACTCCCCCAACCTGCTTCCGCGTGACGTCGCGAGGTAACAGGAGGCTGCCGATCCACGCTTGCACTGAAATCCGAGGTGAGAAATTCTCATCGTTGTGGTGGTGGTCGTTGTTGTTTACCAAGGTAGAGCCTCTCTCTCTCGTAGGGATGTCAGTTGAGTAGCAGCGAGCATGGGAATCGATGTCCAGGTTGGAACTTTACAACGCGGGGCCTTGCCTCCTGCCCTCGCCTGATTGCGTTTACTTTAATAATCTCGCTTAAGTTTAATTTGTCTTCACCCGGCTCGCCACTTTGTAACTTTGTTTTATTGTAAATATTCACGCAGTTTTTATTTTCGTTATTTTTTTCACCAGGCCAAGCCCGCTTGAGCTGCTATACCGCTCTTGTTATCAGAAGCGACCTGCCCACAACAACACAAGGTGAGGCTTTGTCAACGTGTGTGAATGTTTTGACTTAAAACTTTGGTGACTGCAGGAATTAATATTCTTGGTTATTTCGGTAAAGTCACGTAGATAGAAAATAACAATGAAAATAACAATAAAATTAAATGAAAAATATATATATTTTTTTAAATAAAGCAAAAAACCCACGACATTTCGATTGCAACACAAGTGGTTTTTATCTTATTAAATTTAATCTGTTATTTTTATTTTCTATCTACGTGACTTTACTAAAAGAACCAACAATACGTGTGTCAATGTCTATCGGTCAAAGACGCTAAGCGTATGCCGCTGTTGGCTCTGAATGTGTGGAGGGGAACACCTTCACCACGGGGAGAGAGAGAGAGAGACACGGATAGCCTCGGCTATGTTCATTGATCCTCGATTCATTACTTGGTGGAGTGAGCAAGAATTAATGCTGAGCAGATGAAGGTGGCCAGGCATGGTTCTGGTCACACCACCACCTGTTTACTCATGGCAGTGTGTCACAGTGTCAAGTTTGTGTTTGCAGTAAAGTCTATTCACTCTGTTGAACACGGAGGTTCTATCAAAACAATAGTTTATTTTTGTTTTCCTCTGGAACTCTTTATAAGAATGGAAACAGGAGGTGAACACACCACACACATTCAGCTGAAGTCGGAACCGTTCATCCCAGCATTCAAGGACATCTGAGCCTGGATTCACACCTCTAAGTTATGATCGAACGTTAATTTATGCATTTCTGCATAACACAAATAGTATTGTTTTCAACACCCTTTGCTTTGTCAGCTGAATTTAGCTTTCATAAATATTCATTTTGTAGTCAGACAGCCGAAATTGTGTGCTTAGAGTTTTGGGTTAACATTCATCTTGAAGATATGAAGGCTTCCAGGCATATTTATGACATTTTCCCTCTCATTGTGTGCCATAGCAGCCCGTGGAGAGAAACCCTTCAGGTGTACTCTGTGCGTGAAGGCGTTTGCACAGTCACCACATCTTAAAGTACACCAGAGAACACACACGGGAGATAAACCCTTCAAGTTGCAGTGTGTGCGTGAAGGCATTTGCACGGTCATCAAATCTGATTAATTTGGGAAACTTTTTCACTGCATCATGAATATATTAATAAGTATAGACGTGTAAGTCAAGTGTGCATTCCTCTGTGCCTGACGTGTAGATGGTGTGGATATTTTTTTTTTATGTCTGCAGCTGACGCTTCCTCTGCAGAATTGGTCTGATGGAGCAAAGGCACTCAGCGCAGCTCGGTACGACAAGTCAACAATGCGACCAGCGTGCATACAGCACGGATCGGACTGGAAACTTGCCACGGCACCAGAGAACTCACACAGGAGAGAAACCCTTCAAATGTACTGTGTGTAACAAGGCATTTGCATGGCCATCAGTTCTTCAGACCCACCAGAGAACACACACGGGAGAGAAACCCTTCAGGTGCACGATATGCGGGGTGGCGTTTGCACAGTCATGTAATCTTGTAACACACCATAGAACACACACGGGAGAGAAACCCTTCAAGTGCAGTGTGTGTGGGAAGACATTTTCATGTTCATTTGTTCTTAAAACACACCAGAGAACACACACGGGAGAGAAACCCTTCAAGTGCAGTGTGTGTGTGAAGGCGTTTTCACGGTCATCTGCTCTTAAAACACACCAGAGAACACACACGGAAGAGAAATCCTTCTTGTGCAGTGTGTGGGAAGACATTTTCTGATTCATCTGCTCTTAAAACACACCAGAGAACACACACGGGAGAGAAACCCTTCAAGTGCAGTGTGTGTGGGAAGGCATTTTCACAGTCATCTGGTCTTAAATCACACCAGAGAACACACACGGGAGAGAAACCCTTCAAGTGCAGTGTGTGTGTGAAGGCATTTTCACGGTCATCTGGTCTTAAATCACACCAGAGAACACACACGGGAGAGAAACCCTTCAAGTGCAGTGTGTGCGGGAAGGCATTTGCACATTCATCAAATCTTCAAGTACACCAGAGAACACACAAGCAATAGAAGATCCACAAGGAGTGCAGTCTGAAATCAGCTTGTGAAAGTCAAAGTGCCGCAATGAGCCCATCCCTCATGAAACACGAACCGGAAGAAAATCCCAGCTTGGACACTTTTAAAGGTATCGAGGTGAAATGTGAAGAAGTGATGGTGAAGAGTGAAGAAGTGATGGTGAAGAGCGAAGAAGTGAAGGTGAAATGTGAAGATGAAGATTCAACTCCAAAATCGGACCTTCACATTGGTGGAGGCAACGTGAAGCCAGAGGTGAATTCTGACTGAGGCAGAGCGAGGCAACTCCCAGCAGTTTGTGGAAGTGGAGGTGTGGGTGGACTTCCTCCGAGACAATACAAAGTCAAGTGGAGACGCGGTAGATGTGTAAGCCAGAGACTATCTCGCTCCAATAGATGCGCCTTTGTCATAGGCCTTTAATGACAAGAATGTGAAGTTGAACACTCATTTCCTAGGTTCAACCTGCAGAGTAAGGGCGGCCAGTCTTTGTGGACCTGTGGGTTGGGTAGATCTCTAACCAGGAGCGAGAGACAAGCCCCCAAGCATTCACTATGTTATAATAATTGCATTTACACGGTGCTTGCTTAACGCCTCAGCAACTCGGAGTTTTGTATCTCGTCTGAAGCACTCAAAGAGCATCCCCAAGTAGCAGCTCCCCTGTGTGGCACAGGGTGGTGGCCCTGCACCGGCCTGCATGTGGACAAGAGCCTGTCAGTAGGGGGCGTTGATTGATGCGTCATCTCGGTTGTGTAGTTTGTAGGCAATATTGACTCGAAGCTTTTGCGACTGCAGGAATCCACACTCTTGAGTTCTTTCGGTAAAGTCACCACGTGGGTAGAAACATAACAGGTCACTGCGTTTAGATCACAACACGCACAATCGTCATCAGGTGGGACAACCACAGCAAGAGAAACTGCTGAAGTAGTAGGCACCTACTCCAGCAGTTTCTTCTTATTGCTGCTGTGCTTGTCCCACCTGATGACGATTGCTTGTGTTGCCATCGAAGCGCCCTCATCTATTATTTGTAGCGTAATGTTTAGAATTTGATACATTTTGACCCAGACGCCAGCATGCAACGGCCTACTCGTTTTGAATGCCGCAATAGTACGGTGTACATACACTTTTGATTTAAAGCTTTCGTGACTGCAGGGATTCATATTCTTTGTTCTTTTGGTAAAGTCACGTAGAAGGGAAACGATAAAATAATAAAAATATAAAACAATAGTATTCTCACGACGTTTCGACTGCACTGAGAACCAAGAATATGTACATACACTGTTAAGCAGACGGTGCGTATTTTTAAAAATAGCTTCTTGTGAATACGATGGAACCTGATGCAGGATATTTCACTGCAGTAAATCAATTTTGTTAATATGCCTGTCAATAATTAAGAATGAATACTTGTCTGATTGTGCGTGTACATGTAACATTTTTTCTATGAGTGTCAAACATTGATTAAGTGTTCAAATCTAGATTAAGTGATATTAGGACAAAGTGTGTGTGTGTTTGGAAGTAACCTGTACAGATCACTCGGGTGAGACCCGTTGTTCGTGTAATACAGGTCAAAGGGTACTTTTGTGTTTCACGAAGCGTCTGCCTCTGGAGCAACTCATTGTCTTTGCAATAGGGAGCACGCTCGGATCATTCATCAGTTACAAGGCATACCACTTAAAAGTTACACGTATGGGAGGAGGTACATTCTCTACAACACGAATTATAGTTTTGTCTTACGTGTTGACGTAGATTTTGTCTAACTGGGACTAGAAGTGCACCTTGCTGATTGACGTCTGGATGTTCGTTACCTATCGGTTGAAGCAAACCCCACTGCTGTTGTTGAGACGCTGTGCACCATTTAATGGTCCAACACATTGACGGCCTTCAGGCCAGGAAAGTCACAACATTTGCACACGAAGGACGCATTCACACAAGTACCCGATGCTCCGTTTTGAAGTTTTAAAATGAAACATCTTTGAATTGTGTTGTGTTTTGATTTACATTATTTCTTCATTAAAAGTTCATTTTACATCTGGAAGACTTCGTTGAAAAGGACATTGCGCGTGAATGTTCTCTCGTCGTTAAGTAGACGATGGCCTTGCCGGGGGTTCGGTTCGATGCGGACTTTCACCTGGTAGGGGATCGCGGGATCGAGATAAGGCGACACGGAGCTGCTGGCCGTCTGCCGATCGATTCCAACGTAATCGAGCGTCTGTCCCTGCGCCTCCGTCGTTCGCATGCAGGGGGCGCATGTAGGTTTACAGCGCCCCCTGCAGGAAAACGACAAAGTGCAGCGTTCATCACGGATAAAGTTGTGCGCTTATATATTAAATGTTATTCTTTTATAAGTTGATGTTGATATCGACAACTGACACATAACCGGCATGCCATAAATAGGAAATTAACTCTGCTTATTCGAATCAATGTATTCATATATGTTGATAAACTGTTTCAAGCAGATTTTGTGTCTCTAAGGACGACTACAGGGACCACGTGATTGTTTAAAAATGTCTTTGATTATAACTATAATTGCCTACAATTCGTCATGTGTAGCTTATTTAGACTATAATTTATTCACTACCCAAAATGTATTTACTTGAAAACATAGAGCTGATATTTGTAAGCAATGATTTTTATTTATACGTTTGAAAAAAATATTTGCACAAATTGAACTTGTTCATCAGATACAAGGTGAATTCACAAGACTTTGTTAAAAATCCAATATTTCAGAATTTTGCCTTAACGGAGAATATTTTAAAAAATGTTAGTAAAAATAAAGATTCAGAAATATATATTGTGCCGTGTATACAATTTTATTGTAAAGTGGAATTGGTAAAAAAACATTATTTGTACACGTAGAGGCGTTGTGGTCCATAAGTCTGGTGACACAGGCGTTGTGGTCCATAAGTCTATGGGCAGTGTTGAGTCTATGGCAGTGTTGAGTCTATGGCAGTGTTGAGTCTATGGACAGTGCTGCGTGTATGGGCAGTGTTGAGTCCATAGTAGTGTTGAGTCTATGGGTGGTAGTGTTGAGTCTATGGGTGGTAGTGTTGAGTCTATGGGTGGTAGTGTTGAGTCTATGGGTAGTGCTGAGTCTATGGGCAGTGCTGAGTGTATGGGCAGTGTTGAGTCTATAGTATAGTGTTGAGTCCATGGGTAGTGCTGAGTCTATGGGCAGTGCTGAGTGTATGTGCAGTGTTGAGTCTATAGTAGTGTTGAGTCTATGGTAGTGTTGAGTCTAAGGGTGGTAGTGTTGAGTCTGTGGGTGGTAGTGTTGAGTCTATGGTAGTGTTGAGTCTATGGTAGTGTTGAGTCTATGGGTGGTAGTGTTGAGTCTGTGGGTGGTAGTGTTGAGTCTATGGTAGTGTTGTGTCTATGATAGTGTTGAGTCTGTGGGTGGTAGTGTTGAGTCTATGGTAGTGTTGTGTCTATGGTAGTGTTGAGTCTATGGTAGTGTTGAGTCTATGGTAGTGTTGTGTCTATGGTAGTGTTGTGTCTATGGTAGTGTTGAGTCTATGGTAGTGTTGAGTCTATGGTAGTGTTAAGTCTATGGTAGTGTTGAGTCTATGGTAGTGTTGAGTCTATGGTAGTGTTGAGTCTACAGTGAGGGAAAAAAGTATTTGATCCCCTGCTGATTTTGTACGTTAGCCCCATGACAATGAAATGATCAGTCTATAATTTTAATGATACGTTTATTTGAACAGTGAGAGACAGAATAACAACAACAAAATCCAGAAAAACGCTTCGCTACGTGGCCACGAGTGACGGTGAAATATGAAGGGGCGACCTTGAAGCGTGAAGGTCAGGAATCTTCTCCGGGTGCTCATCCTCCCACGTTTGCAGTCGCCTATCAACGTCATCACAGCATCCCAATGGCAGTATTCTCGACACGAATATCTCGAGACTGAAGGAGGCTATTCTGGACAAAAATCATTCGCGTTATTATGATTATTGTAATCCTCATGTGTGTATGTTGAACTTCTTTCGCGCAGTACGTAGCCAACCTTGCTATACATCTTAAATAGAATAGAAGAGTCATCCTATGCAGAGACCGGTGCCTGCCAATAAATGTGTAACTTCCACCCTCGAGCTCAGATAGATGTATATTTGACAATGGTGACACTTTGCTTTGTGTTTCTGGATAAGGTTAACATATAGGTTGCATTTTGCATTCAAACATGATTATACAGGAATACAGCTTCTGACCTTCAAGTGTGCATAACGTTAATTTTATTTAAGCCGAGATGCCATTCATTAATGTGAATGGAAATAAGCTCAAATATACGTTTTATGAAAGTATACCACATTGATGAAATTTATGGTGTGCATTATTGAAGGTCTGTGAACTTTCTAACAGTCTTCCCAGGAAGTTGAAGAAATTTGTCAAGCATTTCTAAAACACTTTATATAAACAAGGTTAATGTTTTAATGGTATCTGTGAAAGCAGAGGATGGAGCTCTTTTTTTCATCAGCGGAGTACGGTGCCCACACTCCTCTTACACAGCAACTCTGAGTTTATGGATCACGCAGAGATCGTAAAACTCTGCACGCCCGACTTGCAGGGCAGCACTGTGGTGTCTGTAAGAGCATTCATTTTTATCTATGCACGTAGTCTTCAGTCTCGGTGGTGCTTTCCTGGGTAAATATTCTAATGAAATATGGATGATGAATGTTAGCAACTGCTCAATCTGCTGTGTGTATATTTACATTTCTGCTCTAATTTGATGCGTGAGAAGGGGAGATCCATTTTTCACTTAATGGGAACCAGTCTTCCCGAAAAAAGACTGCAGTATAGTGGCTGTACAAATATACTTACAGCTTTGTTGAACAGCACCATTCACCTTCATTACAGTGGAGATAACCCATGTATATCGGTTCACCAACATTGATCTGTTGTTCACACATTACTAAGGTTGTGGTTATGGTGGTGGAGGCAGAAAAATGCGCATTTGTGGGGGCTACCATCCCCCGCCATCACCGAATTGTCGGGGCCGTTGGCCCCCGACTCCTCCGTTAAATTCATACCACTACCACAACTGCAACACCCGGTGTATGATTATGCCCGTGGGTACCCGTGTACCTCACGGCGCAGCTCTACTCACGCGGTAACCACCGCCAGCAGCATCGCGTGCTTGAATTGTGTAATCTTGTTTCATTTACCTTCGCAGCCGGTCGGAAGCAACAAATTAGGCTGCGCTGCGGAATACCCGCTCACCAATTGATCTCTACGGCGCGTGCCGTGAGCGCCGCTGCTCCTGCACGCCCCCGTACTGGCGCGGGCGAAGTGCAACCAGTACCACACGATGCAGAGGCTCACTACACCACGCACGAGTGCATTTAATGATCGAAGGACCCGTACTTTAATTCCCAGGGCGATAGCACGTTACTGCTGCCCCGGCATGCGCGTCGAGCCCCGAGTGGACCCACCCGTGCGGGCGTAAACACGTGGGTAAAATTACTCACTCACGCGCAAACAAAAGAATCACCGTGGGTAGGCTCGCCACACCATGCACCGCCCCTCCGTAATCACAGAGACAACAGGACACGGTTTATACCCTACAGACGGTTTATTCCCCACGAATAAACGAACTAGACTGTGCGTGTCAGTACGGACCAGCAGGACAGGTCTAACCTATCTCGCTACTGCCTGATACCTAATCGACCTGTCTGCCCTCTATTTTCTCTCCGAATTTCGTCCCTTTGTCTTACCTCTCTCCCTCGTACTTACGGTCCAACCTCGCAGCGATGGAGGTCGCGGATAAATGATGCTGTAAACAGAATCTGGCTGTTCTCTTCCCCATCTCACGGACGTGCAAGTAACAGTCAGGTGACGGCTCCTCGATCCCTCCCTCCTGTTGATCTCCAGTCAAATAAAAAAAATGGCCCGTGCTTCCCCAAAGCGTCCCTTTTTATGCTCCTTTCAAAGCCCTCGCACCGCCCATCCGCGGTGCATCACGGGTCAGGCCGTTAATCCGCGGTGCATCATGGGTAGAGACGCTAGCCCGCGGTGCACCATGGGTAGAGACGCTTAACCCGCGCTGCCCCGCTCCCCACCTGTCTGCTGGTCCGCGTGTGTCTTGAGCATCTCCTCACTGCGGTTCTCAGTGAGTTCGCCGTGGTCATTTAATTCTAAGTTAAGCCACGGCGCCGCAGTGCCATTTGGCCTGGGGGGGGGGGGTGCCAATTCCCTGACCCTGAGAAACCGTGGAGCATCCCCACGAGGGGGCCTCTCGGGTAACAACTCAGGGCAGGTGCCCCCCCCCCCTCCCCATGAGGCCCTACTTGAGTGTGTGTGTGTTTAGGTGGGGGGGGGGGGGGGGGTGGCGGTTGAAGTGCTGTGATGGGAGCCGGGTGGCTTCTCGGTCGCAGCAGCACAGCGACGGCCCCTATTTCGACGGAGCGGCTTCGCTGTTGTGGCACCACAATTACATCCAGCATCATCGGGCAATTCACCAGAATGGTAAAGCCCTCGCTTGCTCCCAGTCTTAAATAGAGCAGCAGCAGGCTGACGTCATCATTTAACTCATATCAGGTGCAGTGATTAGAGGCGGATGGGGGGTATTGAAATTATATAATCGATTGGTAATCAGTCAATGGTTATGATTAGTAATGAGTTGTAGATTAGTAATTAGTTGTAATGTGTGTTATTGTGATTATATGCTACGTTAGTAGTCCGTTTATTAGTATGTGTTTCCCCTATAAGGAATTGTAATATGTATTATTTAATAATACGCTTCCAAGCCACACTAAGCCTGTAGCTATCAGAGCGATTAAAGTTATTTCTATTCCTCTCAATTTCAATGGATTCTCTAATTAGTCTTTGCCAGTAATAATTAGTTTTACACAACACTTCAACGTTATCAAAATCAATTGAGTGTCCTTGTTGACAAGCATGTTCTGCCACTGCCGACAGTTGTGTTTGAGATAATTTAATATTTCTTTGATGTTCTTTTAGTCTTATGCTGATGTTACACCGGTTGATAATTTTGGCAATGCGTCTTTAGTGCAAGATACTAGTTTTTGAATTTTGTGTACTGTACCAAATCTTACTGTAATGTTTTGCTTTTGCAAAACACGGGCTAATTTGTCAGTTACTCCTGAGATATATGGAATTTTTATTGTTTTAACAATCTGATCGCTTTCAGCAGTATTGCTTTGCGATCGTGATTTGGCATTCAGTGCACTGTTAATTTGAGCATTATTGTAGCCATTCTGTCGTAGTGCTTCTGTAGAGGTGTTAACTACGCGCTGTTGCGTAACCTGCATTGCCACCAGGGCAGTGCAGCATTACCCCTGGGTACAACGGTTGGGGTCAGTCGAGGTGAAACGGATCGTGGCCAGGGTTTGGTGCGAACCAATCAGACGGTTCCACGTGGGAATGTATGATTGGTTCTACCTGGCCACGAAGGGGTATAAGACGGGTGACCCAACGGACCTCGGGGAGTTCTCTCCCCGCACGAAGATAGAAGACTGGGCTGAAGCCTAGCTAGGACCCTGGACCAGCCCTTCAGCTCGGCATACCCAGTGGTCAGGACCCACCGGGCCAGCGGTGGGTCAGATAGCCTCCCCTAGGTCCTAGCCGGAGGACTAGGATAGCGGTAGACGTGTGAGTCCCGCCAAGTCCGGAGGTTGTACCTCCTTAGGTATCAAGGAGGTTAGCGGTAGACGTGTGAGTCCCGCCAGGTCCGGAGGCTGTACCTCCCTAGGGTATCGGGTGAGGGGACCGAATATCCCTCTGTGTGTGTTAAGCATTGTATAAGGAAATAATACAATAAACAGAGTGTGCCTCCTAAAGAAGTCTGCTCGTCCTTACAACACTACAACTGGAGTCAGAAGTGGTTGGAAATGGAAACCAGAAGTTCAGCCCACGCGCGGAGCCAAAACGAAGATAACGCTGTCTCACCTGCAAGCACCGCCAGCTCCGCTGAAAACACTGCCGCGTTGACGGCCGCCCAGCCACCGGTTGAGCAGCCGGTTGCTCCCCCTGCCATGGGGGACGGACTCAGGGCAGCACACGGCCGTCTCGCTCAACTCCTACACGCCGCGGCCTCCATTTTCGAAGAGATCAACTTGGAGGTTGCGGGCAGGCCGAGTCAACAGCCGGCAGACGTTCCCGCCATCGGCCAGGGCAGACATTTTGATTTTCCCGCCGGGGAACCACGTGATTCCGCCGGAAGCGGAAGCCAGGGGCATCCTGGGAACGCGGGGGGCCAATCACAACCCGCAACGTCATCAGCACGCGACGCTGCGGATTCAAGTTCCTCAGCGGACGGCGCGTCATCACTGTACCGACACGGTACAGTAGACTCTATCGGCCGGGAAATCGCCGATCTCCGGCTCGAGACGGTACAAGCTGAGGGGGAGACGACGTCCGCCCTCCAACAACGCCTGCCCATCTTCCGAGAATTCACATCTGAAGGGGGCGACTGGGCGGCGTTCCAGCGTCGCTTCCTGAGCCACCAAGAGATGGTGGGCTGGTCGGACGCACAGGCGCTCCGAGCACTACCGGCCACTTTGGATGACGACGCTCTCGCCTCGCTCCTCACCATCCCCAGGCAACAAAGGGCGACTCTTCAATCGGCCCTCTGACGGATGTCCGACGTGTACGGGCCTCCATCCGACGTCCGCAGCCGATTTTACGACAGGCGACGCCGCCCTAAAGAGCCTCCATTGGCATTCCGGACTGCTCTACTGGCGATGGCAAGAGCGGGTTACCCTCGCATGGACGACGAGGCCATCGATGCCATCGTTCTCCAGAAGATGCTGGAGCTGGCACGCGAGCTGCTCATCGTCATCCAAGCGGTGGACGACGACGGTATGTGCTCGCTACGAGCCGCTCGGTGCATCCACGCACATTTGCTGCTCCACACGGAATCGACCATCGCCGCCTCGGCTTCGACGTCGGAGCCTGCCAGCAGGGGCGCCGAGGTCTCCCCCAACCGGGCCTTCATGGCGACCAGGTCAACGGGCCGGCGATCGTCCGACCACGCTGGTCGCCGCAACGACCAGCAGCGGGGACGGCCTGCTCCACGCGGCGACTTGACGTGCTTCAACTGTGGCCGACGAGGCCACATCTCCTCTGACTGCCGTGCGCCTCGACGACGCCCCTCCGCCTCCCGGGGCCAGGACTACAGGACGTCCACGGCATCGCGGCAAAACCAGGCAAGTCGCGACGCCTCTCACGCTCGGCCCTCATTCACACCATACACACTGCAACGCACCATAAGAAGGGCTCGCGATTCGGCGTGTGATGGGGGGTATTCTGGCGTTTGTTCGTGGCCACTCAAACCTGGGCAGTGGTCTGAGTTGGCCCATAGGGTAGTCGCGGCGACGGCAGGTTCGTCCGTGGTTGTCGGATCAATCGAGGGTGTGGAATTTCGCGTGTTGGTCGATACTGGTGCGTCGGCTACGATCATTTCGGATCTGATTTACAATATACTGCCCGTACGATGCCGCCCCTTGGAACGGGTTTCTATCCCGTGTTTCGCCGCTAATGGCAGTTCACTTGGCATTATTGGGCAAATTCGGGCGCAAATTTCGATTGGAGACATTAAATTGGCAGGGCCTATTTTGGTCTCTTCTTCCCTCGCCGTGCCGTGTTTGTTAGGCACTGATTTTCTCGCGAAAATGCCTATTAAGATCCTTGTAGATCAAGGCTGCATCGAACTCCCGTCGGGTTGACGGATGGCGTTCTTGCCCACACCCTCACATCCGCGCATGGCTAGTGCCTCGGTGCAGGTGTTTGTTGCGAGCACAGTCCGCATTCCGCCAGGGACACAAATGCTCGTGCCCTTGCAACTTAAAAAAACCGCTAGCCCCGGAGGCCTCGGCACATGGCATTTTGCTGGGGCCTTCAAACGCAGCTGCTAAGGGGTTAGATTTGGTGGCTGCACAGACCCTCGTAGCAGCCGACAGGGAGCCGTTCTTGCAGGTTTTGAATGTCGGATTGTCCACAACCGTCATTCCGCAAGGAACTGTGCTCGCTCACGCGACCCCGGTGCCGTTGGGGACCGGAGTCTCGGGACACGTGCATGACACGCCGCAGGTCCCACCTCCTTCCGAATCGGATGAGAGATGGTTGGACGCGCTCTGCACAGACACGGGTGATCTGTCTCATTCGCAGCGAATTAAATTGCGCGCTCTTCTGCGAGAATTTTCCGATGTCTTTAGTAAATCTAAATTTGATATTGGCTGCACCAAGCTGCTGCGTCACCACATTGATACTGGTGACGCTGCCCCGATTCGACAAAACCCGTTTCGGCTTAGCCCGGCGGAGAAACAGCATGTTAAATCGGCTGTGGATGACATGCTGAAGGCCGATATAATTTCTCCCTCCACTAGTCCCTGGGGTGCTCCAATAGTGCTGGTCAAAAAGCACGATGGTAGTCTCCGTTTTTGCGTTGATTTTCGGTGCCTAAATAAAATCTCGGTAGCGGACGCCTACCCTCTTCCTCGTATGGACGAGTCATTGGATGCCCTGGCAGGGGCGCACTATTTCTCCACCTTGGACCTTCTGTCGGGGTTTTGGCAACTCCCCCTCGACGAATCGTCAAAACCTAAGAGTGCTTTTCGGACACCACAGGGCCTTTTCGAGTTTAATAGATTGCCCATGGGTCTCCACTCGGCCCCAGCGACGTTCCAGAGGCTCATGGAGCTGGTCCTCGCTGGGCTCCAGTGGGACTCATGTCTCATTTATCTTGACGACGTCATCGTCTTTAGCCGCACGTTCGGCGAACACATCGAACGGTTGCGTGCTGTCTTCTTGAAAATGCGGGCCGCTAACTTGAAATTCAAGCCGCAGAAGTGTCACCTTCTGCGTGAGTCTGTGCGCTATCTGGGCCACATAGTTAGCCGCTCGGGCATCTCTACCGACCTTGAAAAAACCAAATGTGTTCAACATTGGCCGACCCCTACATCTGCGGGCGATGTTTGTAGTTTTATTGGTTTTGCGTCGTACTACCGCCGGTTTGTTGCTGGCTTCGCGACGATTGCCAAGCCGCTCCACGCCCTTACGTCAAAAGGGGTGGCGTTTCATTGGGGGGACGCAGAACAGGCTGCGTTCGACTCCTTGCGGAACGCGCTCGTGATGGCACCGTCCCTTGCGTACCCCGATTTTTCCGTGCCATTCGTGTTGGACACCGACGCTAGCAATACGGGGATTGGGGGTGTTCTGTCCCAAAAAGTTGATGGCATTGAAAGGGTTGTTGCCTATGGTAGCAGAGTCTTGTCTCTTGCTGAATAAAGATACTGTGTGACCAGACGTGAGCTGCTGGCCATTGTGTTTTTTATTCAGCAATACAGGCCGTACCTGTATGGTCAGCATTTTACCGTGCGATCTGATCATTCGGCTTTACAGTACGCTCTGCGGGTTGACCAACCGTCCGGGCAGCTTTCTCGGTGGCTCGAAGTCCTTCAGGACTACGATTTCAATGTCACTTACCGTAGGGGTGCACAACACACGAATGCCGATGCGTTGTCTCGCCTTCTGCCGGCTCAAAAATGTGCGTGTTTTTTGGGCTCGGGCCGTTGTAAGCCGCCACTGCCTGCGCAGGTCGCGCCTCTCACAACGGTGTCAGCCGCACTTCCCGCCGCCTCAGCGCCGATGTTGGATCACGCAGATCCAATGGCCAGTGACGATTTGCTGGGGCTAACTTTGACCAAATGGGGTCGGCACCAGGGCGAGGACATGTCGTTATTGAGGTTGCGTCGCCACGCGAATAATGCGGTTCCAAGACAGGGCAAATTTAATTCATTTGTCATGAAGCGCGGCTTGTTGATGCATTGGGATGCTGACTCGTGTCAACATAAAATCGTCGTGCCATCCGCCTTGCGATGCAAGGCCGTATGGGCGGCACATGAGCGTTTATTGCACCTGGGTGTTCATAAGACCATTGGGTTGTTGCGGTTGCAATTTTTCTGGCCGGGCATGCTGCGCGACGTCACTGACATTTTGCTGGGGTGCACCCATTGTGCGCAACGTAAACCGCCGGCTAAACCGGCATGTCCACCCCTGCAACCCATTTCGGTCTCTCGTATAAATGAGTTGGTGGCTCTCGATATTTTGGGCCCTTTTCCTACTACGCCACGGGGTAATAAGTACCTTCTGGTTGGGGTAGAGTATTTTACACGGTGGCCTATGGCCTGGGCCCTCCCCAACCAGTCGGCGGCGGCCGTTGTGGACGCCTTTGTTCAAGGCTACGTCCTGGACAAGGGCGCACCAGAACGGTTGCTGACCGATCAGGGAAGAAATTTTTCGGGAGCCTTGCTGACTGATGTGTGCCGCCTGTTGGGCACTAAGAAAGTGCGCACTTCGCCCTACCATCCCCAGACCGACGGCATGGTGGAGCGCCTTCATAGAACTCTCACCGCTATGTTATGCCATCAGGTCGATGAATCCCACCTCGATTGGGACTTGCAGGTTCCGGGGGTCCTCACCGCATACCGTATGGCACCTCACGCGGCGACGGGATTTTCCCCGTTCTTTCTAATGTACGGCAGGGATGCCTTTCCTCCCGCCGACGTTCGGCTGGAAATCCAACAGCCACCGCAAAAGTCAAAGCTCGTTGACCACTTGCGATTCAACCTCCGTAAGTTGGCCGAGGCACGGGAGGCCGCCATTGAAAATTCGGCTTCCCGCCAACGGGCGAATTTGCGACTGCGGGACCCTCGGTCGTACACGCATCGGTGGGCACCGGGAGACAGGGCATGGCTCCACTGCCCCCAGGTGCCGGTGTCCACGTCGGCCAAACTCCTCAGACCATGGCGAGGCCCGGTTGAGGTAGTGGAAGTCCTGCGTCCCCAATGTGTTAAAATTAGCTGGGGACGGCGTCGCTGGTGCGTTCACCCCTCTCGGTTAAAACCCTTCGTCACGCCACGCGTCCCTCCACAACACACACGACATGGGGGCCGAGTGTGCGACGCGTCCGACGAGCCGGATGTTGCCCCGTTGGTGCCTAACCCACAGCGCAGGCGTGTCATTCCTCCTGCAGATGACGCGGGAGTGACGGCTCCATGCAGGCCACGTTCGGCCTCAATGGACCGTGGAGCAGCAGGTGTCCCCGTGGAGATGCCTAAAGGCCCACCGGATGCTCTGGCTCATCCTCCTCCTTCCCTTGTGCCGCCGACAAAGCCTGCCATCCCCTACGATGGCCCCGCGAAACGCACGCGCGCGAAATCTCGCCGGTTGTTATAATGTTTTTTTTGGCATGTCTAGTGCCTTGTACATACGTTATGTTGTTAAGGGGGGTATTTATAGTGGTTTAATTGTTCTTGTTGTTCGTGAGGCACACTCACAATTCTTCTACCATTGATAATTTCGGAGTTTCCCATTGTTGCAGCCGGGACGGCTGGAGCTTCCGAAGGAGGGGGTGATGTAGAGGTGTTAACTACGCGCTGTTGCGTAACCTGCATTGCCACCAGGGCAGTGCAGCATTACCCCTGGGTACAACGGTTGGGGTCAGTCGAGGTGAAACGGATCGTGGCCAGGGTTTGGTGCGAACCAATCAGACGGTTCCACGTGGGAATGTATGATTGGTTCTACCTGGCCACGAAGGGGTATAAGACGGGTGACCCAACGGACCTCGGGGAGTTCTCTCCCCGCACGAAGATAGAAGACTGGGCTGAAGCCTAGCTAGGACCCTGGACCAGCCCTTCAGCCCTTCTAAGGGCTAAGGCTCGGCATACCCAGTGGTCAGGACCCACCGGGCCAGCGGTGGGTCAGATAGCCTCCCCTAGGTCCTAGCCGGAGGACTAGGTTAGCGGTAGACGTGTGAGTCCCGCCAAGTCCGGAGGTTGTACCTCCTTAGGTATCAAGGAGGTTAGCGGTAGACGTGTGAGTCCCGCCAGGTCCGGAGGCTGTACCTCCCTAGGGTATCGGGTGAGGGGACCGAATATCCCTCTGTGTGTGTTAAGCATTGTATAAGGAAATAATACAATAAACAGAGTGTGCCTCCTAAAGAAGTCTGCTCGTCCTTACAACACTACAGAACCAAACAGAGTATAGCAAGATTTGGAAACCATATAATGCAACACAGACGGTCAAAACACAACGCAAGGTCAGGTTGATTACGTTATTATTACTGGTAGGAACGAAGTTGTAAACTGAGTGTACCAGCCTGCAATAGATTAATGTGTCCGTCCGTCCGTCCATCCGTCCCCTTTCAATACTTTAGAAGTGAAATCTCGTGCTGTTGGGTGTAACAAAAAAATCCAATGTTCCTACCAGCCCACCCTGCAAGGACCTGTTAATTTATCTTCCGTCCTGCTGTCCACGCCCCCACGCTACTCTCCCACTACTTCCTGTCTCCCTTCCCCCCTCTCTCTTCACCCACTTGGGGTAAACTGTCCCTCAAGGATCGTAGATCGAAGCCCCCCACCGCACCTCGCTCTCTCCCTCCCTGGCCCCCCATCTCTCTCCCTCCCTGCCCCCCCGTCTCTCTCCCTCCCTGCCCCCCCGTCTCTCTCCCTCCCTGCCCCCCCGTCTCTCTCCCTCCTTCCCAACTGAACCCCCCTAACCTCTCGCTCACAAGTCGCTGAAGGTGAGGCGCCCTCTGATGTCTCTCTCTCTCTTCCTGCCGTGCCCTCGCCTCCCCGTCTCTTTGCCTCTCTCTCGCCACGTCTTTGCCCCTCGACTCTTCCAGCCCCGTCGTCTCTCTCGCTCCTTCCGAACTGTGCGCCCCTAACCTCTCCCTTAAAAATCGTTGCATGAAATTGCTCTGATGGCGATCTCTCTCTCTCTCTCGCTGCATCCCCCACGCCGTCAGGTCTCGCTGCCTCCCGCTCGCCACGTCTCCGCCCCTCGACTCCTGCCTCCCCATCTCTCTCTCCCCTCTTCCCCTCCCGCTCCCCGGTTCCGCCAAGTTCCTGTGCCCCTCGAAGCGAGCCCCGGTCCCTCGCTGCCGTTCGTCCGCCCCCCTTCGATGCTCTCCCTCAGGCCTCCCTCGCCCCGTTCCTTGGCCCCCTCTCTCCCTCGCCCCGCTCCCGCCTCTCTCCATGGAAGCTCTCCGCGGGTCGCGTCTCCTCACTCCTCCGGACGCCGTTCGGCCTCCTGCGCACACCTCCTGCACCGCCGCCACCGCCAAAGATCCCCCGTGCAGCCTCGAACAGGCTGTCGGGGGCAAGCGCTGTTAGTGGCGAGCAGCAGCACCTACGAAGGCTACCGGCACTGTGGCACACGAGGGGGGTGGGTGGCCAGAAACCACGGCCGGCACCCCTTTGTCTCCCCAGTGGTGATGTTTTACACGTCCCACAAGGTACTACTTTTAGGCGGAGTCGATCTCGGGGAGGCCCACGACCGGTTCATATAATTGTCACACTTCTAGATTTTTGTTGTTTTTATTTTTTTACCTACGTGACTTTATCGAATAGAACCAAAGAGTATAATTGTCACACTGTTTTTGGGCCGTGAGCAAGGAAATCCAACTCGGGGTCTCTGCAGAGTTCGCTCGAGTTTGCAAACGAAAAAACTAAAACGTGTAGCGCTAAACGACCAAATCGGTGATGACAATTCCTGCTGAACGCCGCAGAAGACCAGGCCCACAACGTGGATAGCAGAGCCACGCCCCACCGGCATCAAACTCTGCCCACACATTGTAAACAAATGCAACTCGTGTAACGCGTAGGCTTTTCGCAAGCAGCATTATTCGTGAATGTTTTTGGGGGTTAGTTCGCGTTATTGTTAATGTGTCGTAACCCTCCACCACCACCGCCCGACACGGACAATCAGTAAAACAAATGCCATTGCTCCACTGTAGGGGCGGCCAGGTGGATTTTCAAGAACGCCAATGTTGGTTTCACTGTTGTTAGATTTACACATTTTGGCCGAGGAGGCGAAAATCCACGAGTTGTTAATTCACGTCAAAATCTGAGAATTCGCGGTGAATCCACAAATTTGGCCTAGTCTGCTGTATCCATCAGTCACTTTCCGCATCAGATATTAACCAACATATCCATGATGCAACGTAACAACTGCAGTCTAACTGCATTTTAAATGGATTAAATAAGCATGGACTGAATGACCATTCATTATGAATATCCCGAGGTAACACCAAAACACACTTTACGCACATTCAACAATCTAACAACAATTCTACACTATGTGCCTGTGTTCAACCAAGTTAGCGATCTTAAAACCATTCAAACTCACCACCACCACCACCACAACCAAACCACCAGAATCGTCAAATCGAAATCCCAACGAAGCGAACGGCGGTCCACAGAAGTACGTCCTGGCACGAGAAAACATTCCCCGCTCAAACACAAAGAACACCACCACCCATACACTCCACACCACCACCACCACCACCACACCACCACCACCACACCCCACACCACCACCACCACCACACCCCACACCACCACCACCACCTCCCCTACACCACCACCACCACACCCCACACCACCACACCCCACACCACCACTACCACACCCCACACCACCACCACACCACCACCACCATACCCCACACCACCACCACCACCACCACACCACCACCACCACACCCCACACCACCACCACTACCACACCCCACACCACCACCACACCCCACACCACCACCACCACACCACCACCACCACTACCACACCCCACCACACCCCACCACACCACCACCACACCCCACACCACCACCACCACCACACCCCACACCACCACCACACCACCACCACCACACCACCACCACCACATCCTACACCACCACACCACCACCACACCACCACATCCCACACCCCACACCACCACCACCACACCACCACTACCACACCACCACACCCCACACCACACTACCTCCCCTACACCCCACACCACCTCCCCCACCCCACCACAACACACCACCTCCCCTACACCCCACACCACCACACCCCAAACCACCACACGCTACACCACCACTACCACACCCCACACCACCACCACACCCCACACCACTACCACACCCCACACCACACTCACCACACACACGCTCACCACACTCACCACGCTCACCACGCTCACCACACACACCACACTCACCACACACACACCACACACACCACATTCACCACAAACACACACCACACACACCACACTCACTCACCACGCTCACCACAAACGCTCACCACACACTCACCACACACACCACACCACACACACTCACCACACACTCACCACACACACACCACACACACACCACACACTCACCACAAACACACACCACACACACCACACACTCACCACAAACGCTCACCACACACTCACCACACACACCACACTCACTCACCACACTCACCACACACTCACCACACACACACACCACACTCACCACTAACACACACCACACACCACACACTCACCACACACTCACCACACACACACCACACTCACAAACACCACACTACACTCACCACACACTCACCACACCACACTCACCACACTCACCACAAACGCTCACCACTCTGTTCACACACACTGTTCACACACACTGCTCACCACACTGTTCACACACACTGTTCACACACACTGCTCACCACACTGTGCCCCGGAGAGGCCTACCCACCTGCTGGGAGGCCTACCCACCTGCCGCTGGGAGGCCTACCTACCTGCTGGGAGGCCTACCCACCTGCTGGGAGGCCTACCCACCTGCTGCTGGAGAGGCCTACCCACCTGCTGGAGAGGCCTACCCACCTGCCGCTGGGAGGCCTACCCACCTGCCGCTGGAGAGGCCTACCCACCTGCCGCTGGAGAGGCCTACCCACCTGCCGCTGGGAGGCCTACCCACCTACCGGGAGGCCTACCCACCTGCCGCTGGAGAGGCCTACCCACCTGCTGGAGAGGCCTACCCACCTGCCGCTGGGAGGCCTACCCACCTGCTGGAGAGGCCTATCCACCTGCCGCTGGGAGGCCTACCCACCTGCTGGAGAGGCCTACCCACCTGCCGCTGGGAGGCCTACCCACCTGCTGGGAGGCCTACCCACCTGCTGCTGGGAGGCCTACCCACCTGCTGGAGAGGCCTACCCACCTGCTGGGAGGCCTACCCACCTGCCGCTGGGAGACCTACCCACCTGCCGCTGGGAGGCCTACCCACCTGCTGGGAGGCCTACCCACCTGCCACTGACAGTGGTACCTGGAGCGTGCTGACGCTCAGCTGATGTGTCACACCGTGGCGAACCCCGCAGCTAACTCATTCACGTGGAGCAGGCCAAGAAACGACATTCCAGTCGTGGGCTGAGCTCAAAAGGGCTAACTCGAGCACCATCCTGCGGCGGGGAAAGGAGGCGGTGCAAGAGGTTCAGCCGAGCCCACAACAGCCAAGAATCTGCTGTCTGGGAGAGGGGGGTGGGCGCTGTTAAACCCTAGCACATGGGCGAGAAGCCGTGCATGTGTGACGAGTGCGGCAAGACGTTTTTCTCACGCTCGGCCTACAAGTATATATATTTTTCTATTCCACTTGTGTGTAAATCTGTGTATACCCCGGATATTTTAGAGATGGCAATTCTCCTGCTGTGTGTCCTACTGCTGTCCCTCCCGGCCATATCTAGTGTCACACTCAACTCTACAAACGGCTACCCTCGTTATTTTGCGTCAATACTTGTTGCTCGATTTGCCACTACACCTGCAAATGAAACAGCTCATAGACACTTCTACACTCCATCATTGTATCCTTTTAAACCCTATCTTTGTCCCATTACTTCACCAGCACTCCTTCCAAACTTCATTTTGCTCTTAAAAATAACACCATCTGCGAGCTGCTGCTATTCGTCCAAGGTTCGCCGCTCTTCATCCTTTCACAGAAAATACTTATGCAAACTGTTAATTCTACATTTCTTATTCCTGGGTGGTATTGAGCTTCATCCAGGCCCAAATGAAAAGAGCTCGTATAATTCTGTAGATTTTTCTGGCAGGAAAGGTGTTGGTGTTCTACATATCAACATCAGAGGGCTTGTGATTAAATTAAGTCAACTAAAACTAGAAGTGGCAAATCTTGATCCGGACATTTTTTGCCTAACAGAAACATTTCTCACTCCTGCCGTCAATAACTTGCAGATTACGATTGAAAACTACAACCTTTTTCGGCTTGACTGAGGATCTAAAGGAGGTGGAATTGCCATCTATGTTCGTAACACTATTGCATGTTCACCAGCTCACTCTTTGTTTAAAAAATGTTGCTTTGAAGGTCTGGCTCTCAGAATAACTCTCCCAAATAATCAACAGATATTGGTAGTGTGCTGCTATAGACCGCCTTGTGGGAAGGATGTTGAAGCTGCATCGGCACTGAGAGAGCTTTTTGGGGGCCTCCCTAAAGGTGAAATAATTTTAGTGGGTGATCTAAATTGGAATTGGCTAAACCCGCCGGCCGTGGCCACAAATTTTACAGATGAATTTAACTTGTTTCAATTAATAAATGTCCCCACAAGACCCAACCTAAAAAATCCGGGACAGTCAACTCTGCTTGACGTCCTATTGACAAATGCCCCTCACAATTTCGCACTGACTGGTGTTCTGGGTAATAACCTTAGTGATCACTCCTTCATTTTTGGTGTGAGATCATCAGCCAGACCCAAAGCCCCCCTAAAATTGTTGAGAAGCACTCTTTGAGGCACTTCAGCACTCAGGCATTTACAAATGATGTGCTTCACTCGGATATTGATAAGGTCTGTGATATACCCAACCTGACTACGGCTTGGGAGACTTTCAGGTACACATTTCTCCAAATTCTTAACAAACATGCTCCGTTGGTTAGATTTAAAACTAAAGGCAACCGCCCACCATGGTATGATCCTTTGATTACAAAGCTCATGAAAACTAGGGACAAGGCTTGGGCATGTGCTCAGAAAAGTAATTTGGTAAATGACTGGCTAGAAAACAGGATTTTAAGGAATAGATGCGTAAAAAATACGGCATGCAAAAAATGCCTATTTTTCCTCCACTCTCCTGGAATCACATGGAAATGCCAGGATTTTTTGGAAAACAATCAAATCTATCGAAAAGGCATCCAAAACAGAAAATCTGCCCGTTGAGCTTCACCGAAATGGGGAATATTTTTCAGATCCCAAAAAAATAGTTGACAATTTTAACCTTCATTTTTCTGAAGCTGGTAATCTTTTTGATAATGTATTGGGAGTCACCCCTGCTCCTGCAAATTCCTACACCCCTGTCCAAACATTAAACGAATTTAGTTTCCAACCAATCCACGAAAGTAATGTTCTGAAACAACTGTCCTACCTCAAAGGGTCCTCCTCTACCGGAGCAGATAGTTTTCCCGTCTTTGCTCTACTGTTGGTCACCTAATATACAAACCTATAGCCCATATTTTCAACCTGTCCATCAAAGAAGCATCAGTTCCTCTAGAATGGAAACATTCCTATGTCCGCCCACTTCACAAAGGGGGCCCTAAAGATGATCCCAATAACTACCGACCTATCTCAATTTTGTCCCCATTGATGAAAATTTTTGAAAAATTATTGAACTACCAAATTAGCAGTTTCCTGTCCACCAACAATCTACTACATCTAAAACAATCTGGGTTCCGGAAAAAATACAGCACCACATCTGCTGCATTAGACTCTTTGAATCAAATTTACAATAGCCTTGATAATAAGCAGTACTGTGTCTGTCTTTTTCTTGACCTGTCCAAAGCTTTTGATACAGTTGACCACAACACCCTGCTTAGTAAACTAAGTTGCCTCGGTTTTTCCGAGAACACAGTACAATGGTTAAAAAATTACCTCTTTTCTCGCACCCAAACTGTATTCACAGATGGTTGGAGGTCAAACAGTGTTAAGATAACAAAAGGGGTTCCACAGGGTTCCATCCTCGGCCCCCTCTTGTTCTCTCTTTATGTCAATGACTTGGGCACTGAACTGGATCATTCCAGGGTAAATCTTTTTGCAGATGACACGATACTGATTACTGCTGGCCGCTCTCCGGATGACGTGATTGCTAAGCTCCAGGGTGATTTCAACAAACTACAACATCAGCTAGTTTCTCTTAAACTAGTCCTGAATACCTCCAAAACCAAGGTGCTATGCTTCTCTCCGGGACTAATGCAGGAAGTTATTTTTCCCCAATTACATTCCTTGAATAATTATCAAATAGAGCAAGTCAAGATCTATAAGTATCTTGGGGTCATCCTGGATTCAAAACTTAGTTTTGAAGATCACATTGATTATATTGGTAAAAAGACAAAAATAAAAATTGGTTTTCTGTATTGACACAAGCACTGCTTCCCCCCAATGTTCCGTTTGGAATTGATAAAAGCTACCATACTGCCTCTACTTGACTACTGTGACATCGTGTATAAATCAGCCCCAAGTACTGTACTGAAGAAGCTTAATTCCATCTATCACTCGGCCTTAAGATTTGCATTGAACTGCCCATATAGGACTCACCACTGTGATCTCTACATTGAGTCAAACTTAACATCTCTTAATGTTCGACGGCTTGTGCACCAGATCTTATTTATTCACGATGTCCTTACAAAAAATTCCGCAGACTACCTACTGGATCTCCTCTCTGTTTCAAAGAACAAATATGACCTCAGGTCTTCGCTCATTTACCAGCTTCACATTCCCTATTGCCGTACAAAAACTGGAGGAAGGTCCTTTGCTATTGATGCCCCCAGGGTCTGGAATGCTATTGCCAATAAACTGCAACTTAAATCACTACCTATGAGATCTTCACTCAAAACTGCTCTAGAGGAGTTGTACAACCCTAGCTGCCACTGCTATTCAGTGGCCTAAAATATGGGTCTAGATTTTGGTGTTATAATTTATTTATGTAGTTTATTGTAAAAAATTCGGTCACAGTCCCTATGATCACTGTTACATTGGATTTATGGCTTTTATTTTGGTGATTTTCGAAAAGTTTTTTTTTGTTTTGGCCATGTTTTTGTTTATAGTAATACGGAGTTAGACTGATGGCCTTAATCTTAGTTGTCTTGTGGTTGTTGTTGTTATTTGACTTGCATCCCACTGGGATTTTTGCACACAGCATTGGTGTACGGTGCTATTTTAGGAATATTTTGATATTTTTTTCCTGTATTTTCTGTTTGCACAGTCACATAACCACTGTAAGATATTTTCTTGTTCATGTTTTTGTTTGTTGCGGTTGCACCCGATTCAAGAGCCGAATGGCTCACAGGGCTATACCAAATAAATGAACTATGAACTATGTCCTAGTTCGACAAAATCTACGTCAACACGTAATACAAAACTACAATTCGTGTTGCAGAGAATGAACCTCCTCTACGTGTAACCTTTGAGTGGTATGCCACGTAACTGATTAATGATCCGAGTGTTCTCCCTATTTCAAAGACAATGAGTTGCTCCAGAGGGAGATGCTTCCTGAAAACACAAAAATACCCTTGTTTGGTTCTTTCCTCCAGACAGTCTCATCCCTTCACCTGATGAAGGCCACTTGTGTTGTGGCCGAAACGTCGTGAGAATTTTATTGCGTGATTTTATTTTATCAATTTATTATTTTATTCTCATTCTACGTGGTGACTTTACCTAAAGAACCAAAGAAGATGAATCCTTGCAGTCACGAAAGCTTTAAATCGAAAAACAAAAATACCCTTTGACCTGTATCACAATAACAATGAGTCTCACCTGAGTAAGCTGTACAGGTTACTTCCATAACACACACTTTGTCCTAACATCACTTATTCAATGTTTGACCCTTACAGACAAAATGTTACATGTACGCACACAATCAGACAAGTATTAATTCTAAATTATTGACAGGCATATTAACAAAATTGAATTACTGCACTGAAATATACTGCATCAGGTTACATCGCATTAACATGAAGCTATTTTTAAAAATACGCACCGTCTGCTTAACAGTGTATGTACAACGTGCTATTGTATTGTCATTCAAAACGAGTAGGCCATTGCATGCTGGCGTCTGGGTCAAAATTGCTCAAATTCTAAACATTACCTACAAACTCCACAACTAAGATGCCACATCAATCATCGCCCCCTACTGACAGGCTCTTGTCCACATGCAGGCCGGTGCAGGGCCACCACCTTGTGCCACACAGGGGCAGCTGCTACTTGGGGATGCTCTTCAAGTGTTTGAGACGAGATACAAAACTCCGAATTGCCAGAGGCGATTAAGCAAGCACCATATAAATGGATTTTAAAACCGAGTGAATGCTTGGGAGCTTATTGGCTCTCGCTCCTGGTTCGAGATCTACCCAACCCACAGGTCCACAAAAACTGGCCGCTCTAACCATGCAGGTTTAACCTAGGAACTGAGTGTCCAACTTCACATTCTTGTCATTAAAGGCCTGTGACAAAGGTGCATCCATTGGAGCGACCAGAGTGGAGTCGGCTCCGGGAGAGGCAACCACCTTGCCCCACGGCGCTCCTCCACTTCGAGGTCTGCGGAGTACTTCGCCACCACCACCAGCGTGGCGATCTTCACGGCTGTGCTCACTTTGGTTCTGCTGCTATCGCAGCCAGTGGTGGAACTCCTCGGAGGATCTCGGCGTGGGGGTTCGAACATCAACGGCTCCAACACCACCACCACCACCACGATCAACAACTACTCGGGACTCGTGAAGGACGTCTCTCCACCGGCAGCGGTCGCCACCTGGGGACCGATGTTCACCAGTGCCAGGACATAGTGGACAGCGTGCTCCCTGCTCTACTGCAGGCTATGGGTCAGCTGAGCGGCAGCTGCCAGGACATAGTGGACAGCGTGCTCCCTGCCCTGCTCCACGTCGTGCGTCAGCTGTACAGCGGCTGCAAGGAGGCCATCGGCTCCACCGTGCCGCTGAACACCCCGCACATCGCCGTGCGTCTCCGGCGTTTCGTACGTCGCAGAGTTGAGTGAGCAACATCCATCGTCGTCGTCACCATCAGCCACGGTCAATCCACTAGCGGGTAGAGACCTCCCCCGTGCCGTCGCCACCTCCCACGATGCCGCTGTGCGGTGATCCACCCAGCGCCTGACACGTGGAGCGATTTCATTGCTTGATCTCCCCACTGGGCATCCTCTCGGATGACCCCCTTGCCGCCCATCGGCATCACTCGCCCCCTTCGCGCCCTCCACCGTCACCCTCAACTCTACTCGCGGTTAAATTTTGATTTAAAGCTTTTGTGATTGCAGTAATTCATATTCTTAGCTCTTCCGGTAAAGTCATGTTGAAGGGAAACAATAAAATAAATATATATAAAAATATAAATTCTCACGACGTTTCGACACACCGGAAGACGACCGTTTGTGTTATGGTCGAAACGTCATGAGAATTTTTATTGTTTTATATATATTTTATTATTTTGTTTCCCTTCAATGTGACTTTACCGAAAGAGCTAAGAATATCCACTCACGGTGTTTTCAACAGCCTGGTTGGGCACTGGAACGGTATCCCGGACAGTACCGGATTAAGCTCGTGCGGGTCCTGTGGCATATATTATAATGGTGCCCAAAATAAAATAAAAAACACAATTATTAAAACGCAAAGTTTACACATCTACCGGGTCTCCACTTGACTTTGGATTGTCTCGGAGGAAGTCCACCCACACCTCCACTTCCACAAACTGCTGGGAGTTGCCTCGCTCTGCCTCACAGTCAGAAATCTCCTCCTGCTTCACGTTGCCTCTGTCGATGTGAAGGTCCCATTTTGGAGTTGAATCTTCATCTTCACATTTCACCTTCACTCCTTTGCTCTTCACTTCTTCACATTTCACCATCACCTCTTCATGTTTCACCCCGATACCTTTAAAAGTGTCCAAGCTGGGATTTTCTTCCGGTTCTTGTTTCATGAGGGATGGGCTCATGGTGGCACTTTGACTTTCACAAGCTGATTTCAGACTCCACTCCTTGTGGATCTTCTGATGCTTCTGTGTTCTCTGGTGTACTTGAAGTTGTTGTTGCTGTGCAAACGTTATCCCGCACGGAGTGCACCTGAAGGGTTTCTCTCCTGTGTGTGTTCTCTGGTGTACTACAAGAGTAGATGAATGTGCAAACGCCTTCACGCACATACTGCACTTGAAGGGTTTCTCTCCCGTGTGTGTTCTCTGGTGTTCTACAAGAAGAGATGAACGTGGAAACGCCTTCATGCACACACTGCACTTGAAGGGTTTCTCTCCCGTGTGTGTTCTCTGGTGTGCTACAAGAGTAGATGAATGTGAAAACGCCTTCATGCACACACTGCACTTGAAGGGTTTCTCTCCCGTGTGTGTTCTCTGGTGTGCTACAAGAGTAGATGAATGTGAAAACGCCTTCCCACACACAGTGCACTTGAAGGGTTTCTCTCCCGTGTGTGTTCTCTGGTGCTCTGTCAAATTTCCAGTCCGGTCCGTGCTGTATGCACACCGGTCGCATTGTTGACTTGCCCTACCGAGCTGCGCTGAGTGCATTTGCTCCATCAGACCAATTCTGCAGAGGAAGCGTCAGCTGCAGACAGAAAAAAATAATATCCACACTATCTACACTTCAGTATCGATGCACAGAGGAAAGTATATACACACAGTAACACGTGACTTACACGTCTATACTTATTCACATATTCATGATATAGTGGAAAAGTGTCCCAAATTCATCACACGGACTGTTATGGCACACAATGAGAGGGCAAATGGTTATAAACATGCCTGGAAGCCCTCGTATCTTCAAAATGAATGTTCACCAAAAACTCCGAGCACACAATTTCAGCTGTCTGGCTACAAAAGGAATATTTATGAGAGCTAAATTCAGCTGACATAGCAAAGGGTGTTGAAAACAATATTATTTGTGTTAGGCAGAAATGCATAAATTAACGTTCAATCGCAACTTAGAGGTGTGAATCCAGGCTCAGATGTCCTTGAATGCTGGGATGAACAGTTCCCACTTCAGCTGAATGTGTGTGCTGTGTTCACCTCCTGTTTCCATTATTATAAAGAGTTCCAGAGGAAAACAAAAATAAACTACTGTTATGATAAAACCTCCGTGTTCGACAGAGTTAATAGACGTTACTGCAAACACAAACTGTACACTGTCACTGGGTAAACAGGCGGTGGCGTGTCTAGAATCATGCCTGGCCACCTTCATCTGCTCAGCATTAATGCTTCCTCACTGCACCAAGTAATTAATTGAGGATCAACGAACATAGCCGAGGCTAACTGGAGTTTGCGTGTCTCTCTCCGTGGTGAGATGTTAACTACCTCACCTGGTATACAGGAAGTCGTGGGTTCGATCCCGACCCTGACACCTGCTGTATATTTGGAGTTTGCGCGTCTCTCCGCTGAGTGTCTTTGACCGATAGACATTGACACACGTATTCTTGTTTCTTTCAGTAAAGTTACGTAGATAGAAAATAACAATAACAGATAATAGAATTACATTAAATAAAGACCATTTGTGTTGCGATCAAAACGACGTGAGTTTTTTTGCTTTATTCACAATTATTTATTTATTGTATTGCTATTTTTATTTAATTTTCTATCTACGTGACTTTACCGAAAGAACCAAGAATATTAATTCCTGCAGTCACCAAAGTTTTCAGTCAAAACATTCACACACGTTGACAAAGCCTCACCTTGTGTTGTTGTGGGCAGGTCGCTTCTGATAACAAGAGTGGTATAGCAGCTCAAGCGGGCTTGGCCTGCTAACAAAAGAACGAAAATCAAAACTGCGTGAATATTTACAATAAAACAAAGTTACAAAGTGGCGAGCCGGGTGAAGACAAATTAAACTTAAGCGAGATAATTAAAGTGAACGCAATCAGGCGAGGGCAGGAGGCAGGGCCCCGCGTGGCTAGGCCCCGCGTTGTAAAGTTCCAACCTGGACACTCCTCCACTTCGAGGTCTGCGGAGTACTTCGCCACCACCACCAGCGTGGCGATCTTCACGGCTGTGCTCACTTTGGTTCTGCTGCTATCGCAGCCAGTGGTGGAACTCCTCGGAGGATCTCGGCGTGGGGGTTCGAACATCAACGGCTCCAACACCACCACCACCACCACCACCACGATCAACAACTACTCGGGACTCGTGAAGGACGTCTCTCCACCGGCAGCGGTCGCCACCTGGGGACCGATGTTCACCAGTGCCAGGACATAGTGGACAGCGTGCTCCCTGCTCTACTGCAGGCTATGGGTCAGCTGAGCGGCAGCTGCCAGGACATAGTGGACAGCGTGCTCCCTGCCCTGCTCCACGTCGTGCGTCAGCTGTACAGCGGCTGCAAGGAGGCCATCGGCTCCACCGTGCCGCTGAACACCCCGCACATCGCCGTGCGTCTCCGGCGTTTCGTACGTCGCAGAGTTGAGTGAGCAACATCCATCGTCGTCGTCACCATCAGCCACGGTCAATCCACTAGCGGGTAGAGACCTCCCCCGTGCCGTCGCCACCTCCCACGATGCCGCTGTGCGGTGATCCACCCAGCGCCTGACACGTGGAGCGATTTCATTGCTTGATCTCCCCACTGGGCATCCTCTCGGATGACCCCCTTGCCGCCCATCGGCATCACTCGCCCCCTTCGCGCCCTCCACCGTCACCCTCAACTCTACTCGCGGTTAAATTTTGATTTAAAGCTTTTGTGATTGCAGTAATTCATATTCTTAGCTCTTCCGGTAAAGTCATGTTGAAGGGAAACAATAAAATAAATATATATAAAAATATAAATTCTCACGACGTTTCGACACACCGGAAGACGACCGTTTGTGTTATGGTCGAAACGTCATGAGAATTTTTATTGTTTTATATATATTTTATTATTTTGTTTCCCTTCAATGTGACTTTACCGAAAGAGCTAAGAATATCCACTCACGGTGTTTTCAACAGCCTGGTTGGGCACTGGAACGGTATCCCGGACAGTACCGGATTAAGCTCGTGCGGGTCCTGTGGCATATATTATAATGGTGCCCAAAATAAAATAAAAAACACAATTATTAAAACGCAAAGTTTACACATCTACCGGGTCTCCACTTGACTTTGGATTGTCTCGGAGGAAGTCCACCCACACCTCCACTTCCACAAACTGCTGGGAGTTGCCTCGCTCTGCCTCACAGTCAGAAATCTCCTCCTGCTTCACGTTGCCTCTGTCGATGTGAAGGTCCCATTTTGGAGTTGAATCTTCATCTTCACATTTCACCTTCACTCCTTTGCTCTTCACTTCTTCACATTTCACCATCACCTCTTCATGTTTCACCCCGATACCTTTAAAAGTGTCCAAGCTGGGATTTTCTTCTGGTTCTTGTTTCATGAGGGATGGGCTCATGGTGGCACTTTGACTTTCACAAGCTGATTTCAGACTCCACTCCTTGTGGATCTTCTGATGCTTCTGTGTTCTCTGGTGTACTTGAAGTTGTTGTTGCTGTGCAAACGTTATCCCGCACGGAGTGCACCTGAAGGGTTTCTCTCCTGTGTGTGTTCTCTGGTGTACTACAAGAGTAGATGAATGTGCAAACGCCTTCACGCACATACTGCACTTGAAGGGTTTCTCTCCCGTGTGTGTTCTCTGGTGTTCTACAAGAAGAGATGAACGTGGAAACGCCTTCATGCACACACTGCACTTGAAGGGTTTCTCTCCCGTGTGTGTTCTCTGGTGTGCTACAAGAGTAGATGAATGTGAAAACGCCTTCATGCACACACTGCACTTGAAGGGTTTCTCTCCCGTGTGTGTTCTCTGGTGTGCTACAAGAGTAGATGAATGTGAAAACGCCTTCCCACACACAGTGCACTTGAAGGGTTTCTCTCCCGTGTGTGTTCTCTGGTGCTCTGTCAAATTTCCAGTCCGGTCCGTGCTGTATGCACACCGGTCGCATTGTTGACTTGCCCTACCGAGCTGCGCTGAGTGCATTTGCTCCATCAGACCAATTCTGCAGAGGAAGCGTCAGCTGCAGACAGAAAAAAATAATATCCACACTATCTACACTTCAGTATCGATGCACAGAGGAAAGTATATACACACAGTAACACGTGACTTACACGTCTATACTTATTCACATATTCATGATATAGTGGAAAAGTGTCCCAAATTCATCACACGGACTGTTATGGCACACAATGAGAGGGCAAATGGTTATAAACATGCCTGGAAGCCCTCGTATCTTCAAAATGAATGTTCACCAAAAACTCCGAGCACACAATTTCAGCTGTCTGGCTACAAAAGGAATATTTATGAGAGCTAAATTCAGCTGACATAGCAAAGGGTGTTGAAAACAATATTATTTGTGTTAGGCAGAAATGCATAAATTAACGTTCAATCGCAACTTAGAGGTGTGAATCCAGGCTCAGATGTCCTTGAATGCTGGGATGAACAGTTCCCACTTCAGCTGAATGTGTGTGCTGTGTTCACCTCCTGTTTCCATTATTATAAAGAGTTCCAGAGGAAAACAAAAATAAACTACTGTTATGATAAAACCTCCGTGTTCGACAGAGTTAATAGACGTTACTGCAAACACAAACTGTACACTGTCACTGGGTAAACAGGCGGTGGCGTGTCTAGAATCATGCCTGGCCACCTTCATCTGCTCAGCATTAATGCTTCCTCACTGCACCAAGTAATTAATTGAGGATCAACGAACATAGCCGAGGCTAACTGGAGTTTGCGTGTCTCTCTCCGTGGTGAGATGTTAACTACCTCACCTGGTATACAGGAAGTCGTGGGTTCGATCCCGACCCTGACACCTGCTGTATATTTGGAGTTTGCGCGTCTCTACGCTGAGTGTCTTTGACCGATAGACATTGACACACGTATTCTTGTTTCTTTCAGTAAAGTTACGTAGATAGAAAATAACAATAACAGATAATAGAATTACATTAAATAAAGACCATTTGTGTTGCGATCAAAACGACGTGAGTTTTTTTGCTTTATTCACAATTATTTATTTATTGTATTGCTATTTTTATTTAATTTTCTATCTACGTGACTTTACCGAAAGAACCAAGAATATTAATTCCTGCAGTCACCAAAGTTTTCAGTCAAAACATTCACACACGTTGACAAAGCCTCACCTTGTGTTGTTGTGGGCAGGTCGCTTCTGATAACAAGAGTGGTATAGCAGCTCAAGCGGGCTTGGCCTGCTAACAAAAGAACGAAAATCAAAACTGCGTGAATATTTACAATAAAACAAAGTTACAAAGTGGCGAGCCGGGTGAAGACAAATTAAACTTAAGCGAGATAATTAAAGTGAACGCAATCAGGCGAGGGCAGGAGGCAGGGCCCCGCGTGGCTAGGCCCCGCGTTGTAAAGTTCCAACCTGGACACTCCTCCACTTCGAGGTCTGCGGAGTACTTCGCCACCACCACCAGCGTGGCGATCTTCACGGCTGTGCTCACTTTGGTTCTGCTGCTATCGCAGCCAGTGGTGGAACTCCTCGGAGGATCTCGGCGTGGGGGTTCGAAGATCAACGGCTCCAACACCACCACCACCACCACCACCACGATCAACAACTACTCGGGACTCGTGAAGGACGTCTCTCCACCGGCAGCGGTCGCCACCTGGGGACCGATGTTCACCAGTGCCAGGACATAGTGGACAGCGTGCTCCCTGCTCTACTGCAGGCTATGGGTCAGCTGAGCGGCAGCTGCCAGGACATAGTGGACAGCGTGCTCCCTGTCCTGCTCCACGTCGTGCGTCAGCTGTACAGCGGCTGCAAGGAGGCCATCGGCTCCACCGTGCCGCTGAACACCCCGCACATCGCCGTGCGTCTCCGGCGTTTCGTACGTCGCAGAGTTGAGTGAGCAACATCCATCGTCGTCGTCGTCACCATCAGCCACGGTCAATCCACTAGCGGGTAGAGACCTCCCCCGTGCCGTCGCCACCTCCCACGATGCCGCTGTGCGGTGATCCACCCAGCGCCTGACACGTGGAGCAATTTCATTGCTTGATCTCCCGACTGGGCATCCTCTCGGATGACCCCCTTGCCGCCCATCGGCATCACTCGCCCCCTTCGCGCCCTCCACCGTCACCCTCAACTCTACTCGCGGTTAAATTTTGATTTAAAGCTTTTGTGATTGCAGTAATTCATATTCTTAGCTCTTCCGGTAAAGTCATGTTGAAGGGAAACAATAAAATAAATATATATAAAAATATAAATTCTCACGACGTTTCGACACACCGGAAGACGACCGTTTGTGTTATGGTCGAAACGTCATGAGAATTTTTATTGTTTTATATATATTTTATTATTTTGTTTCCCTTCAATGTGACTTTACCGAAAGAGCTAAGAATATCCACTCACGGTGTTTTCAACAGCCTGGTTGGGCACTGGAACGGTATCCCGGACAGTACCGGATTAAGCTCGTGCGGGTCCTGTGGCATATATTATAATGGTGCCCAAAATAAAATAAAAAACACAATTATTAAAACGCAAAGTTTACACATCTACCGGGTCTCCACTTGACTTTGGATTGTCTCGGAGGAAGTCCACCCACACCTCCACTTCCACAAACTGCTGGGAGTTGCCTCGCTCTGCCTCACAGTCAGAAATCTCCTCCTGCTTCACGTTGCCTCTGTCGATGTGAAGGTCCCATTTTGGAGTTGAATCTTCATCTTCACATTTCACCTTCACTCCTTTGCTCTTCACTTCTTCACATTTCACCATCACCTCTTCATGTTTCACCCCGATACCTTTAAAAGTGTCCAAGCTGGGATTTTCTTCTGGTTCTTGTTTCATGAGGGATGGGCTCATGGTGGCACTTTGACTTTCACAAGCTGATTTCAGACTCCACTCCTTGTGGATCTTCTGATGCTTCTGTGTTCTCTGGTGTACTTGAAGTTGTTGTTGCTGTGCAAACGTTATCCCGCACGGAGTGCACCTGAAGGGTTTCTCTCCTGTGTGTGTTCTCTGGTGTACTACAAGAGTAGATGGATGTGCAAACGCCTTCACGCACATACTGCACTTGAAGGGTTTCTCTCCCGTGTGTGTTCTCTGGTGTTCTACAAGAAGAGATGAACGTGGAAACGCCTTCATGCACACACTGCACTTGAAGGGTTTCTCTCCCGTGTGTGTTCTCTGGTGTGCTACAAGAGTAGATGAATGTGAAAACGCCTTCATGCACACACTGCACTTGAAGGGTTTCTCTCCCGTGTGTGTTCTCTGGTGTGCTACAAGAGTAGATGAATGTGAAAACGCCTTCCCACACACAGTGCACTTGAAGGGTTTCTCTCCCGTGTGTGTTCTCTGGTGCTCTGTCAAATTTCCAGTCCGGTCCGTGCTGTATGCACACCGGTCGCATTGTTGACTTGCCCTACCAAGCTGCGCTGAGTGCATTTGCTCCATCAGACCAATTCTGCAGAGGAAGCGTCAGCTGCAGACAGAAAAAAATAATATCCACACTATCTACACTTCAGTATCGATGCACAGAGGAAAGCATATACACACAGTAACACGTGACTTACACGTCTATACTTATTCACATATTCATGATATAGTGGAAAAGTGTCCCAAATTCATCACACGGACTGTTATGGCACACAATGAGAGGGCAAATGGTTATAAACATGCCTGGAAGCCCTCGCATCTTCAAAATGAACGTTCACCAAAAACTCCGAGCACACAATTTCAGCTCTCTGGCTACAAAAGGAATATTTATGAGAGCTAAATTCAGCTGACATAGCAAAGGGTGTTGAAAACAATATTATTTGTGTTAGGCAGAAATGCATAAATTAACGTTCAATCGCAACTTAGAGGTGTGAATCCAGGCTCAGATGTCCTTGAATGCTGGGATGAACAGTTCCCACTTCAGCTGAATGTGTGTGCTGTGTTCACCTCCTGTTTCCATTATTATAAAGAGTTCCAGAGGAAAACAAAAATAAACTACTGTTATGATAAAACCTCCGTGTTCGACAGAGTTAATAGACGTTACTGCAAACACAAACTGTACACTGTCACTGGGTAAACAGGCGGTGGCGTGTCTAGAATCATGCCTGGCCACCTTCATCTGCTCAGCATTAATGCTTCCTCACTGCACCAAGTAATTAATTGAGGATCAACGAACATAGCCGAGGCTAACTGGAGTTTGCGTGTCTCTCTCCGTGGTGAGATGTTAACTACCTCACCTGGTATACAGGAAGTCGTGGGTTCGATCCCGACCCTGACACCTGCTGTATATTTGGAGTTTGCGCGTCTCTCCGCTGAATGTCTTTGACCGATAGACATTGACACACGTATTCTTGTTTCTTTCAGTAAAGTTACGTAGATAGAAAATAACAATAACAGATAATAGAATTACATTAAATAAAGACCATTTGTGTTGCGATCAAAACGACGTGAGTTTTTTTGCTTTATTCACAATTATTTATTTATTGTATTGCTATTTTTATTTAATTTTCTATCTACGTGACTTTACCGAAAGAACCAAGAATATTAATTCCTGCAGTCACCAAAGTTTTCAGTCAAAACATTCACACACGTTGACAAAGCCTCACCTTGTGTTGTTGTGGGCAGGTCGCTTCTGATAACAAGAGTGGTATAGCAGCTCAAGCGGGCTTGGCCTGCTAACAAAAGAACGAAAATCAAAACTGCGTGAATATTTACAATAAAACAAAGTTACAAAGTGGCGAGCCGGGTGAAGACAAATTAAACTTAAGCGAGATAATTAAAGTGAACGCAATCAGGCGAGGGCAGGAGGCAGGGCCCCGCGTGGCTAGGCCCCGCGTTGTAAAGTTCCAACCTGGACATCGATTCCAATGCTCGCTGCTACTCAACTGACATCCCTACGAGAGAGAGCGAGGCTCTACCTTGGTTAACAACAACAACCACCACCACAACCACCACCACCACGACAACCACAACAACCACAATCGCAATGATAATTTCTCACCTCGGATTTCAGTGCAGGAAGCGATAGTTTCCTGCTACCTCGTGACGTCACCCGGCAGCAGGTGACATGACGTCACATCTGGGGTACGAAACACGCTCCTCCCACAATGAGCCGCTCCGTAACTGAATAAATTAGAGAATGAATAAATTATGTTAATGTAACATGTCCCATATGTCGTGGGCAATGAACCCGTCGCAATAAACTCGTGACGGCTTTAACGAACACATTATGCTAATGAGCCGCCAGTCACTGGGCGTAGCTTTGCCCAAATAAGGATTGGCACTGGAACGCAATCGGCAGTGACCCAAGCGGAGGTGACGTCACGCTCAAGAGCGCGGTGGAATACCTTGGTGACATGACGTCACTAGCAAGGTACACCTCACCCTGGCGTTTCACGCCGATGAGGTAATGCAGAGTGGTGACGTCACAGAGCGGGGTTGGAGTTTAAGTTGATTTAGATTCATTTTACATTGTTCCCTCCCTTGGGTGTGTGGGCTCAGCTACAACAACGTGGACATTATTGTGTATACACTGTGTGTGTGTGTACACTGTGTGTGTATACACTGTGTGTCTGTGTATACTGTGTGTGTGTGTACTGTGTGTGTGTACACTGTGTGTGTGTACACTATGTGTGTACACTGTGTGTGTGTACAGTGTGTGTGTGTGTACACTGTGTGTGCACTGTGTGTGTGTACAGTGTGTGTGTGTGTACACTTCTAGATTTAAAGCTTTCGTGACTGCAAGGATCCATACTCTTTGGTTCAAAGGGTAAAGTCACGTAGGTCAAAGATGTTGTACTGTCCCCTGACGATATCCTTGTCAGCTTCGATGTGGTCTCTTTGTTCACCAAGGTCCCAGTACCTGATACCATTGAAATAATTGAAAATTTGGTCCAACATGGACTAGACCCCGACACACCTGCACTGGTTAGGCACTGCCTCAACAATACCTACTTTACTTGGAATGGCTCCTACAAACAAAATGAGGGTACCCCCATGGGATCCCCCTTATCACCAGTGATAGCCAATATTTTCATGGAGAAATTTGAATCAGACGCCATCCAGACTTCCACCCTCAGACCTTCCCTGTGGAAGAGATATGTGGATGACACTTTCGTCATTTGGCCACATGGCCTCCCAGCTTTGAACCTTTTCCTACACCACATCAATTCCAAACATCCCGCCATCAAATTCACCATGGAAGTGGAGAAAGATGGCAAGCTACCATTCTTAGATGTTCTGTTTGAGAGGAGACCTGATGGCTCATTGGGGCATTCTGTCTACAGGAAACCCACCCACACAGATTCCTACTTGAAACCTGATTTCCACCACCACCCAGCCCAAAATAATTCTCTCATCAAAACTTTATACCATAAGGCTCATTGCATTTCGGACGAACACCACCTGACCAGTGAATTAAAACATGTACACCTGGCCCTCAAAAGGAATGGTTACTCTGACCGTATCATCCGCCAAGCTGTTTCTCCCTCCATACAGAAACAACAACTTGATACTCCGGTCAAAACCATCACACTACCATATATAGCAGGCGTTACTAAAAAGATTTCCAAAATTCTAAACAAACACAAGATCCAGGTCCGGTTCAATACAGTACACAAAATTCGTGATCTGATCCCATCCGTGAAGGATGTCATTCCTGACTTACAGTACCCCGGGGTTTACAAATTGAGTTGTACCTGCGGTGATTGCTATATCGGGGAGACAAAGCGACATGTCTCTGACCGAATCCGCGAGCACAAATCAGATTTGAAACACGGCAAAACGAATTCTTCTGCCGTGGCTGATCACTGTTACAACGCTGTGGGTGATCACGATATCATTTTCTCCGATACCAAGGTTCTTTGCAAACCCACGGGTTTTTATCAGAGATTTGTTCACGAGGCAATTCAGATCTACAAACACAGACACAATTTCAACCGAGATGGTTTCAAATTTAGCAACCATTGGAAAGATGTTCTAAATCGAACTAAACATTAAACTAATTTCAATGGTACAGTATATTTTTCAAGTAGTGGTACCCCAAACTTTCGCAGCTCTTATAAATTCCCTTTTCACACCATCAATAGGTAAACTCTCCCCCCCCCCCCCCTCCCGCGCCAAACGGCAAGTCCACCGGCACGTACAACACCTCTTTTCTAAAATCGGCCAATCAAATGCTAATTTTTATGCTAATTTCTTTGTCAGGACACCATGTTTGCTCGCACAAAGTTTAAAGGTCCGCGGTCTGAGCGTGGTTGTGTTTCGCTAAATTCTCCTGTTTGATTTGTACTAGGTGCCTCAGTGAATGTATATGCTCTGACTTTAACATAGCTATTTCTGTGACCAGTTACAAGCTAATCATTCAGCTATTTCAATGCTAAATTCTATGCTAATTCCTTTGTCAAGGGGTGCCTCTGCGGATGTGTATACTTTAACTTATCTATTTCAATGAGCCATTTCAATGCTAAATTATATGCTAATTCCTTTGTCAAGGTGCTTTGTTTCTTCTCACACAGCTTAAAGGTCGTGATCTGCGCGTGGCTTTTTCCACTCCAGCGCTGTCCTCCAGACAGTCTCGTCCCTTCACCTGATGAAGGCCGCTTGTGTTGTGGCCGAAACGTCGTGATTTTTGTTATTTTATTTTTTACCTACGTGACTTTACCCAATAGAAGCAAAGCGTATGGATCCTAGCAGTCACGAAAGCTTTAAATCTAGAATAGAAATGTAATGCAATACAACACAGAGAGTCGGCCAACATAAGAGTCAACACCCCACCTTGTTGATAACGTTCTTCCAAAGATTGCTCAATTTGAAAGAGAGACAAAACACAGACAAGGAGACACACAGACAGAGAGAGATAGAACACAGAGACACACAGAGAGAGATACACACATACAGTGAGGGAAAAAAGTATTTGATCCCCTGCTGATTTTGTACGTTTGCCCAATGACAAAGAAATGATCAGTCTATAATTTTAATGGAAGGTTTATTTGAACAGTGAGAGACAGAATAACAACAAAAAAATCCAGATAAACGCATGTCAAAAATGTTATAAATTTATTTGCATTTTAATGAGGGAAAAAAGTATTTGACCCCTCTGCAAAACATGACTTAGTACTTGGTGGCAAAACCTTTGTTGGCAATCACAGAGGTCAGACGTTTCTTATAGTTGGCCACCAGGTTTGCACACATCTCAGGAGGGATTTTGTCCCACTCCTCTTTGCAGATCTTCTCCAAGTCATTAAGGTTTCGATGCTGACGTTTGTCAACTCGAACCTTCAGCTCCCTCCAGATTTCCTATGGGATTAAGGTCTGGAGACTGGCTAGGCAACCCCAGGACCTTAATGTGCTTCTTCTTGAGCCACTCCTTTGTTGCCTTGGCTGTGTGTTTTGGGTCATTGTCATGCTGGAATACCCATCCACCATCCATTTTCAATGCCCTGGCTGAGGGAAGGAGGTTCTCACCCAAGATTTGACGGTACATGGCCCCGTCCATCGTCCCTTTGATGCGGTGAAGTTGTCCTGTCCCCTTAGCAGAAAAACACCCCAAAGCATGTTTCCACCTCCATGTTTGACGGTGGGGATGGTGTTCTTGGGGTCATAGGCAGCATTCCTCCTCCTCCAAACACGGCGAGTTGAGTTGATGCCAAAGACCTCCATTTTGGTCTAATCCGACCAAAACACTTTCACCCAGTTGTCCTCTGAATCATTCAGATGTTCATTGGCAAACTTTAGACGGGCATATATATGTGCTTTCTTGAGCAGGGGAACCTTGCAGGCGCTGCAGGATTTCAGTCCTTCACGGTGAAGTGTGTTATCAATTGTTTTCTTGGTGACTATGGTCCCAGCTGCCTTGAGATCATTGACAAGATCCACCCGTGTAGTTCTGGGCTGATTCCTCACCGTTCTCATGATCATTGCAACTCCCCGAGGCGAGATCTTGCATGGAGCCCCAGGCCGAAGGAGATTGACAGTTTTTTTGCGTTTCTTCCATTTGCGAATAATCGCACCAACTGTTGTCACCTTCTCACCAAGCTGCTTGGCAATGGTCTTGTGGCCCATTCCAGCCTTGTGTAGGTCTACAATCTTGTCCCTGACATCCTTGGAGAGCTCTTTGGTCTTGGCCATGGTGGAGAGTTTGGGATCTGATTGATTGATTGCTTCTGTGGACAGGTGTCTTTCATACAGGTAACAAGCTGAGATTAGGAGCACTCCCTTTACGAGTGTGCTCCTAATCTCAGCTCGTTACCTGTATAAAAGACACCTGGGAGCCAGAAATCTTTCTGATTGAGAGGGGGTCAAATACTTATTTCCCTCATTAAAATGCGAATCATTTTATATTTTGACATGCGTTTCTCTGGATGTTCTTGTTGTTATTCTGTCTCTCACTGTTCAAATAAACCTAACATTAAAATTATAGACTGATCATTTCCTTGTCAGTAGGCAAACGTACAAAATCAGCAGGGGATCAAATACTTTTCTCCCTCACTGTAGGCACACAGAGAAACAACGCCTCTGTGTCGAGGCCTTAAATAGAGAGAGAGGGGTGCAGAGAGAGAGAGGGGAGGGGTTTAGAGAAATCCGCGAGTCAATGCAAGGCCGTAGCCATGGAGTCAACATTGGGGGGGGAACAAATCTACCAGGGGCTCTGGGGTCTCCCCCCCCCAGAAAGAAAATCTAAATTTGAAAACTAATTTTTAAAATATTGAAAAATTTCACTAACACATGGGATGGAATTTGTATTATTTGATACGATATTGTATAATATTGTATTGTATTACATTGCTCTGTTGTTTATTTTTTAACTTTTCTTGTTTCATAGTATGTAATGGCAGAGATTAGGGATTCATAAAGTACAACGCAATCATACAAACACAAATCTACACATTGTTACATGAAGACAAGTCCACATTTTGTGGCCAAGGTTTAGCAAATTGTTTTTATTAACATAGCATAGCAATTATTATTTTAAATAATATTTTTATAGCAATAAATTGGGGGAGACATTTTGAGCATGTTTGATTATTGTGGGGGGATATGTCCCCCACCAATATATATTATAATTATTATAATATATTATAATTACGGCCTTGTGTCAATGAGAGATTTGGAACTTTGGTGACTGCAGGAAATAATAATAACACGAGTACACGCAGAGAGAGAGAAAGCACACTTATATTCTTGGTTCTTTCGGTAAAGTCACCACGTAGAAGGGGAAACAATAAAATAATTAAAATATTAAACAATAAAATTCTCACGACGTTTCGACTGCAACACAAGCAATCATCATTAGGTGTGAAAACCACAGCAAGAAACCACAGCAAGAAAATGTTCTTGCTGTGGTTTTCACACCTGATGATGATTGCTCGTCTTGCAGTCGAAACGTCGTGAGAATTTTATTGTTTGATATTTTTATTATTTTATTGTTTCCCTTCTACGTGGTGGTGACTTTACCAAAAGAACCAAGAATATGAATCCCTGCAGTCAAGAAAGCTTTAAATCAAAAGCACACTTAATCAAAGAAACTGAGTAAAATTTTTGAAATGTAATGCAATGCAACACAGAGAGTCGATCAACACACAATAAACGCATAGCCTGGTAGATTACTTTCTTACAAAGATTGCTCAACTAAGCGAGATAATTGAAGCAAACGCGATCAGGCGAGGGCAGGAGGCAAGGCCCCGCGTGGCTAGGCCCCGCGTTGTAAAGTTCCAACCTGGACATCGATTCCCATGCTCGCTGCTACTCAACTGACATCCCTGAGAGAGAGAGCGAGGCTCTACCTTGGTAAACAACAACCACCACCACAACAACCACCACAACAACCACGACCACCAACACGATAATAATTTCTCACCTCGGATTTCAGTGGAAGAGCGAAACGAACGCTCCCTGTTACCTCGTGACGTCGCGCGGCAGCAGGTGATATGACGTCACGTCCGGGGTACAAGACACTCCCCTAGCACGAGCGGCTCCGTAACTGAATAAAATTATGTTAATGAGCTCGGGCCATATGTCGAGGGATGGGGGCGTGGGTGCTGAACCCGTCCCAATCAACTCGCGACGGCTTTCACGAACTCATTATGTTAATGAGCCGCCAGTCACTGGGCGTAGCTTTGCCCAAATAAGGAATGTACAGGAACAGATATCGGCAGTGACCAAGCAGAGGTGACGTCACGATCAAGGGCGCGGTGGACGGGGGTGGGGTGAATACCTTGGTGACATGACGTCACTAGCGAGGCACACCTCCCAACGGCGTTTCACACCGATGAGGTCATGCTGAGTGGTGACGTCACAAGCAGGGATGGAGTTTAAGTTGATTTAGATACATTTTCCATTGCTCCATCTCTTGAACAGAGACCCTTGCGTGCGTGAGCTCAGCAACTACAACGTGGACATTACTGTGTGTACACGCTGTTTCTGTGTGTACACACTGTTTCTGTGTGTACACTGTGTACAGACTGTGTGTGTACACAGACTGTGTGTGTACACACACACAGTCTGTACACACAGAAACAGTGTGTACACAGTTTTTGTGTGTACACACTGTTTGTGTGTACACACTATGTGTGTACACACAAACAGTGTGTACACACATAGTGCACACACTATGTGTGTACACTATGTGTATACACTGTGTGTGTGTACACTGTGTATACACACTGTGTGTATACACTGTGTGTGTACACTGTGTATATACTGTCTACACTGTGTGTGTGTACACTGTGTGTACAGTGTGTTGTGTGTACACTGTGTGTACACACTGTGTGTGCCTGTATCTCTGTGTGTGCCTGTGTCTCTGTGTGTGTGCCTGTGTGTGACACCTGATAATGATTGCTTCTGTTGCAGTCAAAACGTCGTGAGAATTTAATTGTTTTATATTTTTATTATTTTATTGTTTCCCTTCTACGTGACTTTACCGAAAGAACCAAGAATAAATATCAGCTCTATGTTTTCAAGTAAATACATTTTGGGTAGTGAATAAATTATAGTCTTAATAAGCTACACATGACGAATTGTAGGCAATTATAGTTATAATCAAAGACATTTTTAAACAATCACGTGGTCCCTGTAGTCACCGTTAGAGACACAAAATCTGCTTGAAAACAGTTTATCAACATATATGAATACATTGATTCGAATAAGCAGAGATAATTTCCTATTTATGGCATGCCAGCTATGTGTCAGTTTTCGATATCAACATCACCTTATAAAAGAAAAACATTAAAAAAATAAGTGCACAACTTTATCCGTGATGAACGCTGCACTTTCCGTCATTTTCATGCAGGGGGCGCTGTAAACCTACACGCACCCCCTGCATGCGAACGACGGACGCGCAGGGACAGACGCTCGATTACGTTGGAATCGATCTGCAGACGACCAGCAGCTCCGTGTCGCCTTATCTCGATCCCGCGATCCCTTACCAGGTGAAAGTCCGCATCGAACCGAACCCCCAGCAAGGCCATTGTCTACTTAACGAGGGAAAATTCACGCGAAATGTCCTTTTCAACGAAGTCTTCCAGATGTAAATTGATACAAGCTTTTAATGAAGAAATAAAATAATCTAATTCAAAACACAACACAATTGAAAGATGTTTCATTTTAAAACTTCAAAACGGAGCACGGGGCGCTTGCGTGAATGCGTCCTTCGTGTGCCGTAAATGTTGTGACTTTCCTGGCCGAAGGCCCTAAAATGCTTGGACCCTTATTGGTGCACAGCATCTCAACAACAGCAGTGGGGTTTGCTTCAACCGATAGATACGAACATCCAGACGTGAATCAGCAAAGGGCATTTATAGCCCTAGTTAGACAAAATCGACGTCAACACGTAACACAAAACTACAATTCGTGTTGTAGAGAATGTACCTCCTCCTATACGTGTAACTTGTAAGTGGTATGCCTTGTAACTGATGAATGATCCGAGCGTGCTCCCTATTTCAAAGACAATGAGTTGCTTCAGAGGCCGACGTTTCGTGAAACACAAAAATACCCTTTGACCTGTATCACAAGAACAACGGGTCTCACCTGAGTTCTCTGTACAGGTTACTTCCAAAACACACACACGCACTTTGTCCTAACATCACTTATTCAATGTTTGACCCTCAGACAAAATGTTACATGCACACGCACAATCAGACAAGTATTCATTCTAAATTATTGACAGGCATTTTAACAAAATTGAATTACTGCAGTGAAATATACTGCATCACGTTACATCGCATTAACAAGAAGCTATTTTTAAAAAATATGCGCCGTCTACTTAACAGTGTATGTACAACGTACTATTGCCATTTGCACGCTGGCGTCTCGGTCAAAATTGATAACATTCTAAACATTACCTACAAAGTCACGTAGAAGGGAAATAATAAGATAATAAAATAATCAAATAAAATTCTCACGACGTTTCGGCTTCTTGCGAGCGTCGTGAGAATTTTATTTCGTTTCATTTTTATTATGTTACTTCCCTTCTACGTGACTTTACCGAAAGAACCAAGAAGATGAATCCCTGCAGTCACGAAAGCTTTAAATCGAAAAATTACCTACAAACTACACAGCTAAGATGCCACATCAACCAACGCCCCCTACTGACAGGCTCTTGTTCACATGCAGGCCGGTGCAGGGCCACCACCTTGTGCCACACAGGGGCAGCTGCTACTTGGGGATGCTCTTCGAGTGTCTGAAACGAGATACAAAACTCTGAGTTGCTGAGACAATCTTGATTTGAAGTTTGTGACTGCAGGGATCCATACTCCTTGGTTCTTTCGGTAAAGTCACGTAGAGGCGATTAAGCAGGCACTATATAAATGCAATTGATAAAATAGTGAATGCTTGGGAGCTTATTGGTGCTCGCTCCTGGTTAGAGATCAACCCAACCCACAGGTCCACAAAGACTGGCCGCTCTTACCATGTAGGTTGAACCTAGGAGCTGAGTGTTCAACTTCACATTCTAGTCATTAAAGGCCTGTGACAAAGGTGCATCTATTGTAGCGACATCGTCTCTGGCTTACACATCTACCGGGTCTCCACTTGACGTTGTATTGTCTAGGAGTAATTCCACCCACACTTCCACAAACTGCTGGGATCCATACTCTTTGGTTCTATTCGATAAAGTCACGTAGGTAAAAAATAAAACAAAAAATCACGTTTCGGCCACAACACAAATGGCCTTTTTTGTTGTTTTATTTTTTACCTACGTGACTTTACCTAAGAGAACCAAATAGTATGGATCCTTGCAGTCACAAAAACTTCAAATCTAAAACTGCTGAGAGTTGCCTCACTCTGCCTCACAGTCAGAATTCTCCTCCTGCTTCACGTTGCCTCCATCGATGTGAAGGTCCCATTTTGGAGTTGAATCTTCATCTTCACATTTCACCTTCACTTCTTCCCTCTTCACCATCACTTCTTCACATTTCACCTTCACTTATTTCCTCTTCAGCCATCACCTCTTCATATTTCACCTCGATACCTTTAAAAGTGTCCACGCTGGGATTTTCTTCCGGTTCGTGTTTCATGAGGGATGGGCTCATGGTGGCACTTTGACTTTCACAAGCTGATTTCAGACTCCACTCCTTGTGGATCTTCTGATGCTTCTGTGTTTTCCGGTGTTCTATAAGATGTGGTGACTGTGCAAACGCCTTCCTGCACAGAGTGCACCTGAAGGGTTTCTCTCCCGTGTGTGTTCTCTGGTGTATTACAAGAGCAGGTGACCGTGAAAATGCTTTCCCACAAACACTGCACTTGAAGGGTTTCTCTCCCGTGTGTGTTCTCTGGTGTGCTACAAGAGTAGATGAATGTGCAAACGCCTTCTCACACACATTGCACTTGAAGGGTTTCTCTCCTGTGTGAGTTCTCTGGTGCCGTATCAAATCTCCAGTACGATCCGTGCTGTATGCACACTGGTCGCATTGGAGCCTTGTCCTACCGAGCTGCGCTGACTGCCTTTGCTCCATCAGACCAATTCTGCGGAGGAAGCGTCAGAGGAAGCGTCAGCTGCAGACAGAAAAAAATATCCACACCATCTACATGACAGTATCGAGGCACAGAGGAATGCATATATAGTCACATGTGACTTACACGTCTATACTTATTCATATATTCAGGATGTAGAAAAAACGTTTCCCAAATTCATCACAGGGCTGTTATGGCACACAATGAGAGGGCAAATGGTCATAAACATGCCTGGAAGCCCTCGTATCTTCAAAATGAATGTTCATCAAAAACTCCGAGCACACAAATTCAGCTGTCTGGCTTCAAAAGGAATATTTATGAGAGCTAAATTCAGCTGACATAGCAAAGGGTGTTGAAAACAATACTATTTGTGTTATGCAGAAATTCATAAATTAATGTTCAATTGCAACTTAGAGGTGTGAATCCAGGCTCAGATGTCCTTGAATGCTGGGATGAACAGTTCCGACTTCCGCTGCATGTGCGTGCTGTGTAAACTCCCTGTTTCCATTCTTATAAAGAGTTCCAGAGGAAAACAAAAGTAAACTACTGTTATGATATAACCTCCGTGTTCAACAGAGTTAATAGATGTTACTGCAAACACAAACTGTACACTGTCACTGAGTAAACAGGCGGTGACGTGTCTAGAATCATGCCTGGCCACCTTCATCTGCTTGGCATGAATGCTTCCTTACTCCACCAAGTAATTAATTGAGGATCAACGAACACAGCCGAGGCTAACTGGAGTTTGCGTGTCTCTCTCCGTGGTGAGATGTTAACTACCTCACCTGGTATACAGGAAGTCGTGGGTTCGATCCCGACCCTGACGCCTGCTGAATATTTGGAGTTTGCGTGTCTCTCCGTATAGCGTCTCTGACCGATAGACATTGACACACGTATTCTTGTTGATTTCGGTAAAGTTACGTAGATAGAAAATAACAATAACTGATAATACAACTACATTAAATAAAGACTACTTGTGTTGCGATCAAAACGACGTCAGTTTTTTTAGCTTTATTTACAATTTTTTAAATTATTTTTATTATCTGTTATTTTTATTTAATTTTCTATCTACGTGACTTTACCGAAAGAACCCATTATATTAATTCCTACAGTCACCAAAGTTTTAAGTCAAAACATTCACACACGTTGACAAAGCCTCACCTTGTGTTGTTGTGGGCAGGTCGCTTCTGATAACAAGAGCGGTATAGCAGCTCAAGCGGGCTTGGCCTGGTGAAAAAAATAAAAACTGCGTGAATATTTACAATAAAACAAAGTTACAAAGTGGCGAGCCGGGTGAAGACAAATTGAACTTAAGCGAGATAATTAAAGTGAATGCAATCAGGCGAGGGCAGGAGGCAAGGCCCTGCGTGGCTAGGCCCCGCGTTGTAAAGTTCCAACCTGAACATCGATTCCCATGCTCGTTGCTACTCAACTGACATCCCTACGAGAGAGAGAGGCTCTACCTTGGTAAACAACAACAAAGACCACCACCAGCACCACCATGAGAATTTCTCACCTCGGATTTCAGTGCAAGCGTGGATCGGCAGCCTCCTGTTACCTCGCGACGTCACGCGGGTAAGCAGGTAACGTGACGTCACTTCCGGGGTAAGAGACACGCCCCTCCCATGAGCAGCTCTGTAACTGCATAAATTATGTTAATGTTAACTGGCCATATGTCGAGGGATGGGGCGTGGCTGCTTAACCCGACGGCCTCAACGGATAGATTATGTTAATGAACCGCCGTCACTGGGCGTAGCTTTGCCCAAATCAGGATTGCCACTGGATTGATATGCAGTGACCGAAGGGGAGGTGACGTCACGCTCAAGAGCGCCGTGGACGGGGTTGGGGGAATGTGAATACCTTGGTGACATGACGTCACTAGCGAGGTACACCTCCCGCTGGCACTTCATGCCGATGAGGTCATGCTGAGTGGTGACGTCACAGAGCGGGGATGGAGTTTAAGTTGATTTAGATTCATTTTCCATTGCCCCCTCTCTTGGGTGCGTGAACTCAGCAACAACAACGTGGACATTATTGTGTGTACGTACACACTGTGTGTGTGTGTGTAGTGTACGTACACACACACACATTTGAGGCTGAGTCGACCTAGGGGAGGCCCAGAACCGGTTCAAATAATCGTCACTGGGTGTTGGCTGTGAGTGGGAATCAAACTCGGGTCGTTATGTTCGTAGTACAGTGCACTAACCGCTAGACTACCACCACACACGTTACATACACACACGTTACACACACACAGTACACACACAGTACACATACACACACGTTACACACACACACGTTACACACACACAGTACACACACAGTACACACACATACACGTTACACACACACACACAGTACACACACACAGTACACACACACGTTACACACACACAGTACACACACACACGCACGGTACACACACATGCACGTTACACACACACAGTACACACACACACAGTACAGACACGCACGGTACACACACACAGTACACACACACAGTACACACACACACGGTACACACACACAGTACACACACACACACAGTACACACATACAGTACACACACACGCACAGTACACACACACGCACAGTACACACACACGGTGCACACACACACGCACAGTACACACACACACTCACAGTACACACGCACAGTACACACACACACACACGGTACACACACACGCACAGTACACACACACACAGTACACACACAGTACACACACACAGTACACACACACGCACGGTACACACGCACAGTACACACACGCACAGTACACACACACACGCACGCAGTACACACACACACGGTGCACACACACGCACGGTACACACGCACGGTACACACACACACAACACACACAGTACACACACACACGGTGCACACACACACAGTACACACACACAGTACACACACATGCACAGTACACACACAGTACACACACACGCATAGTACACACACACACAGTACACACACACAGTACACACACGCACGGGACACACACACAGTACACACACGTACGCACGGCACGCCCACACTCCTTCAGTTACGTGACTAAGGTTGACGTGCCGCCCCATCTCCCGAGGTGACCTCTTGGCTCTCTCGTCTCTCCTCGACACGTAGATTCATTTCTTACTCTTACCTAGAAACGTCATTGTCTGTCTGTGTCTGTGGACGCAACTTGCGAGGAATTGTACTCACACACTGTGGGGTTTACGTTTCAAATAAAGTGCCCAGATACCACGCGATAAGCCCCGTGGTGAGCCAGTGCTATTCGTAGTTCCAATCCGTCAACATGAAAGTAGTTAAATTAACAATTTATTACTAATCTCCATATATCAAAGGCAAAGTTGTGAATGTGTGTCTGTTCAAAATGTTTAGCGTACTTCCCGACACGCACCAAGCTTGAAATTTGCCATGTGGGTAATTTCCAGACTGTACACCATGCAAACATTATAAAAATACACTTTTGTATATTTTTTGGGGGGGGGGGGGGGGCGCGCAATAATGGATAAGCATGAAAACACCAAGATACATAGGACTTACTTTAATTAGAATCTTGGAATTGATTGTGTACATGTTGAAATTGGTAAATTTGCATTTTGAGCACACTGCTGTTTTAATAAATGTTCATGATTCTGAGAATATAAGTGTAATTCTGAGCATCATAATGACCATATTGGAATTGTCATCGTGAATGGGGGTACAATGATTTTTATAATAGGAATGCGGTTTTGAGCATGACTATTGATATTTCGGACTCATTTATGACAATAGATTGATGATTAAATTGCGATTTTGTTTTCCTCATCAATTAGGATACTGTTAATGATGCGCATGCCCATAATTTGTTGAAATTACTAGAAATGCAAGTTGTGTATACTCTCCAACCCCATTCCTCTACCTACCCATTCCCTTGACGGGCTCCGTGCCCACTTAAACCCATGGGGATGGCGGTGATGATTCCACCTCTCGCTGTAACAATCAAAGCACCTCCAACTTCTGAATGCAAAGGTGCTCGGTTGGTGCAACGCCAAAACACATCGTCAACGCCGCTCCCAAGCCCGCCCTACGTTAGTTACATCGCTAGAATCAACAAAATAAAAAGTTCCACAGAGAAAACTAAAATGACATTACGCAATCCCCAAAGTCGCACGCGGTAGGCTACACGACTCGGAGGACAGCGTCAGACTTCAAGACTTGCATCGCCATCATCATTCTTCCTCTCCACAAGTCATCGCACGTCAATATTCAACAAGCTGCACACACGTGCAAGTCACCTCTCGACCCCCACCACCTGCACAGTTAACGCGATCAGACCCGGGGGTCAAATTAAAATTGTGTCGTCTTTGGTGACGTATTGCAATCGGTGTAATTTTAATGATGTACGTACAGCAACTGCTGTCGATGTACGTACATCGAATTATATCATTGACAACGGGGTCCGCTTTTGCGATATCTGCGTGCGGTCTTTTAATTATATAGATACGTAGTCAGTTCATTAGTAGGGGGTTCCTCTATAAGGAATTGTAATTGTAAAATGTATTACTTAATAATACGCTTCCAGGCCGCACTTAGCTTGTAGCGGTCAGAGCAGTTAAAATGACTGTACATGTAAAATAAATTTGATTAAAACATTTAATTTAATTTAACGTAGGTATAAAATAAATGTAATGTAAATTAAATAAATGTAATTCATTAAAAAAGTATTAAATAAAGTAATTTAATTTATTAAAAATTTAATTTAACGTAGGTATAAAATAAAATTTATTTAAATAAAATAATGTAATTCATTAAAAAAATTAAATTAAACGTAGGTATTAAATAAAATAAATGTAATTTAAATAAAATAAATTTAATTTATTTAAAATTTAACTTAACGTAGTTATAAAATAAAATTAACTTAAATAAATTAAATTTATAAAAAAATTCAATTTAATTTTACGTAGGTATGAAATAAAATAAATTTAAATAAAATTTTATTTATTACAAAATTAAATTAAATTTAACGTAGGTATAACATAAAATAAATTTAATTTAAATTATAAAAAATGTTCATTCATAAAAAAATACGTAGGTATAAAATAAGTTTCAATCAACTTAATTAAAAATTTAAATTAAATTTAACGTAGGTATAAAATAAAATGTAATTAAATTAAATAATGAATAAATTTTATTTTCTACCTCCGTGACTTTACCGAAAGAAACAAAGAGTGTGGACCCACGTGACATCAAGGCTGTCCTAGTCTAGGCAAGGCCTCAGGGTGTACCGGGCCTTTCACAACAGCAGCAGCAACAACGGTTCTCTTGAGAAAATACTTTAAAAAAAAAGTCAACGTAGCTTACCTTGACACTCGCGAACTTTGAAGATTAAAATAATTAAAACAAAACTAAACACTCACACGCACATGGGCGCGTGCCAAAGTGGGGAGGGGGGAGGGCCAGCGATCCGATTGGTCGAGAGGCAAACCTGGGCGCGTCTCTGGCGGTGGTGCGCAGCGATTGGTCAACGGTTGTCCTATGCTAATTTTGGTATGCTAATTAGTTTTAATCTGTATGCTAATGTAGTTTATTTATCCATACTCATTAAGTTTAATGTTTATCCTAAATTAGTTAAAAATGTCTGCTCGTTTAGTTAACATTCTATGATAGTATCGTTATATTTTTCATGCTATAACAGCAGTGCATACTGGCTGTGGTGGTACCTGCTATGATTACAGCAGTGCATACTGACTGTGGTGGGACCTGCTAAGGTTACAGCAGGCATACTGACTAGTGGTACCTGCTATGATTACAGCAGTGCATACTGCTTATATGCTTTATCACGTGTCGTGAATGTGATAGTTTCATCCCAGAAATGGTGTCCTTGACTGGCCCAGAGCAGACATTTCACTTTGCCTTAGAACCTGAGGTGGCACAGCATTAGCAATTCCAAGTTCTTTATGTGACCAATAGCAACTAATTATGTGGCAAGCATTTGAAATTAGTGGGTTATGACGTACTGTACTTCACTCTTATCGACCATTAACATAAGTCTGTGTTACTGGCGTTGAGCTGCCTTGGCTGGTACCAACTTCTTTGACCACGTGGACCACGCGGATGAATGGTCTACGCGAGTCGAGCGACCGATGGAGAAGACCTATGGGGGCACGCGGCGGGAGACTCTCAGGCGAAATCGTGGAAGTCGCGTGACAGAGGCCACGAGTGGAGGATAGACGCATGCTGGCGAGACGTCGTCTTCAGTTTAATTTAAGTTTCATGTGTCAGGTGTAGAGCCCTGTGAGCCGTGCGGCCCTTGACTCGGGTGCAACCGCAACAAACAAAAACATGAACATATTCATGTTGTGGGTCACTGTTGACGATGTGGGTCCCTACTGACGAGGTGAGTGTCCATATTCATGTTGCGGGTCACTGTTGACGATGTGGGTCCCTGATGACGATTTAGGTCCGTGTTAACGATGTTAGCACTGAATTGGTCCTCGTCTAATAGCCTATATGTTCTACCATATGTAAACCCATAAGACAATAAATGTTACAATACATAGCATGTATAAGAATTCTAATTCATGTCAACCACCACTCACCCTCCCCTCGACTCACTCCCACGCTCAGCCCTCCACTAGGGTACCCCCCGCCCACACCGGTGGCAGAGGGCCTTGTTTGACCCAAGACACCTCTCCTTCTTTCCACAGAGCTACAAGTCAATCAGAGTCTAGTCATCCTACACATTGTCAGCAAGATGGATGAGGTGAGCTACGTCTGGCTGTGTGTGGCGCCGAGCGTGAAGATTTTCTCCTCTTCTGCAGCGTGCGTCCACGTCAACTTTCACCATCAAGCGCGCCCAGACTCCTCCACGGCTCCGCTGCCTCTCCTGCCCTCATCCTCCTCCTTCCGCTCCGTCCGATCGCCCCCCTCTCCTCCCGCCCCTTGCCGTCTCTCTTCACACGCGCACTCCGACCTCCCTCGCTTTCCACGTCAGGAGGTACGCCCGAGATCACTCGTCCTGCCCGCACCAACGGCTCACCCATCGTCTGGCCGCGTCTCCGTTCATGCAGGTAAGGGCACCATCACGGCGTAGCGGTTAGCGGCGCTGCGCCATTCTCGCTCACGGCCAATACCAGCGACAATTAGGGGCCGTCTGTGAATGACGTCATGCACCTAGAGGGGGGGGGGCGGGGTCAGACGTTTGTGACGATGTGACAAGGGGGGGGGGGGGTTGAGAAATGTGACGTCACATCAAATTACGCAACTTTAAATAAATATAAACGCGTTCTACTTAAATAGACTTTGTAATGTTTTCTACCGACAACATCAGAGTGCAGCGCCACATTAACAACGCACTACAATGACAACAATAGTTTAAAGCGATTTGAAGCATGTTTTATTTTGGGGGGGGGGGGCAGAGCTTTGTGACGTCATATTTGAGGGGGAGGGGTCTGACTTTGTGACGTCGTTTGACAATGGGGGCGGGGGGGGTCAAAAATCCTCTAAAATCACGTGACATCATTTAAGGTCGGCCCCTTACCTGAAGCAGTCCTGAGCGTCACTTAGGTGGACTCAGCCATAATTAAGGAGGTGGTGAGGTGGGTGGGGGTGCTAACATCAGAATTGGAGAGACGAGCGGCCAGCCGTGGTTCTGTCCACACCAGCCCCTGGTGTTGTTCCATTGCGACCCTCACCGGTGCTCGCTAACAGCGCACGCCCAGTGGGAGTTGATGAGTCCGTGGGTTTCTGTGCGAGTCCGTGGGTCCACGTGTGGGTCTGTGGATGCGTCAGTCTACATTGGGGAGCCTTTGTCTTTGCAGTTTGGGGACTAGTGCAGCACTAGTGTGTAGTAGTGTATAGTGTAGTATATAGTAGTGTAGTGTATAGTGTAGTGTATAGTAGTGTAGTGTATAGTAGTGTAGTGTATAGTGTACTGTATAGTAGTGTATAGTAGTGTATAGTGTAGTGTATAGTAGTGTATAGTGTATTGCATAGTGTAGTGTATAGTAGTGTATAGTGTAGTGTATAGTAGTGTATAGTGCAGTGTATAGTAGTGTGTAGTGTATAGTAGTGTAGTGTATATTGTAGTATATAGTGTAGTGTATAGTAGTGTATAGTGTAGTGTATAGTAGTGTGTAGTGTATAGTAGTGTAGTGTATATTGTAGTATATAGTGTAGTGTATAGTAGTGTATAGTGTAGTATATAGTGTAGTGTATAGTGTATAATAGTGTATTGTATAGTAGTGTATAGTGTAGTGTAAAGTAGTGCATATTGTAGTGTATAAGTGTATAGTGTAGTGTATAATAGTGTATTGTACAGTAGTATATAGTAGTGTATAGTGTAGAATAGTGTTTAGTATAGTGTAGTGTATAGTAGTGTAGTGTATAGTGTAGCGTATAGTAGTGTATAGTGTAGTGTATAGTGTAGTGTATAATAGTGTTTAGTATAGTGTAGTGTATAGTGTAGTATACTAGTTATCACGTGACTAGTGTAGCTAGCCAGGTGGTGACCACACCCGTGCGTGCATCTCCACTCGTCCATGTTTGCAAGTAAGCGCTCGTGTGTGTATGTGCACCCACGTGTTTGTTCGTGTCTGTATGTACGCACACTGTTGCACATGGTTCGCTCGTGTGGGTGTGTAGTGGAACGCACTGCTCATGAAAACATTGCCTTGTTACGCGGTAAATGATGCGGCACAACAGGAGGGAACTGCAGGGATGAGGCTCTCCGCTCTTGGTGCTGTGAATTAAAACAGCGCCAGGGTGGAGCGTCCCGTCCCTACAGCTCGTAGCTGTGACGGAGTGAGAGTGATCAGCGGACAGCCACCATGGTTGCCAGGTAAGGGGAGACTTCTCCCGGAACTCTCCTCCACACGTGTTCCCCTTGAACATTGTGGCAATAAACGTACGATCAGGAATCTTTAAAATATCCGACCTTTGTCGTTCCGCACGAATATTAACGCTCAAACTCGTATCGAACTCTTCATGAATTCACTCTGTCAAAACAGTTCAGGTACTCGGCAAAGCATTTCACCACCCGATATGCAACAGTTAAACAATCTACTCCAAATCAACACCGAAATGTCAAATTATCATCCACCATTGACTTCCACATCGATGGAAGCCATTTGCCATGACGTCCAAGCCATTAAACACAGGAACAACGAACGTGCCATTTAAGTACATCTTGAAACGCACTATCTGAAGTAGTTTGTATTAAACAATAACTAAATAATAGAAACACGTTTACAATATTGAGCGAAGTTATAGTCACGGACTCTTTCCAACTTTAGCTCAACAGGACCACAAAAGCTCAAATATGTGGTTCATAATAAATGAATCAATCTGATTGCAATCATGAACTGGCCAAACACTTTTCGTTTTCAACATCACCTTATAAAAGAATAACATTTTAAATATAAGCGCACAACTTTATCTATCTGTGATGAGCGCTGCACTTTCCGTTTTCATGCAGGGGGCGCTGCAAACCTACGCACCCCCTGCATGGACGATGGAGGCGCAGGGACAGACGTTCGATTACGTTGGAATCGATCTGCAGACGGCGGTCTTCTCGCACGGCTAGCTCCGTGTCGCCTTATCTCGATCCCGCAATCCCAAACAGGTGAAAGTCCCCATCGAACCGAACCCCCGGCAAGGCCGTCTACTTAACGACGAGAGAACATTCACACGAAATGTAATTTTCAATTAAGTCTTCCAGATGTAAATTGATACAAGCTTTTAATGAAGAAATAAAATCATCTAATTCAAAACACAACACACTTCAAAGATGTTTCATTTTATAACTTCAAAACGGAGCAAGGGGTACTTGCGTGAATGCGTCCTTCGTGTGCAAATGCTGTGACTTTCCTGGCCTGAAGGCCGTCAATGTGTCGGACCATTATTGGTGCACAGCCACGTTCAGATCACGACCTGAACGTGGCTCTTTCACTCCAGCGCTGTCCTACCAGACAGTCTCGTCCCTTCACCTGATGAAGGCCGCTTGTGTTGTGGCCGAAACGTCGTGAGAATATTATTGTTATTTTATTTTATCAATTTATTATTTTATTCTCATTCTACGTGACTTTACCGAAAGAACCAAAGAAGATGAATCATTGCAGTCACGAAAGCTTTAAACCATTTGACCTGTATCACAAGAACAACGGGTCTCACCTGAGTTCTCTGTACAGGTTACTTTCAAACACACACACTTTGTCCTAACATCACTTATTCAATGTTTGACCATTATCGATCAAATGTTACAAGTATGCACAAAACCAGACAAGTATTCTAAATTATTGACAGGCATATTAACAAAATTGGATTACTGCAGTGAAATATACTGCATCACGTTACATCGTATTAACAAGAAGCTTTAAAAAAAAAATTGCAGTCTGCTTCACAGTGTATGTAAAACATACTATTGTGTCATTCAAAACGAGTAGGCCATTGCATGCTGGCGTCTGAGTGAAAATGTAGCAAATTCTAAACATTACCTACAAACTACACAACTGAGATGACACATCAATCATCGCCCCCTACTGACAGGCTCTTGTCTACATGCAGGCCGGTGCAGGGCCACCACCTTGTGCCACACAGGGGCAGCTGCTACTTGGGGATGCTCTTCGAGTGTTTCAGACGAGGTACGACACAAAACTCCGAGTTGCTGAGGCAGTTAAGCAAGCACCGTGTAAATGCAATTATTATGATAACATAGTGAATGCTTGGGAGCTTATTGGCTCTTGCTCCTGGATAGAGATCTACCCAACCTACGGGCCCACAAAGACTGGCCGCCCTTACTCTGCAGGATGAACCTAGAAACTGAGTGTTCAACTTCACATTCTAGTCATTAAAGGCATGTGACAAAGGTGCGTCTCTGGCTTACACATCTACAGTTTGTCTCCACTTGACTTTGTATTGTCTAGGAGCAAGTCCACCCACACCTCCACTTCCACAAACTGCTGGGAGTTGCCTCACTCTGCCTCACAGTAAGAATTCTCCTCCTGCTTCACGATGTGAAGGTCCCATTTTGGAGTTGAATCTTCATCTTCACATTTTACCTTCACTTCTTCGCTCATCACTTCTTCACATTTCACCTTCACCTCTTCATATTTCACCTCGATACATTTAAAAGTGTCCAAGCTGGGATTTTCTTCCGGTTCTTGTTTCATGAGGGATGGGCTCATTGCGGAACTTTGACTTTCACAAGCTGATTTCAGACTCCGCTCCTTGTGGATCTTCCGATGCTCTTGTGTTCTCTGGTGTCTTCGAAGATTTGATGAAGCTGCAAACAGCTTCCTGCACAGAGTGCACCTGAAGGGTTTCTCTCTTGTGTGTGTTCTCTCGTGTTGTTTAAGAGCAGATGACCGTGAAAATGCCTTCCCACAAACACTGCACTTTAAGGGTTTCTCTCCCGTGTGTGTTCTCTGGTGTACTTTAAGATGTGGTGACTGTGCAAACGCCTTCCCGCACACAGTGCACTTGAAGGGTTTCTCTCCCGTGTGTGTTCTCTGGTGTGTTTTAAGAGTAGATGAATCTGAAAATGTCTTCCCACACACACTGCACCTGAAGGGTTTCTCTCCTGTGTGTGTTCTCTGGTGTTTTTTAAGAGCAGATGACCATGAAAATGCCTTCCCACACACAGTGCACTTGAAGGGTTTCTCTCCTGTGTGTGTTCTCTGGTGTGTTACAAGAGCAGATGACTGTGCAAATGCCTTCCCACACACACTGCACTTGAAGGGTTTCTCTCCCGTGTGTGTTCTCTGGTGTTCTACAAGAGCAGATGACTGTGCAAATGCCTTCCCACACACACTGCACTTGAAGGGTTTCTCTCCCGTGTGAGTTCTCTGGTGTATTTTAAGAGCAGATGGGTATGAAAATGCCTTCCCACACACAGTGCACTTGAAGGGTTTCTCTCCTGTGTGAGTTCTCTGGTGCCGTGTCAAATTTCCAGTCCGATCCGTGCTGTATGCACGCTGGTCGCATTGCTGACTTGTCATACCGAGCTGCGCTGAGTGCATTTGCTCCATCAGACCAATTCTGCGGAGGAAGCGTTAGAGGAAGCGTCAGCTGCAGACAGAAAAAAAGAATATCCACACCATCTACACGTCAGTATCGAGGCACAGAGGAATGCATATATAGTCACATGTGACTTACACGTCTATATTCATATATTCATGATGTAGTAAAAACGTTTCCCAAATTCATCACACGGGCTGTTATGGCACACAATGAGAAGGCAAATGGTTATAAACATGCCTGGAAGCCTTCGTATCTTCAAAATGAATGTTCACCAAAAACTCCGAGCACACAATTTCAGCTGTCTGGCTACAAAATGAATATTTATCAGAGCTAAATTCAGCTGACAAAGCAAAGGGTGTTGAAAACAATACTATTTGTGTTAGGCAGAAATGCATAAATCATCGTTCAATTGCAACTTAGAGGTGTGAATCCAGGCTCAGATGTCCTTGAATGCTGGGCATGAACAGTTCCGACTTCAGCTGAATGTGTGTGCTGTGTTCACCTCCTGTTTCCATTCTTATAAAGAGTTCCAGAGGAAAAAAAAATAAACTATTGTTATGCTATAACTTCCATGTTCAACAGAGTTAAACAAACACAAGATCCAGGTCCGGTTCAATACAGTACACAAAATTCGTGATCTGATCCCATCCGTGAAGGATGTAATTCCTGTTTTACAGTACCCCGGGGTTTACAAATTGAGTTGTACCTGCGGTGATTGTTATATCGGTGAGACAAAGCGACATGTCTCTGACCGAATTCGCGAGCACAAATCAGATTTGAAACATGGCAAAACGAATTCTTCTGCCGTGGCTGATCACTGTTACAACTCTGTGGGGGATCACGATATAATTTTCTCCGATACCAAGGTTCTTTGCAAACCCACGGGTTTTTATCAGAGATTTGTTCATGAGGCAATTCAGATCTACAAACACAGACACAATTTCAACCGAGAGGATGGTTTCAAATTAAGCAACCATTGGAAAGATGTTCTAAATCGAACTAAACATTAAACTAATTTCAATGGTACAGTATATTTTTCAAGTAGTGGTACCCCAAACTTTCGCAGCTCTTATAAATTCCCTTTTCACACCATCAATAGGTAAACTCCCCCTCCCCCCCTTCCCCCCCCCGCACCAAACGGCACGTACACCACCTCTTTCCTAAAATCCGCCAATCAAATGCTAATTTTTATGCTAATTTCTTCGTCAGAACACCTTGTTTGCTCGCACACAGTTTAAAGGTCCGCTGTCTGAGCGTGGTTGTGTTTCGCTAAATTCTCCTGTTTGATGAGTACTAGGTGCCGCGGTGAATGTATATGCTCTGACTTTAACATAGCTATTTCTGTGACCAGTTACAAGCTAATCACTCAGCTATTTCAATGCTAAATTATATGCTAATTCCTTTGTCAAGGGGTACCTCTGCGGATGTGTATACTTTAACTTAGCTATTTCAATGAGCCATTTCAATGCTAAATTATATGCTAATTCCTTTGTCAAGGCGCTTTGTGTTTTTTTTCTCACCGTCCCTTCAACTGATAAAGGCCGCTTGTGTTGTGGCCGAAACGTCGTGATTTTTTGTTATTTTATTTTCACCTACGTGACTTTACCCAATAGAACCAAAGAGTATTAAATCTAGAAGAGTTAACAGACTTTACTGCAAACACAAACTGTACACTGTCACTGAGTAAACAGGCGGTGGCGTGTCTAGAATCACGCCTGGCCACCTTCATCTGCTTGGCATGAATGCTTCCTCACTCCACCAAGTAATTGAGGATCAACGAACATATCCGAGGCTAACTGGAGTTTGCGTGTCTCTCTCCGTGGTGAGATGTTAACTACCTCACCTGGTATACAGGAAGTCGTGGGTTCGATCCCGACCCTGATGCCTGCTGTATATTTGGAGTTTGAGCGTCACTCCGTTTAGCGTCTTTGACCGATAGACATTGACACACGTATTCTTGTTGATTTCGGTAAAGTTACGTAGATAGAAAATAACAATAACAGATAATACAATTACATTAAATAAAGACCACTTGTGTTGCGATCAAAACGACGTGTTTTTTTTGCTTTATTTACAAATTATTTTTGTTATTTTTATTTAATTTTCTATCTACGTGACTTTACCGAAAGAACCAAGAATATTAATTCCTGCAGTCACCAAAGTTTTAAGTCAAAACATTCACACACGTTGACAAAGCCTCACCTTGTGTTGTTGTGGGCAGGTCGCTTCTGATAACAAGAGCGGTATAGCAGCTCAAGCGGGCTTGGCCTGGTAACAAAAGAACGAAAATAAAAACCGTGTGAATATTGACAATAAAACAAAGTTACAAAGTGGCGAGCCGGGTGAAGACAAATTAAACTTAAGCGAGATAATTAAAGTGAATGCAATCAGGCGAGGGCAGGAGGCAAGGCCCCGCGTGGCTAGGCCCCGCGTTGTAAAGTTCCAACCTGGACATCGATTCCCATGCTCGCTGCTACTCAACTGACATCCCTACGAGAGAGGCTCTACCTTGGTAAACAACAACAACCACCACCACCACAACCACCACCACCACAACGATGAGAATTTCTCACCTCGGATTTCAGTGCAAGCGCGCACACGGCAGCTTCCTGTTACCTCGCGACAGCAGGAAGTAGTATGACGTCACTTCCCTCCCACGAGCGGCTCTCTAACTGATTAAATTATATTTTGATTTAAAGCTTTCGTGACTGCAGTAATTCATATTCTTAGTTTTTTCGGTAAAGTCACGTTGAAGAGAAACAACAAAATAATAAAATATATATAAAACAATAAAAAATTCTCACGACGTTTCGACCATAACTCAAACGGTCATCTTCAGGTGTGTTGGTTTGCATAAATTTATTTTTATTTTTAAACGGCGCATTTATTTATTTATAAAAAAACGTTGGCGTCACGCGCAGCGATTTGGCAGTTTGCCCAGGACTAGTCCATCTATTTTTTTTGAAAAGAGGAGGGGGGAGACGAAATTTTTTATAATGTATGAGGCTATCCACATATACAAGCACAGAGACAATTTCAACCGAGAAGATGGATTCTATCTTAGCAATCATTGGAAAGATTTGATAAACCATTTCAGTTCTTAATTGATTGTTCACGCTTACAGTGGCTTTCAGACAGCATACATTATAAAAAATTTCGTCTCCCCCCTCCTCTTTTCAAAAAAAATAGATGGACTAGTCCTGGGCAAACTGCCAAATCGCTGCGCGTGACGCCAACGTTTTTTTATAAATAAATAAATGCGCCGTTTAAAAATAAAAATAAATTTATGCAAACCAACACACCTAAAGATGACCGTTTGAGTTATGGTCGAAACGTCGTGAGAATGTTTTATTGTTTTATATATATTTTATTATTTTGTTGTTTCTCTTCAACATGACTTTACCGAAAACAACTAAGAATATGATACATTATGTTAATGAAGCCGGCCCATATGTTGAGGGATGGGGGCGTGGGCGCTGATCCCGTCGCAATAAACTCGCGACGGCTTTAACGGTCACATTATGTTAATGAGCTACCAGTCACTGGGCGTAGCTTTGCCCAAATAAGGATTGCCACTGGAGCGATATCGGCAGTGACCCAAGCGGAGGTGACGTCACGCTCAAGAGCGCGGTGGACAGGGGAGGGATGAATACCTTGGTGACGTCACTAGCGAGGTACACCTCACCCTGGCGTTTCACGCCGATGAGGTAATTAAGAGTGGTGACGTCACAGAGTTGGAGTTTAAGTTGATTTAGATTAATTTTCCATTGCTCCCTCCCTTAGGTGTGTGAGCTCAGCAACAACAACGTGGACATTATTGTGCATACACTGTGTGTGTGTACACTGTGTGTGTCACTGTGTGTCACTGTGTGTGTCACTGTGTGTCACTGTGTGTCACTGTGTGTGTACACTGTTTGTGTACACTGTGTATACACTGTGTGTGTGTACACTGTGTGTGTACATTGTGTGTGTACACTGTGTGTGTGTACACTGTGTGTATACACTGTGTGTCACTGTGTCGCTGTGTGTGTCACTGTGTGTGTGTCACTGTGCCTAGCACAAGCGTCGTGGTGACGTCACCGCCACTTAGTGGCGAATGGCGGTTGTTGTGTCACTGTGTGTCAGTGTGTGTACACTGTGTGTCACTGTGTCACTGTGTGTACACTGTGTGTATATACTGCGTGTACACACACAGTGTACACACAGTGTACACTGTGTGTGTACACTGGGTGTGTGTACACTATGTGTATACACTGTGTGTGTACACTGTGTACACTGTGTGTCACTGTGTGTACACTGTGTGTGTGTACACTGTGTGTACACTGTGTGTGTGTACACTATGTGTGTGTGTGTACACTGTGTGTTCACTGTGTATGTACACTGTGTATACACTGTGTCCACTGTGTGTGTACACTGTGTATACGGTGTGTGTGTACACTGTGTGTGTACACTGTATACAGTGTGTGTACACTGTGTGTGTACTGTGTGTGTATGCTGTGTGTGTGTACACTGTGTGTGTGTGTGTCCACATTGAACCGAACCCCCGGCAAGGCCATCTACTTAATGACGAGAGAAAATTCAAACGAAATGTCCTTTTCAATGAAGTCTTCCAGATGTAAATTGATACAAGCTTTTAATGAAGAAATAAAATCATCTAATTCAAAACACAACACAATTCAAAGATGCTTCATTTTAAAACTTCAAAACGGAGCATGGCGTACTTGCGTGAATGCGTGCTTCGTGTGCAAATGTTGTCACTTTCCTGGCCTGAAGGCCGTCAATGTGTTGGACCATGAAATGGTGCACGGCGTCTCAACAACAGCAGTGGGGTTTGCTTCAACCGATGGTCACGAACATCCAGACGTGAATCAGCAAGGAGCACTTCTAGTCCCAGTTAGACAAAATCTACGTCAACTACAATTCGTGTTGTAGAGAATGTATCTCCTCTACGTGTAACTTTTAAGTGGTATGCCTTGTAACTGATGAATGATCCGAGCGTGCTCCCTATTTCAAAGACGATGAGTTGCTCCAGATGTTTCGTGGAACACAAAAGTACCCTTTGACCTGTATCACAAGAACAACGGGTCTCACCTGAGTTCTCTGTACAGGTTACTTTCAAACACACACACACTTTGTCCTAACATCACTTAATCAATGTTTGACCCTTACAGATCAAATGTTACAAGTATGCACAAAACCAGACAAGTATACATTCTAAATTATTGACAGGCATATTAACAAAATTGGATTACTGCAGTGAAATATACTGCATCACATTACATCGTATTAACAAGCTTTTTAAAAAAGTTGCAGTCTGCTTCACCGTGTATGTCAAACATACTATTGTGTCATTCAAAACGAGTAGGCCATTGCATGCTGGCGTCTGAGTGAAAATGTAGCAAATTCTAAACGTTAATTACAAACTACACAACTGAGATGACACATCAATCATCGCCTCCTACTGACAGGCTCTTGTCCACATGCAGGCCGGTGCAGGGCCACCACCTTGTGCCACACAGGGGCAGCTGCTACTTGGGGATGCTCTTTGAGTGTTTCAGGCGAGTTACGACACAAAACTCCAAGTTGCTGAGGCGATTAAGCAAGCACCGTGTAAAAGCAATTATTATAACATAGTGAATGCTTGGGAGCTTATTGGCTCTTGCTCCTGGTTAGAGATCTACCCAACCCACGGGCCCACAAAGTGTTCAACTTCACATTCTTGTCATTAAAGGCCTGTGACAAAGGTGCATCTATTGTAGTGACATCGTCTCTGGCTTACACATCTACCGGGTCTCCACTTGACTTTGGATTGTCTCGGAGGAAGTCCACCCACACCTCCACTTCCACAAACTGCTGGGAGTTGCCTCGCTCTGCCTCAGTCAGAATTCTCCTCCTGCTTCACGTTCCCTTCATCGATGTGAAGGTCCCATTTTGGAGTTTCATCTTCACATTTCACCTTCACTTCTTCCCTCTTCACCATCACTTCTTCCCTCTTCACCATCACCTCTTCATATTTCACCTCGATACCTTTAAAAGTGTCCAAGCTGGGATTTTCATCCGGTTCTTGTTTCATGAGGGATGGGCTTATTGTGGCACTTTGACTTTCACAAGCTGATTTCAGACTCCACTCCTTGCAGATCTTCTGATGCTTCCGTGTTCTCTGGTGTACTTGAAGATTTTATGAATGTGCAAATGCCTTCCCGCAGAGTGCACCTGAAGGGTTTCTCTCCCGTGTGTGTTCTCTGGTGTACTTTAAGATGTGATGACTGTGCAAACATCATCCCACACAGAGTGTACCTCAAGGGTTTCTCTCCTGTCTGTCTTCTCTGGTGTACTTGAAGATTTGATTAATGTGCAAATGCCTTCCCGCACACACTGCACTTGAAGGGTTTCTCTCCCGTGTGTGCTCTGGTGTTATTTAAGAGCAGATGACCGTGAAAATGTCTTCCCACAAACACTGCACTTGAAGGGTTTCTCTCCCATGTGTGTTCTCTGGTGTTTTTTAAGAGCAGATTAATCAGAAAATGTCTTCCCACACACACTGCACAAGAAGGGTTTCTCTCCTGTGTGTGTTCTCTGGTGTGTTTTAAGAGCAGATGACCGTGAAAATGTCTTCCCACAAACACTGCACTTGAAGGGTTTCTCTCCCGTGTGTGTTCTCTGGTGTTTTTTAAGAGTAGATGAATCTGAAAATGTCTTCCCACACACACTGCACCTGAAGGGTTTCTCTCCCGTGTGTGTTCTCTGGTATTTTTTAAGAGCAGATGAATCAGAAAATGTCTTCCCACACACACTGCACAAGAAGGGTTTCTCTCCCGTGTGTGTTCTCTGGTGTGTTTTAAGAGGAGATGACCGTTAAAATGCCTTCACACACACACTGCACTTGAAGGGTTTCTCTCCCGTGTGTGTTCTCTGGTGTGTTTTAAGAGTAAATGAATCTGAAAATGTCTTCACACACACACTGCACTTGAAGGGTTTCTATCCCGTGTGTGTTCTCTGGTGTGTATTAAGAGCAGATGACCATCAAAATGTCTTCCCACACACACTGCACCTGAAGGGTTTCTCTCCCGTGTGTGTTCTCTGGTGTGTTTTAAGAGTAGATGAATCTGAAAATGTCTTCCCACACACACTGCACTTGAAGGGTTTCTCTCCCGTGTGTGTTCTCTGGTGTCTTTGAAGATGAGATGAATCTGAAAATGCCTTCCCACACACACTGCACTTGAAGGGTTTCTCTCCCGTGTGTGTTCTCTGGTGTGTTTTAAGAGTAGATGAATCTGAAAATGTTTTCCCACACACACTGCACTTGAAGGGTTTCTCTCCCGTGTGTGTTCTCTGGTGTCTTTGAAGATGAGATGAATCTGAAAATGCCTTTCCACACACACTGCACTTGAAGGGTTTCTCTCCCATGTGTGTTCTCTGGTGTGTTTTAAGAGCAAATGAATCTGAAAATGTCTTCCCACACACACTGCACTTGAAGGGTTTCTCTCCCGTGTGTGTTCTCTGGTGTCTTTGAAGATGAGATGAATCTGAAAATGCCTTTCCACACACACTGCACTTGAAGGGTTTCTCTCCCGTGTGTGTTCTCTGGTGTTTTTTAAGAGCAGATGAATCAGAAAATGTCTTCCCACACACACTGCACAAGAAGGGTTTCTCTCCCGTGTGTGTTCTCTGGTGTGTTTTAAGAGTAAATGAATCTGAAAATGTCTTCACACACACACTGCACTTGAAGGGTTTCTATCCCGTGTGTGTTCTCTGGTGTGTTTTAAGAGCAGATGACCATCAAAATGTCTTCCCACACACACTGCACCTGAAGGGTTTCTCTCCCGTGTGTGTTCTCTGGTGTGTTTTAAGAGTAGATGAATCTGAAAATGTCTTCCCACACACACTGCACTTGAAGGGTTTCTCTCCCGTGTGTGTTCTCTGGTGTCTTTGAAGATGAGATGAATCTGAAAATGCCTTCCCACACACACTGCACTTGAAGGGTTTCTCTCCCGTGTGTGTTCTCTGGTGTGTTTTAAGAGTAGATGAATCTGAAAATGTTTTCCCACACACACTGCACTTGAAGGGTTTCTCTCCCGTGTGTGTTCTCTGGTGTCTTTGAAGATGAGATGAATCTGAAAATGCCTTTCCACACACACTGCACTTGAAGGGTTTCTCTCCCATGTGTGTTCTCTGGTGTGTTTTAAGAGCAAATGAATCTGAAAATGTCTTCCCACACACACTGCACTTGAAGGGTTTCTCTCCCGTGTGTGTTCTCTGGTGTCTTTGAAGATGAGATGAATCTGAAAATGCCTTCCCACACACACTGCACTTGAAGGGTTTCTCTCCCGTGTGTGTTCTCTGGTGTGTTTTAAGAGCAAATGAATCTGAAAATGCCTTCCCACACACACTGCACTTGAAGGGTTTCTCTCCCGTGTGTGTTCTCTGGTGTTTTTTAAGAGTAGATGAATCTGAAAATGCCGTCCCACACACACTGCACTTGAAGGGTTTCTCTCCCGTGTGTGTTCTCCGGTGTCTTTGAAGATGAGATGAATCTGAAAATGCCTTTCCACACACACTGCACTTGAAGGGTTTCTCTCCCATGTGTGTTCTCTGGTGTGTTTTAAGAGCAAATGAATCTGAAAATGTCTTCCCACACACACTGCACTTGAAGGGTTTCTCTCCCGTGTGTGTTCTCTGGTGTCTTTGAAGATGAGATGAATCTGAAAATGCCTTCCCACACACACTGCACTTGAAGGGTTTCTCTCCTGTGCGAGTTCTCTGGTGCTGTGTCAAATTTCCAGTCCGATCCGTGCCGTATGCACGCTGGTCGCATTGTTGACTTGTCGTACCGAGCTGCTGTGCTGAGTGCATTTGCTCCATCAGACCAGCGTCAGCTGCAGACAGAAAATAAGAATATCCACACCATCTACACGTCAGTATCGAGCCATGGAGGAATTAATATATACAGTCACACGTGACTTACACGTCTATATTCATTCATGTATTCATGACTAGGTGTACTACCCGGCTCCGACCGGGACTTGGATCCACCACGTTCGGCCGCCTTTGTCTCCCCAGTGGCGATGTTCACACCACAGCAGTTACTCGTTTTAGGCTGAGTCGACCTAGGGGAGACCCAGAAGCGGTTGAAATAATTGTCACCGGTGGTGGCCGTGAGCGAGAATCGAACTCGGGTCGCCGGGTTCGTAGCGCGGCGTAGCGCTAACCGCTACACTGCAATGCGTTACGCTTCCACACACACACAGACACACACACATACACACACACAGACAACGCTAACCGCTACACTACAATGAGTGACGCTTCCACATGCGAGGGTCACGTGACAGATTTGACGTCACAGCTCACTAGCCGTGAAAAAATCTATACATTATTGAGCTCCCCCCCCCCCAAAAAACCCCACAAAAGTGTATTTGTATAATGTTTGTATGGTGTACAGTCTGGAAAGTACCCACATGGTAAATTTCCAGTTTGTTGCATGTCGGGAAGTACGCTAAACATTTTTAACAGACACAATCACAACTTTGCCTTTTATATATATTTGTAGATGCAGTGAAAAACTTTCCCAAAATTCATCACGCGGTTTCAGTTTTTTGATTTTCAGTTTGATTTATTTTGGTTATAGTCCCGTGAGCCATTCGGCTCTTGAATCGGGTGCAACCACAACAAGCAACAAAACAAAATCACGACCAAGAAAAACATCTTACAGTGACTATGTGTGACTGTGCAAACAGCACTGTCATGGCACGCAATGAGAGGGCAAGTGTCATAAACATTCCTGTAAGCCCTCGCATCTTCAACATTAATATTGCCATAGAAACGTTGTGGGGTTTTTTGCTTCATTGTAAAAAAGAAAAATCATTATCCGTTATTTTTATTTTATTTTCTATCTACGTGACTTTACCGAAAGAAACAAGAATATTAATTCCTGCAGTCACCCAAAGTTTTAAGTCAAAACATTCACACACGTTGACAAAGCCTCACCTTGTGTTGTTGTGGGCAGGTCGCTTCTGATAACAAGAGCGGTATAGCAGCTCAAGCGGGCTTGGCCTGGTAACAAAAGAAAATAAAAACTGCGTGAATATTTACAATAAAACAAAGTTACAAAGTGGCGAGCCGGGTGAAGACAAATTAAACTTAAGCGAGATAATTAAAGTAAATGCAATCAGGCGAGGGCAGGAGGCAAGGCCCCGCGTGGCTAGGCCCCGCGTTGTAAAGTTCCAACCTGGACATCGATTCCCATGCTCGCTGCTATTCAACTGACATCCCTACGAGAGAGAGAGCGAGAGGCTCTACCTTGGTAAACAACAACAACCACAACAACCACCACTACCACCACGATAATTTCTCACCTCGGATTTCAGTGCAAGCGCGGATCGGCAGCCTCCTGTTACCTCGCGACGTCACGCGGGTAAGCAGGTAACATGACGTCACTGCCGGGGTAAGAGACACGCCCCTCCCACAATGAGCGGCTCTGTAACTGAATAAATTATGTTAATGTTAACTGGCCATATGTCGAGGGATGGGGTGTGGCTGCTGAACCCGACGGCTACAAAGGATACATTATGTTAATGAACCGCAGTCACTGGGCGTAGCTTTGCGCAAATAAGGATTGCCACTGGATTGATATCGGCAGTGACCCAAGCGGAGGTGACGTCACGCTCAAGAGCGCTGTGGACGGGGTTGGGGGAGCGTGAATACCTTGGTGACATGACGTCACTAGCGAGTTACACCTCCCGCTGGCACTTCATGCCGTTGAGGTCATGCTGAGTGGTGACGTCACAGAGCGGGGATGGAGTTTAAGTTGATTTAGATTCATTTTCCATTGCCCCCTCCCTTGGGTGCATGAACTCAGCAACAACAACGTGGACATTATTGTGTATACACTGTGTGTGTGTTTACGTACACAACACAAGCGGCTTTGTGTTATGGCCGAAACGTCGTGAGAATTTTATTGTGTTATTTTATTTTATCAATTTATTATTTTATTCTCATTCTACGTGGTGACTTTACCGAAAGAACCAAAGAAGATGAATCCTTGCAGTCACGAAAGCTTTAAATCGAAATTTATTATTTGTATTTGTTATTTGTATTAACTTTTTCATTTTTAAATATTTTATTTTGTTTATTTTTTGTTTTATATCTACGTGACTTTACCGAAAGAACCAGGAATATGGTAGCGCATTCTCTATTTATTGCTGAGATTCAAGGTTCAAATCCGACAGGCATATCTGGCTACCCCAATAACATTCACCACAATATGCGCTGTCTGCTTAACAGCAGGTGTCAAACAAACCACTGTGTCACTCACAACGCACATTGCATGTTGGTGTCACGGTCAAAATTGTGGCAATTCCAGTAACACTATCCAGAAACTCCACAAGGGAGATGACGCGTCAATGATCGCCCCCTACCGACAGACTCATGTCCACGTGCAGGCCGGTGCAGGGCCACCTTGTGCCACACAGGGGCAGCTGCCACTAGGGGGCGCCCTTCGATTGTTTGAGATGAGGTTCGATACGAAACACCGAGTTGCTGAGGCAATTAGGCAAGCGACTTATAAGTGCAAATATGTTGTTTATAACGTAGTGAATGATTGGGATCTTGTCTCTCGCTCCTGCTCACAGATTTACCCAGCCCACAGCTCCACAGATACCAGCCGCTCCTCCTGGGCAGGTTCGGTTACGTACGGTGCGAAATAAGTTCCAGATACACACACAGAGACTCACACAGAGACCCATAGATTAACACGGTTGGCTAGGTATGGTGCGAAAGAAATTATGTACACACACACAGAGACCCATGGATTAACACGGTTGGCTACGTACGGTGCGAAAGTTACAGATAAACAAGTTTGAGTCGCGGGCCGTGGAAGTTGATCAGGCGCGTGTTGCTACTGACAGTCGTTGAATACGGTTGGATAGACGCTGATAGAGAGACACACACAGACAAGACAGGCGGACAGACACAGACAAGAGGAACACAGAGACAACAGAGAGACACAGGCAGAAAGAAACACAGAGGCAAACAGATGACACAGACGGACAGAGACAGAGAGATGTTGAATCGAACACACTGAACTCGCTCCATTGAAAGAGATTCCTCGATCATCGCAATGCCCGGAAGTCGTTATTTTTATTGATTTAATTGCGTGTGGTGTGTACGTGCAAGCAATGTGGGATATCGCTGTATACAGATATGAACTAGATCAGCAGATAAGACGTCTTTAATTTAATCGGTCTCTCCACTAAACAAAGGAATGTTGAACACGAAATATAAATCCCACGGCCTTCGTGCGAGTCCATAATTACTGCAGCATTGATTAAGTGCAAGCCAACTGTGGACCGGTTTTGGTGGACAATGTCTCAACAGTAGTGGGGCTTGCTTCAAGCCATGGTTGTGAACATCCAGACGTTAATCAGCAAGGAGCATTTCTAGTCCAAGTTCGACAAAATCTACGTCAACACGTAAGACAAAATTACAATTCGTGTTGCAAAGAATGTATCTCCTCTACGTGTAACTTTTAAGTGGTATGCCTTGTAACTGATGAATGATCCGAGTGTGCTTCCTGTTTCAAAGACGATGAGTTGCTCCAGATGCTTCATGAAACACAAAAATACCCTTTGACCTGTATCACAAGAACAACGGGTCTCACCTGAGTTATCTGTACAGGTTGCTTACAAAACACACACACTTTGTCCTAACATCACTTATTCAATGATTGACCCTTATAAATGAAATGATGCATGTACACACAAACGCTGCTTAACAGTGGATGTAAAACATACTGTTGTGTCATTCAAAACGAGTAGGCCATTGCATGCTGGCGAATTCTAAACATTAGCGACAAATTACATAACTGAGATGAAACATCAATCATCGCCCCCTACTGACAGCCTCTTGTTCACATACTCTTTGGTTTTTTCAGTAAAGTCACGTAGGTAGACAAAATAATAATAGATCACGACGTTTCGATCGTAACACAAGCGGTCGTCCTCAGGCGGAAAAAAATAATAAATGCAGGCCGGTGCAGGACCACCACCCTGTGCCACACAGGGGCAGCTGCTACTTGGGGATGCTCTTCGAGTGTTTCAGACGAGATACAAAACTCCGAGTTGCCGAGGCGATTAAGCAAGCACCATGTAAAAGCAATTATTATAACACAGTGAATGCTTGGGAGCTTATTGGCTCTCGCTCCTGGTCAGAGATCTCCCCAACCCACAGGTCCACAAAGACTAGCCGCCCGCTCTTACTCTGCAGGATGAACCTAGGACCTGAGTGTTCAACGTCGCATTCTTTTCGTTAAAGGCCTGTGACAAAGGTGCATCTATTGTAACGACATTGTCTCAAGCTAACACATCTACCGGGTCTCCATTTAACTTTGTATTGTCTAGGAAGTCCACCCACACCTCCACAAACTGCTGGGAGTTGCCTCGCTCTGTCTCAGTCAGAATTCTCCTCCTGTTTCACGTTGCTTCCATCGATGTGAAGGTCTCATTTTGGTGAATCTTCATCTTCACATTTTACCTTCACTTCTTCGCTCTTCACCATCACCTCTTCACCATCACCTCTTCACATTTCACCTCGATACCTTTATGTGTCAAAGCTGGGATTTTCCTCCGGTTCTTGTTTCATGAGGGATGGGCTCATTGCGGCACTTTGACTTTCACAAGCTGATTTCAGACTCCACTCCTTGTGGATCTTCTGATGCTTCTGTGTTCTCTGGTGTACTTGAAGATTTGATGAATTTGCAAACATCTGCCTGCACAGAGTACACTTGAAGGGTTTCTCTCCCGTGTGTGTTCTCTGGTGTACTATAAGAGCAGCTGACCCTGCAAATGCCTTCCCACACACACTGCACTTGAAGGGTTTCTCTCCCGTGTGAGTTCTCTGGTGTGCTACAAGAGCAGATGACTGCGCAAATGCCTTCCCACACACACTGCACTTGAAGGGTTTCTCTCCCGTGTGTGTTCTCTGGTGTTCTACAAGAGCAGATGACCCTGCAAATGCCTTCCCACACACACTGCACTTGAAGGGTTTCTCTCCCGTGTGAGTTCTCTGGTGTGCTACAAGAGCAGATGACTGCGCAAATGCCTTCCCACACACACTGCACTTGAAGGGTTTCTCTCCCGTGTGTGTTCTCTGGTGTGCTACAAGAGTAGATGACTGTGAAAATGCCTTCACACACACTGCACTTGAAGGGTTTCTCTCCCGTGTGTGTTCTCTGGTGTATTTTCAGAGCAGATGGCCGTGCAAATGCCTTGTCACACACACTGCACTTGAAGGGTTTCTCTTCTGTGCGAGTTCTCTGGTGCTGTGTCAAATTTCCAGTCCGATCCGTGCTGTATGCACGCTGGTCGCATTGTTGACTTGTCGTACCCAGCTGCTGTGCTGACTGCATTTGCTCCATCAGACCAATTCTGCGGAGGAAGCGTCAGAGGAAGCGTCAGCTGCAGACAGAAAAAAATAATATCCACACCATCTACACGTCAGTATCGAGGCACAGAGGAATGCATATATAGTCACATGTGACTTACACGTCTATACTTATTCATATATTCATGATTCAGTGAAAAAGTTTCCCAAATTCATCACAGGGCTGTTATGGCACACAATGAGAGGGCAAATGGTCATAAACATGCCTGGAAGCCCTCGTATCTTCAAAATGAATGTTCACCCAAAACTCCGAGCACACAATTTCGGCTGTCTGGCTACAAAAGGAATATTTATGAGAGCTAAATTCAGCTGACATAGCAAAGGGTGTTGAAAACAATACCATTTGTGTTATGCATAAATTAATGTTCAATGCAACTTAGAGGTGTGAATCCAGGCTCAGATGTCCTTAAATGCTGGGATGAACAGTTCTGACTTCAGCTGAATGTGTGTGCTGTGTTCACCTCCAGTTTCCATTCTTATAAAGAGTTCCAGAGGAAAACAAAAGTAAACTATTGTTGTGCTATAACCTCCGTGTTCAACAGAGTTAATAGACGTTACTGCAAACGCAAACTGTACACTGTCACTGGGTAAACAGGCGGTGGCGTGTCTAGAATCACGCCTGGCCACCTTCATCTGCTTGGCATGAATGCTTCCTCACTCCACCAAGTAATTAATCGAGGATCAACGAACATAGCCGAGGCTAACTGGAGTTTGCGTGTCTCTCTCCGTGGTGAGATGTTAACTACCTCACCTGGTATACAGGAAGTCGTGGGTTCGATCCCGACCCTGACGCCTGTTGTATATTTGGAGTTTGCGCGTCACTCCGTTTAGCGTCTTTGACCGATAGACATTGACACACGTATTCTTGTTTCTTTCGGTAAAGTTACGTAGATAGAAAATAACAATAACAGATTATACAATTACATTAAATAAAGACCACTTGTGTTGCGATCAAAACGACGTGAGTTTTTTGCATTATTTACATTTTTTTCCATTTATTTTCATTTTATTTTCTATCTACGTGACTTTACCGAAAGAACCAAGAATATTAATTCCTGCAGTCACCAAAGTTTTAAGTCAAAACATTCACACACGTTGACAAAGCCTCACCTTGTGTTGTTGTGGGCAGGTCGCTTCTGATAACAAGAGCGGTATAGCAGCTCAAGCGGGCTTGGCCTGGTGAAAAAAATAAAAACTGCGTGAATATTTACAATAAAACAAAGTTACAAAGTGGCGAGCCGGGTGAAGACAAATTAAACTTAAGCGAGATAATTAAAGTGAACGCAATCAGGCGAGGGCAGGAGGCAAGGCCCCGCGTGGCTAGGCCCCGCGTTGTAAAGTTCCAACCTGGACATCGATTCCCATGCTCGCTGCTACTCAACTGACATCCCTACGAGAGAGGCTCTACCTTGGTAAACAACAACAACAACCACCACCACAACCATCACCACCACTCCCATGAGAATTTCTCACCTCGGATTTCAGTGCAAGCGCGGATCGGCAGCCTCCTGTTACATCGCGACGGCACGCGGTAGCAGGTAACATGACGTCACTTTCAGGGTAAGAGACACGCCCCTCCCATGAGCAGCTCCGTAACTGAATAAATTATGTAAATGAGCCCGGCCCATATGTCGAGGGATGGGGCGTGGCTGCTGAACCCGTCGCAATAAACTCTCGACGGCTTCAACGGACACATTATGTTAATGAACCGCCAGTCACTAGGAGTAGCTTTGCCCAAATAAGGATTGCCACTGTATTGATATCGGCAGTGACCCAAGCGGAGGTGACGTCACGCTCAAAAGCGCTGTGGACGGGGTTGGGGGAGTGTGAATACCTTGGTGACATGACGTCACTAGCGAGGTACACCTCCCGCTGGCACTTCATGCCGATGAGGTCATGCTGAGTGGTGACGTCACAGAGCGGGGATGGAGTTTAAGTTGATTTAGCTTCATTTTCAATTGCCCCCTCCCTTGGGTGCGTGAGCTCAGCAACAACGTGGACATTATTGTGTATACACTGTGTGTGTACGTACACACGGTGTGTGTGTACGTACACACTGTGTGTGTCTGTACATACACACACACTGTGTGTGTGTAGTGGAGGGCAAAGGCGGTGCATTGGCCAGTCATCTGAGTCAGTAGACCCATGGCATCTTATCATCAATTAATTTTTTTAAATGTATTATTTTTATTTGTTATTTGTATCACATTTTTTCATTTTTTTATCTTTTATTTTGTTTATTTTTTGTTTTCAATCTACGTGACTTTACCGGAAGAACCAGGAATATGGTAGCGCATTCTCTATTTGTTGCAGAGGTTCAAAGTTCAATCCGACAGGCACATCTGGCTACCCCAGTAACATTCACCACAATATGCGCTGTTCTGCTTCACAGCGGATGTAAAACAGAGTATTGTGTCACTCACAACGCACATTGCATGTTGGTGTCACGGTCAAAATTGTGGTAATTCCAAACATTATCCAGAAACTCTACAACGGAAATGTTTGGCTACGTACGGTTTGAAATAAGTGTTAGTCAAACAGAATGTGTATTTGCATGCGCGTGTTTAAACGTATCTTTGTACGAGCGGTAGGGCAGCGGTTAGCGCTACGCTGCGCTATGAACCCGGAGACCCGGGTTCGTTTCCCGCTCACGGCCAACACCGCCAGTGACGATTATCTGAACCGGTCCTGGGCCTTCCCTAGGTCGACTCAGCCTAAAGATGAGTACCCAGTGTGATGTGAGCATCGCCACTCGGGAGACAAAGGCGGCCGGGCGCGGTGCTGGCTACCCACCCCCCTCGTGTGCCGTGCCAGCCTTCATAGGTGCTCGCTAACAGCACTTGCCCCTAGAGTCTGTTAATGCTCTACCGGGGATCTTTGTTCTTGTTGTTGTGTATGAGTGGGGAGTGGTAATTTAGTGGCTATCGCACTGCACTCCGTAACTCGGTGACCCAAATTGGATTCCTGCTCATGACACACAACAGTGGCAGATCTCTACATCGATGTAGTCTTGAATGACTTCCTAGTGTGGTGTGTAAATATCAGGGGAGACAAAGGCGGACCGGTGCGGTGTTGGCCACCCTCCCCCTCAAGTGCCGTGCGTGCCGGCGTTTATAGCTCACCATCAGCACTTGCCCCAGCAGTCTGTTGAAGGCTGTACGGGGGATCTTTATGTGCATTACCATTGAAGGGTGCATTGGGTTCAAAGCCATCTGCATAGCCTGAAATCTGCATTAATGCCAATTTGTCTCCGTATCTGGTAAGATCATAGTATTACAGGAGGTCCTCTCACGTGCTAACCCAGACTGATGTCAGTGCACGATCTCTGTATTAGTTTTTTATTGTCCTTAACTAAAATCAAACAATTTGCAGTTCAGGTCAAATAAGACATTCCTTTTTAATGCTTTTCAACCAAGGTTGAGATGTTAATGCATTAGCTCTGTTCATTCATATCTACCCATCTGTCTGTAGCATGGCATTTCGATAACCCTCTTAAAGATGTATAGACTGATGCTGTACAGAAGGATGTGGAGCTGAGTGGGCTTGCCGATGACCGGTACCAGCGGTGTCAAGATCGGCCTCTGTGGAGGCGGCTCGTGAAGCACGCTGCTGGGCAGTTGGAGGCAGTCGCCCTCCAGTAACAACGGAGGGCGGATGAGCGACGCTCACGACAACGAGCGGAGCGTCAGCCACACCAAGTCGGTGCAGTGGTGCCTCTGTCAGTCATCTTATTGAGCACATGGCAACTTGGGTCTGTCCTGTGAGCTGGCAGAGAGCCTTCGACACATCACGTGGCCTCAACACGTAAGACAAAACTATAATTCGTGTTGTAGAGAATGTACCTCCTCCTATACGTGTAACTTTTAAGTGGTATGCCTTGTAACTGATGAATGATCCGAGTGTGCTACCTATTTAAAAAGACAATGAGTTGCTCCAGATTCTTCGTGGAACACAAAAACACCGTTTGATCTGTATCACAAGAACAACGGGTCTCACCTGAGTTCTCTATACAGGTTACTTTCAAACACACACACACTTTGTCCCAACATCACTTATTCAATGTTTGACCCTTACAGATCAAATGTTACAAGTATGCACAAAACCAGACAAATATACATTCTAAATTATTGACAGGCATATTAACAAAATTAGATTACTGCAGTGAAATATACTGCATCACGTTACATCGTATTATCAAGAAGCTTTTACAAAAAAGTTGCATAGTCTGCTTCACAGTGTATGTAAAACATACTATTGTGTCATTCAAAATGAGTAGGCCATTGCATGCTGGCATCTGAGTGAAAATGTAGCAAATTCTAAACATTACCTACAAACTACACAACTGAGATGACGCATCAATCATCGCCCCCTACTGACAGGCTCTTGTCCACATGCAGGCCGGTGCTGGGCCAGCACCTTGTGCCACACAGGGGCAGCTGCTACTTGGGGATGCTCTTCGAGTGTTTCAGATGAGGTACGACACAAAACTCCGAGTTGCTGAGGCGATTAAGCAAGCACCATGTAAAAGCAATTATGATAACATAGTGAATGCTTGGGAGTTTATTAGCTCTTGCTCCTGATTAGAGATCTACCCAACCCACGGGCCCATAAAGTGTTCAACTTCACATTCTTGTCATTAAAGGCCTATTTACAAAGGTGCATCTATTGTAGTGACATCGTCTCTGGCTTACACATCTACCGGGTCTCCACTTGACTTTGTATTGTCTAGGAGGAAGTCCACCCACACCTCCACTTCCACAAACTGCTGGGAGATGCCTCACTCTGCCTCAGTCAGAATTCTCCTCCTGCTTTACGATGTGAAGGTCCCATTTTGGAGTTGAATCTTCAACTTCACATTTTACCTTCACTTCTTCGCTCATCACTTCTTCACATTTCACCTTCACCTCTTCATATTTCACCTCGATACCTTTAAAAGTGTCCAAGCTGGGATTTTCGTCCGGTTCTTGTTTCATGAGGGATGGGCTCATTGCGGCACTTTGACTTTCACAAGCTGATTTCAAACTCCACTCTTTGTGGATCTTCTGATGTGTTCTCTGGTGTACTTGAAGATTTGATAAATGTGCAAATGCATTCCCGCACAGAGTGCACCTGAAAGGTTTCTCTCCTGTGTGTGTTCTCTGGTGTTTTTTAAGAGTAGATGACCATGAAAATGCCTTCCCACAAACACTGCACTTGAAGGGTTTCTCTCCCGTGTGTGTTCTCTGGTGTAATACGAGATTATACGACTGTGTAAACGCCATCCCACACATCGTGCACCTGAAAGGTTTCTCTCCCGTGTGTGTTCTCTGGTGTGTTACAAGATAACATGACTGTGTAAACGCCATTCCGCACATCGTGCACCTGAAGGGTTTCTCTCCCGTGTGTGTTCTCTGGTGTTTTACAAGATCAGATAACTGTGCAAATGCCTTCACGCACACACTGCACCGGAAGGGTTTCTCTCCTGTGTGTGTTCTCTGGTGTTTTACAAGATCAGATGACTGTGCAAATGCCTTCACGCACACACTGCACTTGAAGGGTTTCTCTCCTGTGTGTGTTCTCTGGTGTTTTTTAAGAGTAGATAAATCTGAAAATGCCTTCGCACACACACTGCACTTGAAGGGTTTCTCTCCCGTGTGTGTTCTCTGGTGTACTTGAAGATTTGATGACTGTGAAAATGCCTTCCCGCACAGAGTGCACTTGAAGGGTTTCTCTCCTGTGTGTATTCTCTGGTGTTTTTTAAGAACAGATGACAGTGAAAATGCCTTCCTACACACAGTGCACTTGAAGGGTTTCTCTCCTGTGTGTGTTCTCTGGTGGGTCTGAAGAACTGATGGCCATGCAAACGCCTTCCCACACACAGTGCACCTGAAGGGTTTCTTTCCTGTGTGAGTTCTCTGGTGCCGTGTCAAATTTCCGGTCCGATCCGTGCTGTATGCACGCTGGTCGCATTGTTGACTTGTCATACCGAGCTGCGCTGAGTGCATTTGCTCCATCAGACCAATTCTGCGGAGGAAGCGTCAGAGGAAGCGTCAGCTGCAGACAGAAAAAAATAATATCCACACCATCTACACGACAGTATCGAGGCACAGAGGAATGCATATATAGTCACATGTGACTTACACGTCTATATTCATATATTCATGATGTAGTAAAAACGTTTCCCAAATTCATCACACGGGCTGTTATGGCACACAATGAGAGGGCAAATGGTCATAAATATGCCTGGAAGCCCTCGTATCTTCAAAATGAATGTTCACCCAAAACTCCGAGCACACAATTTCGGCTGTCTGGCTACAAAAGGAATATTTATGAGAGCTAAATTCAGCGGACATAGCAAAGGGTGTTGAAAATAATACTATTTGTGTTGTGCAGAAATTCATAAATTAATGTTCAATCGCAACTTAGAGGTGTGAATCCAGGCTCAGATGTCCTTGAATGCTGGGATGAACAGTTCCGACTTCAGCTGAATGTGTGTGCTGTGTTAACTTCCTGTTTCCATTCTTACAAAGAGTTCCAGAGGAAAACAAAAGTAAACTATTGTTATGATATAACCTCCCTGTTCAACAGAGTTAATAGACGTTACTGCAAACACAAACTGTACACTGTCACTGGGTAAACAGGCGGTGGCGTGTCTAGAATCGCGCCTGGCCAGCTTCATCTGCTTGGCATGAATGCTTCCTCACTCCACCAAGTAATTAATCGAGGATAAACGAACATAGCCGTGGCTAACTGGAGTTTGCTTGTCTCTCTCGGTGGTGAGATGTTAACTACCTCACCTGGTATACAGGAAGTCGTGGGTTCGATCCCGACCCTGACGCCTCCTGTATATTTGGAGTTTGCGCGTCACTCCGTTTAGCGTCTTTGACCGATAGACATTGACACACGTATTCTTGTTGATTTCGGTAAAGTTACGTAGATAGAAAATAACAATAATTGATAATACAATTACATTTAATAAAGACCACTTGTGTTGTGATCAAAACGATGTGAGTTTTTTTGCTTTATTTGGAATTATTCATTTATTTTATTGCTATTTTTATTTAACTTTCTATCTACGTGACTTTACCGAAAGAACTAAGAATGCTAATTCCTGCAGTGTTGTATACGGCCCTTTTTCCACAATTAATATCCATAAGAATATTTACGGATGCATACACCTAGATTTCTTTTTCCTTTCTTTCGTGACAAACAATATATATTTTTTAATGAATAAAACCCGTAAGCCAGAAACACGAAAAACCAGATGTCGGCCATAAACAGGCCATATATATAAAGAAATAATAAAACTCTCAAGGCGAGGATGTAACAGCTATCGGCGAAAATCTCCAGATGAACAAGAGTTTGATGGGCCCCTTAGGAAAGGTCCCTCCGAGGTCAGAACACCAAGAGAGTAGACACGGAGACGCCAACAGGGTAAATCGTATACATATTCTTTTCCTTATTTGCCAGTAAAATAACAGTGTCTGAGGGATTTAACGCTGCAAAATCTATGACCCAGTGTGCAGACGAGGATCCTCGGGATTATCTCATGCGATTTAAAAGAGCGTACTACGCAGGTGATGTGGATCAGTATCACGAAGGTGACAAAAGGTTCAAAATTATGTTTTTTGGATCTTTGAGTCCAGAGATTACAGAAATTGTGGGAATGGTCTTGAGTCCAGAGACAGCCTCCTTAGACCACATAGTGGATCGGGCACACATGGCTTGGCAGTACCGGGCTAAAAACAATGATTCCACAGCACACAGAGAATGGGGCAAGGTAACCAGCCTATCAGAGGAAAAGAAAAAACATGTGAGGCATTTGATGCACGCAGGCCCACAGTGCAGAAAACAAAAAGCACCCACGGATTACCAACATAATTACATACACGGGTGGTCAGATAACAATTACACGAGACAATGGCACGCAGACCGAGAGCGATCGCAGCGTGCAGGGACGCGTATTTGCGACAATCGCAACGTGTAGAGACCACGAGCAAAGTCAGACCAGTGCCCAATTCCACGGCACACAGACCAGGAGCGATCGCAGCATGTAGGGACGCGTATTTGTGAGAATCGCAACGCGTGGAGACCACGAGCAAAGTCAGACCAGTTCCCAATTCCACGGCACACAGGCCAGGAGCGTTCGCAGCGTGCAGAGACGCGTATTTGCGACAATCGCCACGGGTGGAAGCAAAGAGCAGGACCATATCTTCACCCAAAGCAGCGGCACACAGCCGGCCAAAATTACCCACACAGATGGCGAGATAACAATTACGGTCGACAGTGGCACATAGAGAATGGGCGGCCATGACACACAAAGACACATAATCGCGAGAATCACGGCGTGTATAGGCCAAGAGCAGAATCATGCCGATTCCCCATTCCACGATACAGAAGGGGCACACATGGCTTGGCTGTAACAAAGAGGGTGACATGGGCACGTGATAAATCGCTCACACTGGTTGAGAGGAAAATGACAGGGAAAGAGGTGTCCGCTGATCTGAAAAAAAAATCACAGCCCTTTGAAAAAATCAAGCAGGTTGGAGGTTACAAACAGAACCAGGAGGGGAACCATGATTGTGGAAAACTAAATGCGTCATGCACCCGCTCTGATAATCTGGTGGAGAACGCGAGAGTCGCTCCCGTGGTGAACACACCTATTGAACAGGGAAAAATAACCATTAAGTGTGATCCAACAGGAAATGATAACCAACAGGATCGGGAGGAGAAACATGCTTGTTTGGTAAATGGAAAAGCGATCAATTGTGTCGCAAAATTGCGTGAGAGTACTGTGAAAATGCCAGGGAAACGCGCTACGGAGACAAAAATCCATGATGGATCGGGGAATGTGTGGAAATCCAGCACACGCAAAAACATGGAATCGAATCGAGGCATCGAATCGTGGTAGGGAGTCAGCAAATCTGCACCTGGCTGCGGAGAAGGCAAATGACCCCAACAGTCGAGCACGGAAACTCGTATTGTGTACTAATCCTGGTGGCGCTCGACATGGCTTCACGCCACATAAACCCACAGGGAAGGCGAGGGATAAAAAAATTACCGATACGAACCAAGGAACCGTGCTCATTTGGCTAAAGCCATACCGACGATGAACCAAAACGACGATGTGATTATGTTGCATGGAAAGGTCACAGGTTACTCTAAAATACCTGGCCATGAGAAAAATTATTCTGCACTCTTGACCAAAGGTGGCAGTAAGGTTGCCAATAACTTGGTAAACATTAAACAAAGAGGTGAATGGAGGGAAACGGTGTACCACCGGGCTCAAAACCGCTATCCAGTGTTTCCCAGGAACTGAAACAAAAATCAAAGTAGCAATAATTGATAACAACCGATGTAACATGTTGCCTTTATTTTTTTTCTTTTTCCTGTTCTTTTATTTTCTTATTTCAAATGTAATCATGCTGTGACACGTACGCGCGCGTTGTAAGGAAAAATCAGTCAACTCGAGGAATGTCGATGGTTCGAGATGGAAAAGGCATTTTTCTTTTATTTTTAAAAATAATCCGTGGCAGACCACCGATCATTTTTAAAAGGGCGGTGTGTTGTATATGAGCCTTTTCCAAAATTGATATTAACAATATTTGCGTTATATATAATATTTTTTTAACAAACAAAAAAATAATCAATAAAACCCGTAAGCCAGGCACACGAAAAACCAGATGTCGATCATAAACAGACCATTAAAAAATAAAGAAATAATAACACTCTCGAGGCGAGGATGTTAGCAGCTATCTGCGAAGATCTCCAGATGAACAAGAGTTTGATGTGCCCTAAGGGAGGTCACGCAGAGGGAAGCCCTCCGCAAGCCAGAAACGAGGACGCCCACGGGTTAAACCATATATTTTTTTCCTTTGTCATTAAAACAACGGTTCAAATTTAAAATGCAATAACAAGAATAAGCTAAATTTAGCGGTCCTCGCGCTCACTCCAATCAAGACCAGGCCACCAGATACATCAGTGAATTATTATCCAATAATTAATTCGCTATCAAATGATTTTCACCTTTAATACTTTTACTGTTAAAACAAAGCTTGGAGACAAAATACCGAGTCACATCAAAGGTTATCGAGAAGGAATGAGGCGAACGGGCAAACTTACGAAAGAGTTTAAACAATGTCCCAAGCAACCCCGACCACCTTTGTCTCTCTCACAGCACGGAGAAGCAGGAATTACACCTTATCACAAGGGGCCATCTGGAAAAGCCAGCCGGGTTTGATGAGGAGACACACCCCACCCCACACACAGCATCCAGGCAAACAAAGTTTTAAAGAAAATTGTAATATAACATTAATAATAACGTGTCAACCTTAAACAATATTCCATTATAGAACCTTACAGAACCAAGGGATATGGATTCCAACAATCTGGAAACGGACCTCTTAAACTCAGGATGAAAATTATTTTTCTTTCTAATAACTCCATCATATCAATGCGAACCTCGGTAACCCGAGAGGGGTGTCGGGAGGACGTAGTTACAAACACGAGTCTTGGCGAACATGGGACCAAATTGTATTTGAGAAATATAAAGTCGAAAGTATAAAGAGATAGGTACTCCCGACCACCTTTGTCTCCCGAAGAGCGCGAGAGAGGAATTTCACGCCAGGGCAAACAGATCGTTATCGCAGGAGCCATCTGTACACACACACACACGAACTCACACACACAGACCCCGCCCCCCCTTTTCCACTGCGCAGAGAGAATTGTCTTTGAATATAACGGTCAGCCGCATTTTCAAAAGTCAGTGGAGTTAAGTCAAGAGTCAAGACAGATCAGCGAGTCAAGACGTCCACAGGACGAGCAGTCGCATGGAGCGGCTGGCTCCGAGCCTCGCTGAGTAGCGAGGATCGCTGAGTCGCGATGTATCAACAAAAGTGAGTCATACAGCAGTGGAGCATCTCCACAAAGAAAGCACGTGCAACGTGGCTCAACCAGCAGAGGAAAAGCACGAACAGCCGCCAAAAACTTCAGCAAACCAGTGACCAAGCGCGTGCGATTTGAGTCATACAGCAGTGGAGGAAACCTGCTGTCAGAGAGCCGCCAACAACCTCAACAAAGAGAGTGCGTGCGACTTGGCTCACTCAGCAGGAGAAAAACTTGACCTGTCGCCCGCGAGCGCAGCGTCAGATACTACAGCAGCGGAAAGAGCGCGCACCGGCGCAGCTCATCCAGCAGTGGAGGAAACTGCTGTCGGCGAATCAGCACGGGCGCGTTCGCGCATCTTCAAGGAGAAAGAGCGCGGCCAGCAACGCCAAGCAAGAGCGTGCAGCAGCTCAGCCAGCAGTGGAGAGAAACTGCTATCAGCGAACCAGCACGGGCGCATTCGCGCATCTTCAAGGAGAAAGAGCGCGGCCAGCAATGCCAAGCAAGAGCGTGCAGCAGCTCAGCCAGCAGTGGAGAGAAACTGCTATCAGCGAACCAGCACGGGCGCGTTCGCGCATCTTCAAGGAGAGGGAGCGCGCGCCACCAGCGTGCCATCAGCACCAGCATCAGCACCAGCGCGTGCCAACAGCGCGCCACCAGCGTGCCACCAGCACCAGCACCAGCGCGTGCCAACAGCGTGCCACCAGCGTGCTACAGCGCGCAACTTCGCGTCACCAGGGCTGAGAGGGAAGCGGCCCCGCACTCAACACCCATCGGCGCGACGACGGCGAGCGTCGTGCTGACTCATCCAGCCAGCGGTGGACAGAAACTGGCAGTCGTTCGTATGCCCCTCCCCCACATTCCCTCCTCACTCCCCCACCGCTACACAACGAACAAACATTTTTTTGACAAGGAAATCAACCTAGGCGTTTGCTCAACGCAAGAAATCAACAACCCTCCCATTAAACATACAAGACTCATGATAACTGCGTCAACTATTAGCTGATAACTAAAAACATCGCCACCCATTGAGTTACGTTGATGAGGCAATCAGAATTATTTCAGTCGAACGCTTTAATTGCATAATCGTTGATGAATCAATGAACGAACATCGCCGTGGTACTGTGCTGACGATTTCAAGCATAATAATTTCGCATATCAAAATGTGTTAAGGATTGGATACGAATCAAAGACCGAGTGCCGTGTTGTGTAATCATTCAAGAATACGAGTTTGCATATTATAAGGTTAAGGTTTTGATAGAATAGTTCGCTTGTTTTTAATCTCTCTCTCAACAACCGATCGATTGCGTTACGCGTCGGGAATTAACCACAGGTGCCGCTATCGAGGTGAAACAACGCAATCGTGATGGTATCATGTTAACGCTGTGTTGAAATTCCAACATCCCGAGATTGAGTTTTCATATTATCCAAAAATTAAAGTTAGCTAGAAAATAAAATTGATCAAAGCAGAAGGTTTGTGTGTGATTCTTCCTGAAATTCTGCATAATATTGTTCTGCGTATGAGATCTGAATCCTGGGGACCTATCATAAGCACACTATCACCACACATAATCCATAACACACACAATTCATAATGTTCAATCGAGAGTAATCGTATCCTTATCGATAATACGGAATTAAAGAGCAGAGTCGAATCGACTCTCTCTCATTGACGCTCACAACGCCTGCGTCACTGCATACAATTAATTGCGTTATTCCAATTCATAACACAATCCTCGTCACCGAGGCTCGACCTTAGAATCCATAACGACCTGCATTATCATAACCACGCCCACTCGCATAAATTAATACGATTATCTCTCGAATCAGCATAATTTATGCGCATAATTACACTGATTAACATAATTTCGGATAAATTATGCAAATCTCAAATTTCATTTAATTTTCATTATTTTCATCAATTTTCATAACACCTATATATACAACAGCAGTAGCGGTATTAGTAGTGGTAGTCATGGTGATAGTAATAATGGTGGTAGTAGTGGTAGTTAGTGGTGATAGTAGTGGTGGTAGTAATAGTGGTGGTAGTGGTGATCATAGTAGTGGTAGTAATAGTGGTGATCATAGTAGTGGTAGTAAGTGGTGGTAGTAGTGGTGGTAGTAGTGATAGTAGTGGTAGTAGTGATAGTAATAGTAGTGAGAGTGGTGGTAGTAGTAGTTAGTGGTGGTAGTGGTAGTTAGTGGTGGTAGTAGTGGTAGTAATAGTAGTAATAGTAGTGGTAGTAGTGGTAGTAAGAGTGGTAGTTAGTGGTGGTAGTAATAGTGGTGGTGGTAGTAGTTAGTGGTGGTTAGTGGTGGTAGTAGTAGTGGTAATAGTGGTAGTAGTAGTGGTAGTAAGAGTGGTGGCAGTAGTAGTAATAGTGGTGGTAGTAGTAGTAGTGGTAATAGTGGCGGTAGTAGTGGTAGTAGTAGTGGCGGTAGTAGTGGTAGTAATAGTGGTGGCAGTAGTAGTGGTAGTTAGTGGTGGTAGTAGTAGTGATAGTGGTGGTAGTAGTAGTGATAGTGGTGGTAGTAGAGAGGGTAGAGGGAGAGAGCGAGGGAGATAAGACGCGGTTCAGTGATGGTGCAGAACAGACGTTTCAGCCTCAACCACCTCTACAGCAGCAATGCCGCTCAAAATACGCATCGTTTATTGTTGGCGCCTGAGGGTACCGAAGTCGGTTTCACCACCTCAAGGATTAACTTGCAACCGAGTTCCCTGGAGAGATAACTGGTGAGGGGACCCCGACGCAGACTGGCTTCCTGGAGGTGCAGATTGTGGGAGGGAAACTTCTCCACTCCAAGGCCAACGGCGATGGGTTTGTAGACTCGGATGAGAAGCTACAAAAGATCTTCTTCAGTGGAGTGGAGAAAGCCCTCGAAAAGTAGCCAGAATGTGTTGAAGCAGAAGCATGCTTTGCTTATTCTTGGGTTTTTCGGTAAAGTCACCACGTAGAAGGGAAACAATAAAATAATACATATATAAAACAATACAATTCTCACGACGTTTCGACTGCAACACAAGCAATCATCAGGTGTGAAATTTTCTTGCTGTGGTTTTCACACATGATGATGATTGCTTGTGTTGCAGTCGAAACGTCGTGAGAATTTTATTGTTTTATATTTTTATTATTTTATTGTTTCCCTTCTACTTTACCGAAAGAACCAAGACAGCGACCCTGCTCTTCTCCAAGAATACGAGAATAGGGAGCGTCTCAAAGGTCTACAGGAGGAGCAGACGAGGGGAGCGTTTGTGCGATCCTGGGTGAAGCTCATCACGGACCTCGACACGGGATCCCCGCTTTTCTACTCCCTCGGGAGGCAGAATGGGAGACGCAAATCCATGGAGTGCCTCTTTGATGGTGACGGTGCACCTGGTGCACGAACTCCAGCAGAAGTCGACCATCATCAGAGACTTCTACGGCAGCCTGTTCTCCCCTGAAGAAACATCGGAACCGGCCCAGGCGGAGGCATGGAGTGGTCTACCCACCCTGGGGGAAGACGGGAAAGAGCTGCTAGAGCAAAAGCTCACCAGGACTGACCTTGACGCAGCTGTAAGAGGACTGGCCCCAAATAAATCCCCAGGGTTAGACGGCCTAACAGGGGAATTTTACGCCGCTTTTTGGCCATCCCTGCGGGAGGACTACAGAGAGGTGCTGGAGGAAGCCTCAGTTACTGGGGTGATGCCTCAGTCTTGGAGGAGGGCGGTGCTCACTCTGCTTCCCAAGAACGGAGACCTGAGGCACCTACAAAACTGGCGTCCGGTCTCCCTCCTGAACACAGACTACAAAATATTGATGAAGGCTCTCTCCCTGCGACTGAAAGGGGTGATTGCACAAGTCGTACACGGGGACCAGTCCTACACCATCCCCGGACGAACCATCCACGACGGCATCTTCCTGGTCAGGGACCTCATCGCGGTGTCCCAGAGGTTGGGCATCCCAATCGCGTTTCTGGCTCTTGACCAGGAAAAGGCTTTTGACAGAGTGGACCACAAGTACCTGCTGGGAACCCTCAAGACCTTGGGTTTTGGGGATACCTTTGTCCGAACGATCCGCCTACTCTACACCAAGGCGGACTGCATGATTAAGATCAACGGCGCCCTCACTGCCCCGGTCAAATTCGAGCGAGGAGTGAGACAGGGATGCCCATTGTCGGGCCAACTTTATGCCCTGGCATTAGAGCCTTTCCTGAATCTCATAAGGCGGAGACTCAGCGGCCTGGTGCTGAGGGAACCAAGCGTCAAGTTGGTCCTGACGGCATACGCCGATGACGTCCTCCTCATCCTGCGCTCCCTGGCTGATGTCGCCCTGCTGCATGAGTGCCTGGAGGTCTTTTCGAAAGCCTCCTCATCAAAAATGAACTGGCAAAAGTGCAGCGGCCTGCTGGTTGGAGCGTGGGACATGACCGAGTGTCCCGAGAAGGCAAAAGCCATCAATTGGAGCGCAACATCGCTGCACCACCTGGGGGTGTTCCTCGGACCAGAGGAGGAACCACCGCAGAGGAACTGGGTCGAGCTGGAGGAGAAGGTGAAGGAGCGGCTGGCCACCTGGAGTCGCCTGTGCAAGTTCCTCACCTTCAGGACAAAGACGTTGGTGGTGAACCAGCTGGTGACGTCCATGCTGTGGCACCGACTCTTCTCCCTGCACCCCCCCATGAGCCTCGTCAACGCACTTCAGAAGCGAGTCCTCGACTTCTTCTGGTCGGGTGGAGGACACCGGGTCGCGGCTGGGGTCCTGGCCCTGCCACTGGACGAGGGCGGTCACGGGCTGGTGTGCGTGCGGAGTCAGCTGGCCACCTTCCAACTGCAGGCAGCGCAAAAGTTCCTGCACGCCGCCCCTGCACCGGCCAGGAGTGTCACGGCCTCCTTCCTCCTGAAACAGCTGGGGGGTCTGCAGTGCTCCAAGCAACTATTCTACATAGACCTGCAGGGCCTCCCACTGGGACAGCTGCCAACCTTCTACAGAAGCGTCCTGCAGACATGGAGCTCCCTCGCCATCAGGAGGCTGAACCAACCGCGATCGGCCGAGGATCTGGTCTTCGAACCGATTCTCAAGAACCCACAGACAAAGCTGCCATCCACAACCACCACCCCTGGCATGGAGAGGCGCCTCGCCAACGCGCGGCTCACCAGGATGGGAGATCTGGTGGAGCCTGAAACACTGGGCCGGTGGCTCGGACCAGCAGACGTGGCCGCAAAGACAGGGCTGCAGTCGCTCCGGGTGGCTGCCCAGATCCTGGCCGAAGCCAAGGGGGCCTTCTCAGCGGCAGCGGGGAGAATGCCCCAATCGGCGTTGGGGATGACGAGGCCCCTCTCGGTCCCCCTCCACCGGAGCTCTCAGTGGTGCCACTGCATCGCCAAATGAAGGCGGATCACAACCTGTGCCGGCTAGAAGACCTACCGGAGGTGGCCTTCGCAAATGTAAAGAGGAAGGTGCTCTACTCCTACATGGTCCGGTTCCACCAACAGGACACCCTGAGGAGCCACAAGGACCATGCCTGGAGGAAAGCCCTGCCCTGCGTCTCTCCGGAGAAGCCTCGCTGGAGGCAACTCTACTGCAGACGGACGCACAACCGCATCGGCGACCTCAGCTGGAGCATCGCCCACGGCACCGTCACCACCAACGTCTCCCTGGCGTGCTTCACCGACACGTCCCCGGAGTGCCGGTTCTGCGGTAAAATGGAGACGGTGGCGCACCAATACGTGGAGTGCAAGAGCCTGGACTCGCTGTTCAAGGTCCTGAGAAACATCCTCCTAAGGTTCAGCCTCAACTTCTCCCCGACGGTCCTCATCTTTGGATACCCGAAAGGCGACGGACCCCAACATCTTCAGGGGCTGGTCAACGTGCTCTTCGGCTACGCCAAGTTTGCCATATACAGGGCGAGGAAGGTGGCCCTGGAGGGGCAACGTCCGGCCAGCAGCCTGGGCATCTTCCGCACTCTGGTCGGAGCCAGGGTGTGGCTGGAGTTCCGCCACGCGCGGCTGACTCACGCCGTGCCGGCCTTCAAGGAGCAGTGGGCGCTGGAGGAGGCCGTGTGCTCGGTGGCAGATGACGGAGAGCTGTGCATGCAGATCTAAGCTACCTGTCGGAGGCCGTTTGACTGTGGGAAGGGCTGCGTGCAGATGCAGCACTTGTCGTAGTTATAAAGAAAAAAGAGAAAGAGAGCCAAATGGAGTAGGAAGAGAGGGGGCAGAGAGAGAGGGGGGGCAGAGAGGGGGTAGAGAGAGAGGAGAGGCAGACAGGGGGGTACAGAGAGAGGGGGGGGCAGAGAGGGGGGTAGAGAGAGAGGGAAGGGGAAAGAAAAAAAAGAAAAAAATGTTTTGGGTCTTTCACTTAAAAGGGGGGGGGGGGGTTACATAAAGCAAAGCATTAAAAAAAACGAAATGATGAACGGAGCAAAGTGTCGACTACACCGAGCATCTTGTTTCTTCTGATCGTAAAAAAAGAGAGGGAGAGAGAGCGAGAGAGAGGGAGAGAGAGCGAGAGAGGGAGAGAGAGAGAGAGCGAGAGAGAGGGAAGGGGAAAGAAATTTTTTTTGGGTCTTTCACTTAAAAGGGGGGGGGGGGGGTGTTACATAAAGCAAAGCATTAAAAAAACACAAAAAAACGAAATGATAAACGGAGCAAAGAGCCGACTACACCGAGCATCTTCTTGTTTCTTCTGATCGTAAAAAAAGAGAGAGAGAGGGAGAGAGAGAGGGAGGGAGAGAGGGCTGCACTTTGTGCTGCTCTTGGCTGGCATCTAGCAGCTCACTACTGCGTGCCGCGTGTGTGTGGTGACCACCACGGGTAACGAGACACACACACTCCACGGGGATGACGATGCAATGGTGACGAGGACAGCTCCTCGTCGTGACACTCTACCTGCTGCGCAAAGAGCGGAGACCGAAGAGGCCGACGCCGAGGAGCCGGGGTCGGAGCCGGCGGAATCCTTCTCAGAGACGGCGAACAGACGCCATCGCTCCCGGGACTCGGCCTTCGTGGGCGTGGCCCTTTGGTCACGCCCCTTCTTAGGCCCCGCCCCTTGACTACGCCCCTTTCCAGGACCATCCATTGGCCACGCCCCCTTTTCAGGCTCCGCCCTTGGTCACGCCCCCGTTCCTAATTAATAACATTCAGTAGAGTCATGTAGGCATAAGAAATAATAAAATTACATAATAGCAACACAAGCAATCATCATCAGGTACAGAAGAGCTAAATTTAAGAGAGAGAGGAAACACATAACTGCAGCTATATAGACAGAGGAGCACACTAAATCAAACGGTTTAGCAAAATTTGGAAACCATATAAAGCAACACAGACCGACCGTCTGTGTTGCTTTATATGGTTTCCAAATGTCCTCTTGAAATCACGCGATACCCCCCTCCCCCATTCTTTTGGCCAAGTGTAAGAAATACAATTTTAGACTTACAACTTTTTTTGTGATTTCCTTTGAACCTTTATACGTGACTTTACCGAATGACCTAAAGGAACAGCTTTTATTATTTTAAATGTATTATTTTTAATTTAATATTTGTTTTGTATTTTCCTTCTGCGTGACTTTACCGAAACAACCCAGAATTACGAATGTCGGCATTGACGAAAGTTTTAAGTCAAAAAATAATAATTATTATTATATTTGTGTGTGTGTGTCGCTTGGCAGGATGGTGGGATATGGCTGTAGCATGGAGCCCACGGAGACTTCATCCAGCAGTGGATTGACCACGTCGAGTGTGCATGAAGATAACGTCATGTACACATCAAGTACGAATAGACACGCGTGTAGTTTTATATATGTGTGTGTGTGTACGGGGAGCGGTAGCGCAGTGGTTAGCGCATCTACGCTCCACGAACCCAGCAGCAGCTTCTACTAAGAGCAGTTCCATTACCGACCACGGCTGTCATCAGTGACGAACGGTGTCGGAACCGGTTCTGTGAGTCCCATAGAGCGCCCCTTGGCCTTCAGTGCGGGTGGAGTAAAAAAAAAAACTTTTTTTTAATATCCGCAGTTGGGAAGACAAAGGCGGACGGGTGTGGGAGCTTCCATCGGTGCCTCTCTAACAGCCCTTGTGGCCCAACAGCGTCACACGCAGGTTTTTTTTTTTAATATCCATCTATATTGATAGAGAGAGAGATATCTGAGTGTCTGACAGAGAATATCAACAGAGTGTGAATCCATCTAAATACGAGTAGACAGAGAGAGATTCAATGAAATGGCTTTCATTTAATCTCTCTCTGTCTCTCTCACATCACTCTGTCAGTCCACTGCTGGATGATGATCAAGATGATGATCATCGTCATCATCTTGGCCTGCAGTGTGGTGAGTGAGTGGCTGGGTGAATGGGTGAGTGAGCGTTGTCCTGACCTGAGTGGTGAGTGAGTGGGTGAGTGGATGAGTGAGTGTTGTTGTGACCTGCAGTGTGGTGAGTGGTTGGTGTGACCTGCAGTGTGGTGAGTGGGTGAGTGAGTGGGTGAGTGAGTGTTGCTGTGACCTACAGTGTGGTGAGTGGGTGGTGAGTGGGTAAGTGTTGTCGTGACCTGCAGTGTGGTGAGTGAGTAGTGAGTGAGTGTTGTTGTGACCTGCAGTGTGGTGAGTGAGTGGTGAGTGAGTGGGTGAAGATTCACTGTTGTTTTGGTTTTAGGCTGTATATAAATGTTAAATGACATTTATTATTCATGTTAATGTGTGCTTCAGTCTGACATTGCATAGCGCATACATCAAGCAAACAAATACCCAGATCTCTTACTTGGCTTTTAATATACCACAGAGCCACATGCAGACTGCAGGCACCTATAAAGACCAGCATAGCACATCAATTGTGGTGTCATCTGCAGCATGGCCTCGCCACCTTTGTCTCCCCAGTGCTGATGTTCACACACGACATCAGTCGGATATTTAAGGCTGAGTTGACCTTGGGAAGGCCCAGGACAGGTATGTTGTTGTATGCCGCTGTATGTTGTTCAGCAGTGGATTGACTAAAGGCTGTACATTATTATTTTTACAGCTCATGAATAATGGCTACATGGACGATTCATGCCAGGAGTGATGGCACAGTGGCGGATTAGAGATGGACAAGAGATGGATAAGAGATGGATAAGAGATAGATAAGTAATAAAATGGCACGGCATTTTTTTTCTCTCTCAAAGGAATCAATCTTTATGGACATTTTGAACTGGGTCATAGTTTTACTTCTGCGCGCCTCTCGCATCTCCGCAAGTGACATGCACGCGGCAGGAGCAGAGTTGCTATTATTAATGCCCGGTGGAGTTCGTAATGTCTGCAGGCGCGTGCGCTACACCGCACTCTGTAATAAAACACGTGCTTCCCGACAGGCGCGCTGTAACGGGAGATAATGAATCCGCGGCGAATGATCAAGCATGGATCAAGCTGTGATATTTTGAACACCTGTTTCTGTGTGCTAGAGCATGGATCAAGCAGTGTTCGAGATTTTTAATGGTAAAAAAAATCGGTCGATTCCCCGTTTATTTGAAGATTGTTGGGTCGTTAAAATACGTCGATTCCCGTAGCGGTATTCCACATATGGGTAAATCCACGCCTGATTATTCCATACGTGGGCCTAAAATGCGACCGCAATTTATTATTCATTCTGTTGCGGATTCATTTTGTCCTGTTGGAGCGCTTTCCCAGGCAGTGGCGTTGGCAGTGCTTGCTAATGAGTTCTCCTCCGGGGCATTGGAAGCGTGCGCATTGATGCGACAGCGAGCTGAAAGAGTGCAAATACACGGAACGGCTGTGGCACCAGAACACGAGATTGATTTTCTGTTAGCGGCAAGTGCGTGTGGGCTGCTGCCCCTCATCTTCTTCCTCCTCCTCTTCCCTCCTCGTTGCTGCCGTTCGCAGCTCCGAGCTCGCTGCCTCCGCGCAAACTCCTACGAGACACGTCTCTTGGCTGGCTCTCGGCCACCTTGGGTCATTCGCACACACACGCTCCCCGCGTGCATTTCCCCTACGCGTACCCAGGTATACGCCGCTGCCCACACTCGGCCACGCGCGGTTACCCGCCACGTGCCCACGCTAAAAATAGCGCGGCGGCTGCCCGCGCGTCGCTCCCTTCGTCCGCTACGACTCGCGCTATAAATAGCCGTGTAAAGATGCGCGACCGCGGCTCTGCACGAGCACCACCAGTCGTGCCACCGACCACAATGCCCACCACCACCACCACGATAGCCACAACTACCACTGCCACAACCGCAACAACCGTTGTATGATTATGCACGCGCGTACCCGGGTACCTCACGGCGCAGCTCTACACACACGGTAACCACCGCCAGCAGCAGCAGCAGCATCACGCGCTTGAATTGCGTAATCTTGTTTTATTTTACCGTCGATTATTTATTCTCCACGAATAAACAGACTAGACTGTGCGTGTCAGTGCGGACCAGCAGGACAGGTCTAACCTATCTCTCTACTGCCCGATGCTTAATCGACCTGTCCGCTCTCTCTATTTTCTCTCCGAATTTCGCCACCTTTTGTCTTACCTCTCTCCCTCGTACTTGCGGTCCGACCTCGCGGCGATGGAGGTCGTGGCAAGATGATGGTGCAAACGGAATCTGGCTGCTCTCTGCCCCGTCTCACGGACGTGCGAGTAACAGTGAGGTGACGGCTCCTCGATCCCTCCCTCCTGTTGATCTTCAAAGCCCTCGTGCCGCCAATCCGCGGTGCATCACAGGTAGAACCATTAATCCGCGGTGCATCATGGGTAGCGACGCTAACCCACGGTGCATTATGGGTAGAGACGCTAACCCGCGGTGCATCATGGGTAGAGACGTTAACCCACGGTGCATCATGGGTAGAGATGCTAACCCGCGGTGCACCATGGGTAGAGACGCTTAAACCCGCGTTGCCCCGCTCCCCACCTGCCTGCTGGTCCGCGTGTGTCCTGGGCATCTCCTCACTGCGGTTCTCAGCGAGTTCGCCGTGGTCATTTAAGTTAAGCCACGGCGCCCCAGTGTCATTTGGCCTGGGGGGGGGGGGGGGGTGCCTGCCAATTCCCTGGCCCTGAGAAACCGTGGAGCACCCCCACGAGGGGGCCTCTCGGGTAAAACCTCAGGGCAGGTGCCCGCCCCCTCCCTAGGAGGCCCTACGTGAGTGTGTGTGTTTATGTGGGGGCGGGGGAAGTGCTGTGACGGGTGCCGGGTGGCTTCTCGGTCGCACCAGCACAGCGACGGCCCCGGTTTCGATGGAGCGGCTCCGCTGTTGTGGCACCACACAGGTGCACTAATGCACGGTACCGTTATTTTATTAGCCCAGTGAGTACCGTTATTTTATCATTAGCCCAGTGAGTACCGTTATTTTATCATTAGCCTAGTGACTACCGTTATTTTATCATTAGCCCAGTCAGTAGCGTTATTTTATCATTAGCCCAGTGAGTACCGTTATTTTATCATTATCCTAGTGAGTACCGTTATTTTATCATTAGCCCAGTGAGTACCGTCATTTTATCATTAGCCCAGTGAGTACCGTTATTTTATCATTAGCCCAGTGAGTACCGTTATTTTATCATTAGTCCAGTGAGTACCGTTATTTTATCATTAGCCCAGTGAGTACCGTTATTTTATCATTAGCCTAGTGACTACCGTTATTTTATCATTAGCCCAGTCAGTAGCGTTATTTTATCATTAGCCCAGTGAGTACCGTTATTTTATCATCATCCTAGTGAGTACCGTTATTTTATCATTAGCCCAGTGAGTACTGTTATTTTATCATTAGCCCAGTGAGTACCGTTATTTTATCATTAACCCAGTCAGTACCGTTATTTTATCATTAGCCCAGTGAGTACCGTTATTTTATCATTAGCCCAGTCAGTTCCGTTATTTTATCATTAGCCCAGTGAGTACCGTTATTTAATCATTAGCCCAGTCAGTAGCATTATTTTATCATTAGTCCAGTGAGTACCGTTATTTTATCATTAGTCCAGTGAGTACCGTTATTTTATCATTAGCCCAGTCAGTAGCGTTATTTTATCATTAGCCCAGTGAGTACCGTTATTTTATCATTATCCTAGTGAGTACCGTTATTTTATCATTAGCCCAGTGAGTACCGTCATTTTATCATTAGCCCAGTGAGTACCGTTATTTTATCATTAGCCCAGTGAGTACCGTTATTTTATCATTAGTCCAGTGAGTACCGTTATTTTATCATTAGCCCAGTGAGTACCGTTATTTTATCATTAGCTTAGTGACTACCGTTATTTTATCATTAGCCCAGTCAGTAGCGTTATTTTATCATTAGCCCAGTGAGTACCGTTATTTTATCATCATCCTAGTGAGTACCGTTATTTTATCATTAGCCCAGTGAGTACCGTTATTTTATCATTAGCCCAGTGAGTACCGTTATTTTATCATTAACCCAGTCAGTACCGTTATTTTATCATTAGCCCAGTGAGTACCGTTATTTTATCATTAGCCCAGTCAGTTCCGTTATTTTATCATTAGCCCAGTGAGTACCGTTATTTAATCATTAGCCCAGTCAGTAGCATTATTTTATCATGAGTCCAGTGAGTACCGTTATTTTATCAATAGTCCAGTGAGTACCGTTATTTTATCATTAGCCCAGTCAGTAGCGTTATTTTATCATTAGCCCAGTGAGTACCATTATTTTATCATTAGCCCGGTGAGTACCGTTATTTTATCATTAGCCCAGTGAGTACCGTTATTTTATCATTAGCCCAGTGAGTTCCGTTATTTTATCATTAGCCCAGTGAGTACCGTTATTTTATCATTAGCCTAGTGAGTACCATTATTTTATCATTAGCCCGGTGAGTACCGTTATTTTATCATTAGCCCAGTGAGTACCGTTATTTTATCATTAGCCCAGTGAGTACCGTTATTTTATCATTAGCCCAGTGAGTAGTTATTTTATCATTAACCCAGTGAGTACCGTTAATTGTATCATTAGCGCAGTGAGTACCGTTATTTAATCATTAACCCAGTCAGTACCGTTATTTTATCATTAGCCCAGTGAGTACCGTTATTTTATCATTAGCCCAGTGAGTACTGTTATTTAATCATTAACCCAGTCAGTAGCGTTATTTTATCATTAGCCCAGTGAGTACCGTTATTTTATCATTAGCCCAGTGAGTACCGTTATTTTTCATTAGCCCAGTGAGTACCGTTATTTTATCATTAGCCCAGTGAGTACCGTTATATTATCATTAACCCAGTCAGTACCGTTATTTTATCATCAGCCCGGTGAGTACCGTTATTTTATCATCAGCCCGGTGAGTACCGTTATTTTATTAGCCCAGTGAGTACCGTTATTTTATCATTAGCCCAGTCAGTAGCGTTATTTTATCATCAGCCCAATGAGTACCGTTGTTTTATCATTAGCCCAGTGAGTACCGTTATTTTATCATTAGCCCAGTGAGTACCGTTATTTTATCATTAGCCCAGTCAGTTCCGTTATTTTATCATTAGCCCAGTGAGTACCGTTATTTTTTCATTAGCCCAGTGAGTACTGTTATTTTATCATTAGCCCAGTGAGTAGTTATTTTATCATTAGTCCAGTCAGTACCGTTATTTTATCATTAGCCCAGTGAGTACCGTTATTTTATCATTAGACCAGTGAGTACCGTTATTTTTTCATTAGCCCGGTGAGTACCGTTATTTTTTCATTAGCCCAATCAGTAGCGTTATTTTATCATTAGCCCAGTGAGTACCGTTATTTTATCATTAGCCCAGTGAGTACCGTTATTTTATCATTAGCCCAGTGAGTACCGTTATTTTATCATTAGCCTAGTGACTACCGTTATTTTATCATTAGCCCAGTCAGTAGCGTTATTTTATCATTAGCCCAGTGAGTACCGTTATTTTATCATTATCCTAGTGAGTACCGTTATTTTATCATTAGCCCAGTGAGTACCGTCATTTTATCATTAGCCCAGTGAGTACCGTTATTTTATCATTAGCCCAGTGAGTACCGTTATTTTATCATTAACCCAGTCAGTACCGTTATTTTATCATTAGCCCAGTGAGTACCGTTATTTTATCATTAGCCCAGTCAGTTCCGTTATTTCATCATTAGCCCAGTGAGTACCGTTATTTAATCATTAGCCCAGTCAGTAGCATTATTTTAGCATTAGTTCAGTGAGTACCGTTATTTTATCATTAGTCCAGTGAGTACCGTTATTTTATCATTAGCCCAGTCAGTAGCGTTATTTTATCATTAGCCCAGTGAGTACCGTTATTTTATCATTAGCCCGGTGAGTACCGTTATTTTATCATTAGCCCAGTGAGTACCGTTATTTTATCATTAGCCCGGTGAGTACCATTATTTTATCATTAGCCCGGTGTGTACCGTTATTTTATCATTAGCCCAGTCAGTAGCGTTATTTTATCATTAGCCCAGTGAGTACCGTTATTTTATCATTAGCCCAGTCAGTAGCATTATTTTATCATTAGCCCAGTGAGTACCGTTATTTTATTATTAGCCCAGTGAGTACCATTATTTTATCATTAGCCCGGTGAGTACCGTTATTTTATCATTAGCCCGGTGAGTACCGTTATTTTATCATTAGCCCAGTCAGTAGCGTTATTTTATCATTAGTCCAGTGAGTGCCGTTATTTTATCATTAGCCCAGTCAGTAGCGTTATTTTATCATTAGTCCAGTTAGTACCGTTATTTTATCATTAGTCCAGTGAGTACCGTTATTTTATCATTAGCCCAGTCAGTAGCAATATTTTATCATTAGTCCAGTGAGTACCGTTATTTTATCATTAGCCCGACTCTTCTCTAGCCCGTGCCGTGCCGGTTTGGCCCCGTCGATCCGGCCGAACAAAAGCTGTTTCGGCATGCGGTGGCTGGGCATGCGGGCTACATGACCCAGCCAACGCAGCCTTGCCTGCCGGAGGAGCTCACTGATGGGACCTTGCCCAGATCTTTCTAAGATTTGTGAGCTCCTCACACAATCCAGCCTGGTTAAACCCAGGATGGATCGAAGGCAGGCTAGCCTAAATGTTTCTAACTGGCGAAGATGTTCCATTAGGGGGGTCCACGTTTCGCAAGCGTAGAGAAGGGAGGGAATGACCGTGGCCGAGAAGACCTGAAGCTTAGTGCGGAGCGACAGACCAGGTAGCTTCCACACAGCGTTACGCAACCGATGAAAAGATATTGCCGCTCCACTGATTCGGAGTGAGACCTCTGCTGTTAAACTGGAGCCGGTCATAAGCACACTGCCCAGGTATGGGAAACTCTCCACTCTCTCAACAACTGCCCCATCACCGATTGGGAGTTGTGGGGGTGGAGTGTATGATGTACAAAATACCCAGGCAGGTGCTTAGTTTTGGTGGGGCTGATGGTAAGGCCCCATCTCTTAGTGGCACGCTCCATTCTCAGCAGCAGCGTCTCCAACTCCTACTCTGAATGAGCAGCTGTTACCAAATCATCGGCATGCATAACGTGGTTGAGCAATAAGGAGCCATCCCTTCACCGCACCCGGGCATCGATCAGCTTCCCATTATATCTGTACCAAATGGAGATTCCCCCCATATAGCTATTGAAGGCTTCACGAACTACATGGTCAAAATAGATGTTAAATAATGTGGGAGCCAGAGGACATCCCTGTCGCACCCCAAGGTGTACAGGGAATGGCTCTGACTCCCGGCCACGTAGTTTTACCGGGGCCCGCTCACCATCATGAAGGTCCTTAATGATCGTGAGCAGATGGTCAGGGACTCCAAAAGCACGAAGAACAACCCAGAGCCCAGGCCTACTGATAGTATCATAGGCCTTGACCAGGTCAATAAAGCAGAGATGTAGGTCTTGCTGGAATTCCCTACACCTCTGCTGTAGCAGACGGACAGAAAATATGGCATCTGTGCAGGACCACCCTTTCCTGAAACCGCATTGGGGCTCCGCAAGCCTCTCCTCAGCATGCCTGGCAAGGCGATGTTGAATAATCCTTGCCAGGACCTTTCCCGGCACACTGAGGAGTGAGATGCCCCTGTAGTTGTTACAGTCTGTGCGGTCCCCCTTCTTAAAGAGGGGGACCACCAGGGCATCCTTCCAATCCTGCGGAACCCATCCAGTGGTCCAGACTGTTGTTATGATGTCATATAGGGCAGTTTGTGCACAAACGCCACCCTCCCTCAGCATTTCACTTGGGAGATCATCTCTACCCGCTGCCTTTCCTGGTCTCAGACTCCGGAACGCCTTCAGTACTTCCTCAACAGATGGCATTTCAGCCAGCCACTCACAGGTGGTGACTTAGAAATAGGTTTTACCTTTTTACCTGGCACAAAAACTGACACCTTTATTCAAGGCATCGTGTTTGCAATAACCACAACACAAGCAGTCAAAATGCAAACAAAAGAGACAACTCTGATAATAATATGCACTGTCCTTGAATTTGATTGGTCCACACCCGGGACGTCTTTTCTTAGAGCCTAGTCTCCACTGGTGTTGGACCAGAAGACGCCAAAAGGCGTACAACTCAAAAACAGCGCACTATCAGAGTATTGAGGGCTCGGGTTGAGCATTTACATTATGAGACCTCCTTCGCCAGTAACAAGATATAGAAATAGGTTTTACCCTTTTAACTGTCACAAAAACTGACACCTTTATTCAAGGCATCGTGTGTGCAATAACCACAACACAAGCAGTCAAAATGCAAACAAAAGAGATGCTGTTTAATGGCACTTCGCTCCAGTGCAACGGGGGGGGGGGGGGGGGTCGATGGTGCTCGCAGCGAATCCGAGGAAAGAACTGACGAGGGAACGCATCGAGTTAATTTTACAGCGGACAGAGAGGAGTGCGAGCATCCAACGCACCGTTATCAGCGGCAAAGTTAAAGATTTCGGGTTTAGTAACATCTACCAGAGCCGATGTGTTTCGAAGAAAAAATATTGAACAAAAAAAAAGATAACAGCCCCTTACTCGGCGGGCAATCGTTTTTTTGTTGCCGCACCGCACAGCAAAATTATAATTGTCTTGCAACACAAACAAAACGAGGAGGAGGGGCTTTAATTCAATGGCACCAGGGCACTGCCGTGGCGGCTAACATTTGCCCGAGCCGAGCCACGAGTCCCCTCCGATGCTAACCGACAGCGGATACGTTGGAGGCGTGCGATCCTCGCCTGGCGGGGTGCATCACCCAAGCGGCGACGTACAATTAGGCACCAACAATAAAACAACATCCGTCAGCCTTGAGTTGAGTGATCTGCACGCGGACACGCTCCCGCAACGAGCGAGCGAGGGGCTCCGTCGGTCAAACGAGGACGCAGCATCTCCTCCTCCTCCTCGCTGCTGGCGTCGCCGGCTGCTCCACTCTACGGACGCTGCAGCGGTGAAGGAGACAGACGGCGGTGACAAAAAACATATAACACAAACACAGCAGAGAGACAGCTTTAACCACAACACCGCAAGAGAGACAGCTTCAACCACAACACAAACACCGCAAGAGAAACAGCTTTAATCACAACACCGCAAGAGAGACAGCTTCAACCACAACACAAACACCGCAAGAGAGACAGCTTTAACCACGACACAAACCCTACTACCCACCATGATCATCATCATGCTGCTGCTGGTTTAGTGACGACCTAAACGCGATGTTACAGGTTAACGCCGTCACCGTGACGACGGTCTGGCAACGACGTAACCGGCATCGTCACGGGTCGACGCCGTTACCGTGACGATGGCGTCACCAGGCAGGGCGTCCTCCTCCCCGACGACGGCGCTCTTCGCGGCAAACAGCGCATCGTCGACGTCGGTGACGTCCACGGTCACCACGGTGATGGCGCTCGGCAAGGTCGCCGCTCCTCCGGCGTCGTCGCCGTCGCCGTCGCCGCCGTCGCCGTCGCCGGCGGCCCACACCGTCAGGTAGTGGTGGCGGCGCTTGTCGTAGTCCAGGGCCCTTGCCACAACGCTTATGACGCCTGGGGCAACACGGCACACACAGCACGCACGCACACAGCGCACACAGCACGCACGCACACAGCACACACACACACAGCACACACACAGCACACACACAGCACGCACTCACACAGCACGCACACAGCACGCACGCAGCATGCACACAGCACACACACAGCACACAGCAAACACACAGAACGCACCTCTGCGTGAGTCTATGGGTCTCTGTGCGAGACAGAGACCCAAGAGGGCCGCCGTCTGTGCCCCGTGCCGCGTCTCTCACCGAGCCTCCGGTCGATCCCGAACGCCCCGAGCTCGTTGCCGCTGGCGATGCCGTAGCTCGGCGCGCCCGCCCCGCCGAAGGTGGCCGCCACGGTGACGACCGTGGTGCCCGGCGCCGCATCCTCCGGCACGGTGACGCGGTAAGCCGGCCGCCGGAACGCCGGGGTGGCGACGTCATCGTCGTCACGGAGGGACACGGAAATCGCCGCGGTGGCGGAAGGCGCCGAGCTCCCCCCCCCGGCGCGGGCGAGCACCGTGAGGTTGTAGAGGGCACGGCGCTCCAGCGGACGCTTGACGACGATGAGGCCCGAGCGGACGTCGATGGCGAAGCGGTAGCCGGCCGAGTCCAGCAGAGAGTGAGTCACCCTGCGGCGGCGGCCTAAAACACACAACAACCGCCATTCGCCACTAAGTGGCGGTGGCATCACCACGGCGCTTGTGCCAGGCAATGTACACCTTGAGGCAGTCAAGTGAAGTGTCGAACGCCCGCTGGCAGGAGGTCACGGGGCAGACCCAGGTGCCACGGGTCGACTGACTGAGATGACCGAGATGACTGGCTGAAGCACCACCTGTACCGCCTACTGTGCCAACCTGCTGTGCTTTAGCCACCCGGCGCTCCGCTCGTTGTTGTGAGCGTCGCTCCTCCGCCCTCCGTTGTTGTTGGAGGGCGACTGCCTCCAACTGCCCAGTAGCGTCCTTCACGAGCCTCCTCCACAGAGGCTGATCTCGAGACCGCTGGTACCGGTCATCGGCAAGTCCACTCAGCTCCACGTCCTCCTGTACCACGTCACTCCATCTCTTCTCTAGCCCGTGCCGCGCCCGTTTAGCCCCCTCGATCCGGCCGAACAAAAGCTGTTTCGGCATGCGGTGGCTGGGCATGCAGGCCACATGACCCAGCCAACGCAGCCTTGCCTGCTGGAGGAGCTCACCGATGGGAATGTGTCCAGATCGCCAAAGCTAAAGATCCCACGTGTAGCCTCAGACTTTTGGGGCAAGTGCTGTCAGCGAGTAGCACCTATAAAGGCCGGCACTGTGGCACACGAGTGGGTGGTTGGCCAGCACCACGCCCGGCCGCCTTTGCCTCCCTACTGGCGATGTTTACACACCGCACCAGGTACTCATTTGAGGCTGAGTCGACCTAGGGGAGGCCCGGGACCGGTTTAGATAATCGTCACTGGTGTTGGCCGTGAGCGGGAATCGAACCCCGGTCGCCGGGTTCGTAGCGCGGCGTAGCGCTATCCGCTACACCACCGCTCCCCATAATGTACACACTCACGTGTGTGTGTGTACGTCATCGTCGTCATTGTCATCATCTTCGTCGTCATCGTCAACTTCGTCGTCACCGTACCCAGTTCGGAGTCGACGGCGCGCGCGCTCGTCACCGCCGTCCCCACGCCGGCGTGGCGCCAACGCAGGGCGACGGCACGGGGGGGCGACCCCGCGAGGAAGCGCGGGGCTGAGTCGTCCACGTCCTCCTCCCTCACGAGGACCTCCGCCCGGCAGGAGCGGCCGCCCCGGTCGTTCGCGACCACGGTGAGCGCGTGGACCGGGGCGGCCTCGTGGTCCAGCGGCGCCCGCGTAAAGAGCTTCCCTACGCGGGGCCACGCCGACAAGAGATGTTAACTCTTGGGTTCAATCCCTACCCCGACGACGCCTGCTGCTGTAAATTTGGAGTTTGCGTCTCTCTCATCATCATCACCACGATGGCTAGGAGATGTTAAGTACCTCGCCTGGTACGCAGGAGGTCGTGGGTTCCATCCCGATGTTGTATATAGGCCCTTTTTCCATCTTAATATTAACAAGTAATTTTCCCATACATATAGATACATATTTCTATTGTTTTTTTTTTATAATGAATAAAAACAACACCAACCCAGGCCCTCAGCATGGTATGTGGAGGTCATGGAAAAGCCATTTACCATGACCTACTGACATGATTTTGACAGTTACAAACTCCCAGGGTCAAGGGAACAGACAGAGTGCAGAGCAGCGAATTGCTGTCTGCTAGCCGCAGACAGCCAAGCCAAACAGCCAACCATTTATCCTGCATTACTATTAAAGTAACGTACAGTTCGAAATTCAACAACAGGAATAGGCTAAATTATCGACCCTCACGCTCACTCCAATTGGCAACCAGACCACAAGCTACATCATGGAACCATCAACCATCTATTAATTCAATATGAAATGTTATTTCCATATTTTAATCATTTCTATACAACTTGACCCGAAGCATATGACAATCAGAATTTTCCTAAGTCTAAATGAATTCTCTAACCTCCAGACATAAGCGAATAATAAGCAGAGTTAATATAAGGTTAGAGAGGAAAAAACAAGCGCACAGCAAAACTGCAAACGTAAGCTAAAGAGCCTGGAAAACCCAAGGGCGGGGGGAAGAGATGCTTGGAATGGCAGCGTGTCAGCCAAGACACCAGGCAAAGTTAAGTAAAAAAAAATTCACAATACAAAATTTCATACATAACATTAATGCTAACGCTGTTCACCGTAAACTATACTCCGCTTACACAACTTTGTTAAACATAAACTACATGACTTAAGTGATGTTAAACCCAGGGTCAGAGAGAGAAAGAGATCCCGGCCGTCTTTGTCTCCCCGCAGCGCGGGGTAGGAGTGTGCATACGCTCGGGAAAACACGTTCCCTTGACATGAGTCAAATACCACAATGGAAAGCTGACACAGACCTTGGGTTACATACAGAATGATGGCTGCGGGTGGTGCGATACCAAACTGTGAGGGATGTGTTAACTTTAGACCTTAACCATTCCTTTGTGTGTCGGGAATATGACATGCAGGGAGGGAAGCTTGCCCTCCCTCTCGCACCGACAGACAGAGAGACGCCTTCGAGACGGTTTGTAACATGTTTGTTTTACTTTTGGTGGTTTATAGAAAGAGGACAACAGATGGCGCAGACAAGGACACACATACGGATGGACACACATACGGACACGCATACGGACACGCGCTCCAGACCATGACACACCGCTAAATCAAAAGAAGCCCCACCTGGTGGGGAGGAGCCAACGGGAAGGATTTTGGCATAAAAGAGGACACTGCAGCATTGAAACCTCAGTTCGGGGGAACTCATCAACAGAGCTCCTCAACGGAGCTCCTCAGCTCCTCAGCTCACCAGCAAGGAGCTCATCACCTCAACTGAGTTCGTCCGACGAGGCTACATGGTGCGAGTCAGCATCATCAAAAGTAGTAATGCAACGAACGTGCATCGCCAGCGCCGATTGCGCAACCGGTGTCAACACTCTACAACACCACCGAGCACGCTGCGAGCAAGCTGCGTGCGCCATCTACCGACCGAGCTCCACAACTGCAACAGCGTGTCAACTGGTCGACCTACGCCAACCTATTTTTCGATTTAAAGCTTTCGTGACTGCAAGGATTCATCTTCTTTGGTTCTTTCAGTAAAGTCACGTAGAATGAGAATAAAATAATAAATTAATAAAATAACACAATAAAATTCTCACGACGTTTTGGCCACAACACAAGTGGCCTTCTACATTGCAGGGGTCACAAAAAAGATCCAGGTCCGATTCAACACAGTACATAAAATCCGTGATCTGGTTCCATCTGTAAAAGATGCTGTTCCAGACATACAGTACCCGGGCGTTTACAAACTAAAGTGCCTCTGTGGTAGTAGCTACATTGGAGAAACCAAACGACATATCTTGGACCGCATCCGGGAACATAAAGCAGACTTGAAACACGGTAGAAGGAACTCCTCTGCCGTGGCTGATCACTGTTATAATTCAGTGGGCTCACATGACATTGACTTCTCCTAGACGGAGGTTCTTTGCAAACCAACCGGCTACCATGAAAGATTCGTTCATGAGGCCATTCACATATACAAGCACAGAGACAATTTCAACCGAGAAGATGGATTCTGGCTTAGTAACCATTGGAAAGATGTTTTAAAACATTTCGGTTCCTAATTGTATTTTACGATGACCTTGACCGCAGCTCTTTCGCTGGCATTGACTCTTAATACCTCTCACACCACGGTTAATGGTATGGTTTACAACATGGAGTATAACAGCGCCTCGCAGCTGTCTCTCTCCCCCTTCTCCGTTTCGACCATGGATGAACTCGTCCGTCTGAACGGGGCTCGTAGTTATCCGTGGTGCTGAAGTTGAGGGTAAGAAGCCACACATTTTTTCGCCATATAGCATTGTGATATATAACGACTTATTTCGATTTGAAGCTTTCGTGACTGCAAGGATTCATCTTCTTTGGTTCTTTCGGTAAAGTCACGTAGAATGCGAATAAAATAATAAATTGATAAAATAAAATAACGCAATAAAATTCTCACAACGTTTAGGCCACAACACAAGCGGCCTTCATCAGGTGAAGGGACGAGACTGTCTGGAGGACAGTGCTGGAGCGAACAAAGCCACGCTCAGATCACGACCTTTAAGCTGTGTGAGAAGAAACAAAGCGCCTTGACAAAGGAATTAGCATAGAATTTAGCATTGAAATAGCTCAGTGATTAGCTTAACTGGTCACAGAAATGGCTATGTTAAAGTCAAAGCATAAACATCCACAGAGGCACCCCTTGACAAAGGAATTAGCATAGAATTTAGCATTGAAATAGCTCAGTGATTAGCTTGTGACTGGTCACAGAAATGGCTATGTTAAATTCAAAGCATACACATTCACAGAGGCACCTAGTACAAATCAAACAGGAGAATTTAGCATTGAAATAACTAGGAGAATTTAGCATTGAAATAACTGAGTGATTAGCTTGTGACTGGTCACAGAAATGGCTATGTTAAAGTCACAGCCTTCACATCTGAGCTATTCACAGTAACTGGTTATACACTACACTATATAACGAATACTACATAGTAAACCAATAAAAAAAACTAAAATATAAATTACCTCAATGTTATCAATAAACTCTATATATTCTCCAATCAGCTAAGCTACCAACAATAAGTCGTTATATATCACAATGCTATATGGTGAAAAAAATGGGTGGATTCTTACCCTCAACTTTAGCACCACGGATAGCTACGAGCCCGTTCAGACGGACGAGTTCATCCATGGTCGGAACGAATTAATTAATCTCCCGTGAGAAGCACGTCCCGCCGCACACCAAGCCATCTCTTAATTATACAACATCGCTGATGAATCTATGAACGTATATTCGTGCCTTTAGGAATGGTAATAACTTTTTGATTGTCTTTCGTATGAATACCGTCGCATAATCTGAAGGACTTTATTCATATTTTCTATACGCTCGTATTATGCTGTATACGAATTAATAGCTCCGATACCAAAAGGGAAACAATGGATAAGAATTGGCTGCAAGAATTGCTTATGGAACTATAAATGAATGCAGGACGGTGTGGGCTATATATATATAAGTTCAAATATATGAACTTGCATATTATAAGTGAAGGTTTTTGGTTTGAATATTATATGCATGTTTTAAATTTCTCTCTCTACAACGGCTCACGTCATGCGGGGAAAGCAATCAATGTTCCATTGTCAAAGTGAAATCATACAGATGTTGATGATACTGTATTGATACAGTGTTAAAAATTCCGAGATTGAGAGTCACATACTATATTAGAGTTAAGGTTTAATTAGAAAATAAATTGATTAATGCAGAAGTGGTCGTGTGATTCTTTTCTATAATTTTTGCATAAGGACTGTATCCTGCGACGAGATATGAACTTGGGGACCTAAAATATAAACACAATAATTCACTCAGTAAACGTTAAAGCGAGAATAATTGCATTACACTGATCGATAATACGAATTTAGACAACGAAGCCGAGTTGACACTAGCATAACTGCATACGATTGATTGCATTATCCAGATTGATAACCCCACCTCGTCTACGAGGCGGGGCCTGATTATCATAAAGGCTGTCATTAACATAACCACACCCAATCGCATAAACTAACACGATAATCTCTAGAATTAGCATAATTTATATGCATAATTAACATAATTTCGGATACATTATGCAAATTTAAAAATTTCACACACCACATATACAACACCGGCCCCGACGATGCCTGCTGCTGTATATTTGGAGTTTGTGTCTCTCTCATCATCATCACCACGATGGCTAGGAGATGTTGACTACCTCGCCTGGTACGCAGGAGGTCGTGGGTTCCATCCCGGCCCCGACGATACCTGCTGCTGTATATTTGGAGTTTGCGTCTCTCAACATCTCATAGCCACTGTGGTGATGATAACTACCTCGCCTGGTACGCAGGAGGTCGTGGGTTCCATCCCAACCCCGACCCCGGCTGTAAATTTTGAGTTTGTGTCTCTCTCATCATCATCACCACGGTTGCCATGAGATGTTAACTACCACGCCTGGTACGTAGGAGGTCGTGGGTTCGATCCCGACCCTAACGACTATGAGAGTGAGAGGGGTGTGAGAGGAGTGTGACTATGCGAGTGACAGGAGAAGTGTTACCGCTGATGAGGTGCAAGCGGAAGGGCGTTGCTCCGGCGTCGTGCAGCGAGTATCTGACGGTGCCGTTAGGGCCGAGGTCGGAGTCACGGGCGGAAACGCTCAGCATGAAGAATCCTGGCGCGACGTCCTCCAGCATGGTGACGTTGTACCACAGCTGGGGGGGCACCGTGGAGCACAGCGGTAGTATGGTAGTAGTGGTGGTGGTAGTCGTGGTAGTAGTGGTGGTGGTATTAGTGTTTGTAGTGGTAGTGGTGTTGGCATTAGTGGTGAGGTCACGTATTAGTGGTGACGTCACCACCACTTAGTGGCGAATGGCGGTGGTCGTTATAGTGTGTGGGTCTGTGCGGCGAGTCTACGGCCACCGGTACCTTGTCACACACGGGGTCGGTGTCATTGACGTCCAGCACGATGACGACCACGACGACCGTCCTCGCGTAGGTGCGGTCCGTGGCTGTCACCTGCAAGATGTGGTACTCTTTCTCCTCGCGGTCGAGCGGCCGCTCCAGGCGCAGCGTCCACTCGCCCCCCATGTTGACGGGGCCGAGGGAGAAGTGGCCCAGCGGGTCGCCGCCTGCGGTGGGTAGGACGCGGTCGGCGATCGCCGTTGTGACGGACAGGGAGTTTTAATTTCTCTCTCACAATGACGATTGCTTGTGTTGCGATCGAAACGTCGTGATATTTTATTACCGAAAGACCCAAAGAATGTGACCTAGAGTTTGACGACGAGAGTCGGTTTAACGTGGGGGGTCTCCGCAGCCGACTGTAAATGTAGCGGTGGGTTCACTCTCCAATGCAACGTGTGTCGTGCTGTACCGGTATACTACACTATACACTACTAACTACTATACACTACCCGTCAGGTGGTACGTAAGCCGCAGGTGTTCCGACGTGGCGTCCGCGTCGTCCGCCCGGATGATGGCCAACGCCAGGCCGGGCTCCGCGTCCTCCGGCACGCGGACGTAGACCACCGAGTCCAAGAACCGCGGGGGGCGGTCGTTGGCGTAGCCCGTGGCGAAGATCACCTCGGCGGGGGGCGCCCTCCCTAAGATGCGCCCGCTCGCGTCGGCGTCCATGGCCCGCCGCAAGACCACCGGGGTCCCTGCCTCTGAGTTTTCGGGGATCTCCATCGCGTACTTGGGCCACTCGAAGGCGGGCAGCAAGTCGACCGCCACCGTGGCTACGCTGACGAACGTTCCGTCCGTGACCGAGACCCGGAAGCGGTAGAGGGCGGGCAGCTGCCATCGCAGGTAGGTCTCGGCAAGGTAAGGTAAAAGGTAAAAACAATGAGCCTACCTTTACCCAACCTTTTACCTTACCACAATACAATCACTCTACCCTACCTTTTACCCTTCAGCAGGTAAGGTAAAAGGTTAAAAGCAACGAGCCTACCTTTACCCTACCTTTTACCCTTACCCCATACAAATTACCCGATTACAGGGTAGTAATTACTGGGGTACTACACATGAAAAAGGTTTAAAACAGGTAAATGCTAGGTAGAGCGCTTTTATCATATAGAATATTCTCGATTATTCCAATTTTACACGCTTTCTATTAACTCACTCTGTTGTTGTCATTGTTGTAGCCTCAAATCTTTTAACTCAATTTTAACCTACTTCCCAATGTGGTTTCGACTGCAAACTTGGTATACTTATGTCATACTGATGACAATACTATATAGTATCATTAAAAATAAAATATTTTTAAACATTATTTTTTATATGTTGTGTTTCGGCTTGGGTCTAATTGCCCACTGTCAACTGACGTTGGCTGTAATTGGCCACGGCCCCTTACGTTGTGGCAAGCTTCGGGGCCACTTCCTGGAGTTCTTACATTACTTCTACGGTACATTTCATAACAGCGTGTTTTAAAAAAGTAAAAAAAAAATATGTCTTATTCAATGAAGGCCACGGACTGCGCCACGGAGCTTTTAGCAGTAAACAAGGCACCGTATTTACCGGGTAATACTTCGCTCTATCTTTACCCTATCGGGTAATTCTTCCGAGCTACCTTTAAACTACCTTACCCCTTGGCATGTCGACACCTTTAGCCTTTACCATTTTACCCGGTAAAAAAGGTAAATTACCTTACCTTGCCGAGGCCTAATCGCAGGCTGTCGCCGATGACGGAGACGACGCCTGTCTCGACGTCGATCGCGAAGCTGGTCTCGATGTCGCGATATGATTCGCGAATGTCGTCCCTAGAGGGGGAGACGATGGCGTATCGGAGCCGGTGGGCGTCCGACGCGTCGGCGTCAAATGCCCTCGGCGCGGCCACGAAGTGCCCGGCCAAGACCAGCCGATTCACGGACGCCTCGTACAGCGGCCGCTCGAACACCGGGGCGTTGTCGTTCTCGTCCTCGACGGTGACGGTCACCGGAACGTAGGCGGCGAGGGGAGGGGAGCCGCCGTCCGTCGCCCGCACCGAGAAACGATGAAGCCGGCTTCGCTCGTGATCCAGGGGCGCCGTTGTCACGACCAGCCCGCCGTCCGGGTCCACGTGGAATCCCTCGCCGCCCTTCTCCCCGTCGTCCACGATCTCGTAGCGGAGCGCCCGGTTGGAGCCCGAGTCGGCGTCGGCGGCTCTCGCCTGGACGACGGAGGTCCCCGGGGGCGCGAATTCGGACAGCGTGGCGGCGTAAGCGCCCCGCGCGAAGAGCGGCCGGTTGTCGTTGACGTCCCCGACGACGACGTCCAGGCTCGTGTCGGCGTGCAGGCCCGTCGCCGGGGATGCGGCCCGCACCGCGAGGCGGTAGTTGGCCCGCGTCTCGCGGTCCAGAGGGCCGACGACGCTCACGACGCCCGTGCCGAAGTCGACGGAGAACTGGTCGAAGGGGTCGCCGTCGACAATGGAGAAAACGAGAGGCGGGCCCCCCGGAGCCGTTGCGCGGACGTGAGCGATCGGCGCGGGCGGCACGACGTCCTCGGGCACCCACGCGACGTGGGAGAGGCTCTCGAACGCCGGCGCGTCCTCGTCGAGCACCGTGACCGTGACGTCGACCGCGGAGGAATCCCGCAATCCGTCGCCACCACGGTCACGACGAAGTCCTTGCCCGACGCGTCCGGGGCGAATCTCCTCCTTAGCGAGACGTTGCCGCCGGAGCGATCGATGACGAAGCGGCCATCGTGGCCATCCCTCAAGGAGTACCTCACCCTGGCGTTCTCGCCGACGTCCCGGTCGAGGGCCGCCACGGTGAGCACGGCGCTCCCCCAAGCCGCCGCCACCCTAACGACGGCGCGGTACGGCAGGCCGACGAACGCCGGGGCGTTGTCATTGACGTCTTCGACGTCCACCTCGACCACGGTGTGAGCGACGCTCGGGCGCGCCCGGGAGCCGTCCCTCACATCCACCAGCAGCTCGTAGCGATCGCGCTCCTCCCTGTCTAACGCGACGCCGGCCGTCTCCAGGACGCCCGCCGTCGGCCTCATCCGGAACGCGCCGCTCGGGTCGAGCAAGCCGAAGACGAGCGGCTCGTTGAGATCTCCCCCCGTCGCGACGACCACGGCGACTACGACGATCGCCGTGCTGTTCTCGGGGACGCGCGCCGAGTACTTTGGCGGAACCCGCAGCCTGCCGTCGACCGCCTCCAGCACGGAGACCTTCACCCGCGCGGCGCTCGAGAACCTCCCGTCGGACACCTCGACCCGCAGGTCGTAGCCGGCGGCGAGGAGGGAGGCGTTCCGCACCACGACGTTCCCGGTGCGCGTGTCTACGGCGAACGCACCGCCGACGTTTCCCGAGGCGACGCGGTAGGTCAACACGGCGCCGACGTCCAGGTCGGAGGCCGCCAGGGTCAGCGGGCGGACGCCGGCGAGGGTCGGCACGATCAGCGCCGTCTCATACGCGGCCGTCGAGAACGCCGGCGGGCAGTCGTTGGCGTCCAGCACGGTGACGGTCACCTCGGCCGGCGTTTCGGCGGACAGCCTCGGGCTGCCGCCGTCCGATGCGGCCACCCGGAAGCGGAACTCGGCCGTCGTCTCGCGGTCGAGGGCCCCGGCCGTCCTGACGGCCCCCGTGCGCGGGTCGACGGAGAAGTACTTTCTGGCTTCGCGCTCGACGATCTGATAGGCGACCGTCGCGGGCCCCTCGCCGTCGTCCGCGTCGGCGGCTCGTATGACGAGCGGGACGCCGTCGGGGTCCAGTACCAGGGTTCCCGCCGACGCCTCCTCGCTGACGGCCCCGCGATAGCGCGGGCGGTCGAAGACGGGCGCGTTCTCGTTCTCGTCGAGCACGCGGATCAACACCGACGTGTCCGTCGAGAGGCCCGCCGCGTCCGTGGCCCGCACCGTCAGCCGGTACGACGGCGTCCGCTCGCGGTCCAGCGGCCGTTTGGTGGCAACGACCCCGGACGTCGGGTGGATGTCGAAGGCGCCTTCGGAATCGCCCTCCCGTATTTCATAGGTGACCGTCGACCAGCTGGAGGCGCTCACCGCGAGCACGAAGCTCCCGGGCGCGGCCCATTCGGCGACCTCCGCCGAGCCGTCGACGCCGCCGTCTCCGAAAGCGAATTTGGGGGGAACGCCGTACGCGTTGACGACGATGCGGACGGTGGCGACCGTGGAGCGTTGCGGGCGCCCGTGGTCCTTCGCCCTCACCATCAGCTCGTAGCTCTCCACCGCGGAACCGTCCAGCTTCCGCGCCACGGAGACGACGCCCAGCGTGTGGTGGACGGCAAAGGAATTCCCCACGTTTCCTGTCAGGGGAATTCGGAGGGCGTCTTGAATCGTCGTCGTCGGACGTACGCGAGTTCGCGTCGTCAAAACCGAAAGGAGCTGTCGAGGACAAACGACGCGGGGGAAACCTCGGCGCCCCGTCGGCTGCCTGGCCCCCCCCCCCCCAGCGATCCAAGTTGGACCCACGACTCGCTCGGGGAGAGAGACGCGACAGAGCGTCGCCACGAAGAAACCACAATGCTGGAAATGTGCCCCGGTGCAGAAAAACTCCCCCCGGGTGGGTGGGAGTGGCGGCGGTGGGATGGGAGTGGCGGCGGGACAGGGAGTGGTGGTGAAGCGGTCACCGGATTTGAAGCTGTAGCTGAAGTTGGCGTTGGGGCCGTCGTCGCAGTCGAACGCCACGACGCGTATCACGGCAGAGCCCACGGCCGCCGACTCCGCCACGTAGGCCTCGTAGGGGTAGCTGTTGAAGAGGGGCCAGTTGTCGTTGCCATCGATGACGCTCACCACCACCGTGGTGTACGCTCGCCTCACGGGGATCCTGGCGTCCTGCACCTGCTCGCGCGGGAGAGAGTGAGTGACAGAGTCAGGTCCTTAGAAACATCCTCCTAAGGTTCAGCTTCCATTTCTCAACGGTCCTCAACGGTCCTCATCTTTGGACACCCCCAAGGGCCATGGATCCCAACATCTTCAGGGGCCGGTCAGCGTATTCGTCGGCTTTGCCAAGCTCGGCATATACAGGGTGAGGAAGGTGGTCCGGCCAGCAGCCCGAGCATCTATCGTGCTGGTCGGTGCCAGGGTGTGGCCGATCCACGCCGTGCCGGCCTTCATGGAGCAGTGGACGCTGGACAAGGCCGTGTGACCGGCGGAAGAAGACGGAGAGCAGAGAGCTCCGCGTGCAGATACGAGCTGCCGTCGGATGTCACAGGACTGCGAGGAGCGCTGGGTGAAGATGTAGCACTTTTCGTAGTTGAAAATAGGGGGAACAGGGAGAAAGTAGCGCGAGGTGGGGGAGGTAGAGAGAGAGGGGTATGGGAGCAGGAGCAGAGCGTGCTTCTTCGTGTTGATCTTTGCATCCACGAAAAAAGTAGCACAGATTGATTTTGTTGCACAATGGTAAAACACGTAAAATCTTTCATTTAAAAGGGGGGAAAGCACAAAACAAAAAACAAAGAAACCGAAATGAACTAAAAGAAGTGCCGACTAAACCGACCATCCTCCTCCGATTGTAAAAAAGAGTAAGAGAGGGGGAGAGAAAGAGTGTGAGAGAGTGTGAGAGAGAGTGTGAGAGAGTGTGTGAGAGTGTGTGAGAGTGTGAGAGAGTGTGAGAGAGTGAGTGCCGAGGGGAGTGCTTGCTTCGAACGCCCCCCGGACAGGAGGAGGCTTTCGCGGCCGACGCCATCCGCGGCGGAGGCACGTCGTGCTGGTCGCGTGCGACGTTACCGGCGCTGCAGTGCCGTCAAACTGCGCCACCGCCGCCCGACACGGCCGATCGGCAAGGTTTGGCGTCACCTTAACAAAACGTAGCGATCGGTGACACGGTTTGTTTACATGACAAACTACACTACACGCTACTATGCAGTACACTATGGTCACCACGCAAGACGATGGTCACGGCGTCGTCGTTATCGTCGTCGTCACAATCATCGTCGGCACCTTCGATTCAGCAGTCGACTACGTTCGGTGCGCACAAAGACACACCCGGCGTGGCGCCCCCTCACCATGACGGTGAGTACGTGGCTCTGCTTGGCCTCTCGGTCCAGCGCCACGGCAGCTGTGACCTTGCCGGTGACGGGGTTAATGCGGAACAGACGCACGCTCTCGGCGGCGTTATTGCCGCCTAAGCCAACGAGCGAGAAGGATAACTGGCCGGCGTCGCCGGCGTCGGCGTCGGTCGCCTCCATCCGGAGGCTGACGACGGCGCCAGGAGAGTCCTCGGCGACGGTCGCATTGTAGCGGCCACGGGAGAAACGGGGCCGGTTGTCGTTCACGTCCAGCACCGTCACCTCCACCTAGCGGGGGGTGGGGGGGCAAGGGTAGCAGGGGTGAGTACAGCAGTGATGTGGGTGGCGGTGAGGAGGAAGTGGTCAGAGGTGACGATGCCCCAGGCATGTCTCACGTGGCCACCGCGGCCGTCCCCTGCCTCGTGACGTCACCACGTCGCCCGCAGAGACGGACACACACAGTCGCACAGAGACAGACACACACAGACAGACACACACACAGTCACACAGAGACAGACACACACAGACAGACACACACAGTCGCACAGAGACAGACACACACAGACAGACACACACACAGTCACACAGAGACAGACACACACACAGACAGACACACACAGACAGACACACAGTCACAGAGACAGACACACACACAGACGGACACACAGTCGCACAGAGACAGACACACACACAGACAGACACACACAGTCACACAGAGACAGACACACACAGACAGACACACACAGTCGCACAGAGACAGACACACACAGACAGACACACACACAGTCACACAGAGACAGACACACACACAGACAGACACACACAGACAGACACACAGTCACAGAGACAGACACACACACAGACGGACACACAGTCGCACAGAGACAGACACACACACAGACAGACACACACAGTCACACAGAGACAGACACACACAGACACACACAGTCACACAGAGACAGACACACACACAGACAGACACACACAGTCACACAGAGACAGACACATACAGACACACACAGTCACACAGAGACAGACACACACGCAGACAGACACACACAGTCACACAGAGACAGACACACACACAGACAGACACGCGTGCCCGCCCACCAGGGTGGTTGCAGCGTTGGTCCCGTCGGTGAGCCTGATGGTGAGCTCGTAGGAGGTGCGCTGCTCGGCATCCAGCGGCTGGGCCAACTCCACAACACCGCCATGTTGCGTCACATAGAAGCGGTCCTCCACGTTACCGCCTGTCAACACGCGGTGCCCCTACCGTCATCATCATCATGTCACTGTTAACCCATCAACATGTCACCGTTAACCCATCAACATGTCATCATTAACCCATCATCATTATCATGTCACCGTTAACCCCATCATCATGTCACCGATAACCCATCAACATGTCAAAGTTAAGCCCAGCATCATGATTTCACCGTTAACCCATCATCATGATGTCACCGATAACCCATCAACATGATGCCACTGTTAACCCCATAAACATGTCACTGTTAACCCATCATAATGTCACCGTTAACCCATCATCATGTCACCGTTAACCCATCAACATGATGTCACCGTTAACCCATCATCATCATGTCACCGTTAACCCATCATCATGATGTCACCGTTAACCCCATCATCATCATGTCACCGTTAACACATCATGATGTGGGTTGTGATGGGTTGGGGTGTGTTGGGGTGGGGGGAGGTGTGTGGTGGCACCACGTGACCTGTGATGTTGAACCAGAGGAGGCTCCCCGCCGTGCTCTGCGTGGGCAGGGCGATCACCACGGAGCCCACGGTGGCCGTCTCCGCCACGGTGACCACGTGCCGACTCTGGGCGAAGGCCGGGGGCGTCTCCGGCGGCAGAGGAGTGGCGACCCAATTCACACGCAGTTTGGTAGACACCTTTCTTGCGTCCAAATCCATGTTCATGGCGGTGAGCTGCGGGGCCGGCAACAGAGATTGGAGAGTTCCGTTTCGCGGTCGAATCATCGCGGTGATAAGAGGTCGGGGTGATATCATCATGCGTGTCTGCGTGTGGAGGAGGGAGGAAGCGGGATGCGGGGGGAACAGGGTGGAGGATGGAGTATGCCCCTGACCTCCATGGTGTCGGATGTCCCCGCACGGTGCAAGTTTCTCCGGGTGAAGAGGATTCCGATTCCTTGATAGCTGTCCACGCGATATTTTATTTGTGGCGATATGTCGTACGCTATCCTGGCGTTGTCGCCCGAGTCGGCATCGGTGGCATAGAAACGTGCGATTTCCACCTCCGTTTCGTCATCCGCCACCACCACGTAGACGTGCTGGAGGTCCCTGGGGAAGCGTGGGGTGTGGTCGTTTCTGTCCAAGACGTTCACCGACAACGCCACCCTCGTTTCACGCGGGGGCACGCCGGTATCCACGATGGACACCTGGCACCGGTGGGACGGATGCACGCACAGACACACATGGACAACAACAACCGCCATTCAGCCACTAAGTGGCGGTGACATCACCACGATGCTTGTGCCAGGCTAAGTGCACGTGCACGTTCAGGCCACGTGAAGCATCGAACGCCTGCTAACACGAGGTCACGGGGCAAACCCAGCAGGTGCCATGGGTCAACTGACTGGCTGATGCACAACATGTGCCCACTTGCTGTGCTTTAGCCACCCGGCACTCCGCTCGTTGTTGAGCATCGCTCCTCCGCCCTTCATTGTTGGAGGGCGACTGCCTCCAACTGCCCAGTAGCGTCCTCCACAAGCCTCCTCCACAGAGGCCGATCTTGACACCTCTGGTACCAAGTCCACGCAGCTCCACATCCTCCTATACCATATCACTCCATCTTTTCTCCAACCCACAACTGCCCTATCACCAATTGTTGTGGGGGTGGAGTGTCTGATGGTACAAAAAACCCAGGCAGGTGCTTAGTTTTGATGGGGCTGATGGTAAGGCCACACCTCTTAGTGGCAAGCTCCAGGTTCAGCAGCAACATTTTTGTGCGAGCAAAAAATAAATCGGTAAATAAATGAAAGTCAACAAAAAAATCGACTTATCCTACCTGTAACTATGAGCTGATGTGCACCAATTAAGCATAATTGACATGTCGCCGCTCAACCCCCGTACTGAGTGGGGCAAGTGTAAATATGTTAGAATGAAGAAGACATAATAATAGCATTCAGTGCAGTGATGAGGTGGCTGCTGGTTCCTCCAGAGTACAGGAAACGCGATGATTCCCCTCAAAGTAGTTGTTTTGTGAGCAGGACAGTGACATTTAGAAAAGTAGCTATTTTGAAAGAGAAAACGTCTGCATAAGTGTCATTCCCTCGCGCATAAAGACGTGGTCGCAATAATAGCCATTTATATAAATAAGCGCACAACTTTACCTATCTGTGATGAACGCTGCACTTTCTGTCGTGTACATGCAGGGGCCACTGCAAACCTACGCTTCGGTGTCGATTCCCAGAGTCGACTTGGCCCCCACCGACACGACTCTGCCATTTGTTTGGCGACGAACGACATTTTCCCATTATCCCCACATACGCTATCTAACCTATAAAAGGCATTTTTGGTCTGTCTGTCTCTGTCTGTCTGTCTGCATACGCTCACTTGCGGGGGATTTGGCTCTCGGACCGTGGGGTTGACGTCGAAAAAAATTTGCCGGGGGGCACGCCCTGGGCCCCACAGTGGGAATAGGCCATTTCGTTTTCCCATCCTTCACCTTAAAAGTGGTTAAAATCGCGTTTTGGTGCGATCTATCTTAATTTAGTAATTTACTTTTGCCGACCGGCTCGCGACAAAGCACGCCATTGCGCATGCGCGAAACGCTGACGCGAGTTGCCCCTGACAATGGGCGCGCACGCCGTCGCTGCAGGGTGGACGCCATTTCTCATTCACCTTCTAAATGCAAACAAAATGTACACGCGACGCCGAGGTAAATTCATCAAAGTGTCACGTGCTCTTCTCTCCCCCCCCCACCCCAATGTGTGCAATTACTATTATAGGGTCGGTAGATACTAAAATTATCGCGCCTTTACACGATTATTCTAGCGCGGGGGCGGGGGGGGCAATCTAGGCGAGGCCGGGGGCTCTGCACGGTACTAGGCCTCAACACGCCACACTTGTCAGGTGAGGACTTTGTGCTATAGAGTCGATATACCCAGCGTTGCCCGGGGCAAAAATATATTTTAAAACTTCTGAAAACTTAAAAACATAACATACCAATGAAAATATATAACTCAGTCATTTTAAATTCAACCTGAGCGCACCAAGAATCTCGCGCAAAGAAATCGAAGACTGTAGATTTCTTTAGAATCGCATATTCTCGTTTAATATACAGTAAGTTGGTTGCATGTCGGCAAGTATGCTAAACAATTCGAACAGACACACATTCACAAATTTCCCTTTCATATATAAGATAGAGTCAGCATGTACTACTGTAGTGAAAGCTGTCATCATAGCAAGAACCACCATAGTCGGTATGCACTGCTGTAGTCATAGCAGGATACCACCCGTCAGTATGCACTGCTGTAGTGAAAGCAGGAACCACCACAGTATGTACTGCTGTAATCATAGCAGGTCCAACCACAGCCAGTATGCACTCCTGTAGTGATAGTAGAAACTGCTATCCAGTTGGTAGATATTGCTATATAGAGTTAGTAGATACTAACAGTAAGTATATACCACTACAGTCAGTAAATACTGCTACAGTCAGTAAATACTACGACACAGTCAGTAGATACTACTATACAGTTAGTTACTACTATAAAGTCGGTAGATACTACTGTAGGCCCAAAAGATACTACTACGGTCAGTAGTTACTACAGTCACTAAATACTACTAAACAGTCAGTAGCTACTACTGGCTCAGTAGATACTACTATACAGTCAGTAGATACAACTACAGAGGCAAGAGATACTACTTACTCTATTGTATTAAGGGTGTGTAGGTTTATATACCTACGCAGGGATAAAGATATTTTTTGAGGGGGTGGGTCGACAATTTTCAGAAACCTTTTAGATCAACTATGTACCCCACACTTTCTATGACTTTTTGGACTTGTGCAAGCCTCTTATAATTTTGTTGGTGGAGAAATGGACAAACGGCCCACCGGGCTTTCACAATACCTTAGTATCTGTGTATGTATATGTAAGGTTTTTAAGAGAAGTTTTGAAATAATTTGTTTTACCCGGGCAACGCCAGATACTTCCTGCTAGTAGGTTAGATAAAATACTGTAGGAGCCAGAGGACATTCCTGTCGCGGAAACGGCTCCGACTCTCGGCCACGTAGTTTTACCTGCGCCCGCTCACCATCATGAAGGGTCAGGGACTCCCCATCACTACCAACACCACCCTCACGGTGACTCTCTCACCTCCAGCTCGTACTCCGCCTGCGTCTCTCTGTCCAGCGACTTGTTGGGGACGTTAGATATGGCGCCTGTGACGAGTCGGTTCACCGGAGGTCAACCACAACCATATGCCGGCCGGCACATGCACGCACGCGGTGGGGGGGGGAGCTCGTTACTGTGATGTCGGACTCTGTTGAGTCACATCGCGTCAAATGGAAATGCGTCGATAGTAAATGTTTCTGTATGTTAGTGCTGTACTAGTAATTAATTGGCACGTTCTGTGGTGTATAGAAGTGTCGTGTAGTGTCCACTATACACTACAATTGTAAATGTTGTGAATTTGCTCTCCACCCCCACCACCGCCCGCACCTGACGTTTTGTTTATGGTGAACATTCCCTGTGGGTCTCCACTAACGATGTTGAACGTGAGGCCCTTGCCCCGGGGCACGCTGTCCTTGTCTGGGTCCCAGGCTTTCACTTGGAATATAACGGAATGAGAGTTCTCCATAGCGTCGGCCTGGTACCACGTCTGCGACACCCACGGGGGGTTGTCGTTCACGTCCTTGGGTAGGGGGGGGGGGGGGGGAACCACACACGGTACTCTCATCGTGGCGTTTTAAAACGCAGCGGTGCATACGCACGTGTGAGTGCGCGCGAATTTCCGTACCTGCACCTCCACGTAGATGTGCAGTGTGGAGAAGCGTTGGAAGACTCCGCGATCCGTAGCGCGCACTTCGAGCCAGTAGCTCCTCACCGTCTCGCGATCCAGCGGCCGCGTCGTGACAATCACCCCTGCCGGCGCGAAACGCCGTGAACGACACGCAGCAGAGACGGGCGCCGGCGTGAGCCTTCAGCCGGCGTCATCAACTGTGAGCCAGCATCATGAACCGTGAGGAGCGGGGAGAAGGAGGGTAGTAGTGGTGGTTGTAGTGGGTGTGGTCTACCGGTCTCCACATGAATGTTGAAGACCCCCAGGTCGGATCCGCCCACGAGGGAGTACCGCACCTCCCCGTCCAGACCCTCATCGTGGTCCGTGGCCGTGGCGGTGAAGATGGCGGTCTCCATGGGGACGTCCTCCGGCACGCGTGTGCTGTCCATGGAATCCGCGAACCGCGGGGCGTGGTTGTTCTCGTCCACGTCCGTCACTTCCACCGTCGCCCGGCAGATGGTCGACGGTGGCCCCCTGGGGTCGCTGTCGTGCGCGGCCACCTTTAGGTCGTAGCGGCGTCGTCTCTCGAAGTCGAGCGGCCGCGCCAGCCGCACTGCCCCGCTCGTCCTGTGCACCGTGAACGTGCCGTCCCCCTCGTCCACGCTAACCAGCGTGTAGTGCACCTCCCCGGCCGGCCCCACGTCGGGGTCTCGAGCGTCCAGCCAGCCGAGGACGGCCCCCACCGTGACGTCTTCGGGCACACGGAGGCGGAGGGGGTTCGGCGCGCACGTGGGCGCGTGGTCGTTCACATCATCCACCGTCACGATCACCGCGGCGACGGAAGAGAGGCGGCTCTCTTCCGGCGCCAGGTCCGACGCCTCCACCAGCAGCGCGTGCTCGGCGCGCCGCTCGCGGTCCAGCGGCGCCGCCACCTCCAAGGCGCCTGTCTCGGCGTCCACGCGGAAGAGGTCGGTGTCGGACAGCAGGCGGTAGCGCACGGAGCCCGTGTCGCCCTCGTCGCCGTCGGCGGCCTCCAGCCGGAGCAGCTCGTGGCCCGGCCGCACTCTCTCCGGCACCCGGGCTGCGTAGGCGCGCCGCGAGAACTCCGGCCGGTTGTCGTTGACGTCCAAGACGACGACCTGGAGGGTGGCGCTCGCAGAACGCCGCGGCGTCCCCAGGTCGTGGACGACGACGTTCATGGAGTAGGAGGCGGCGGCCTCGCGGTCAAGCGGCACCAGGACCCTCACGATGCCAGTCTCTGCGTCCACGGTGAAGCCGCTCGCCCCGTCGTCCGTCAGGGCGTATAGCAGCTTCCCCTCGAAGCCGTCGTCCGAATCCTCGGCCTCCATTCGGATGACCTCTGCCCCGACGGGCAGGTCCTCGCGGACTTCCACGGCGGCCGCCGGGGTGGCGAACGCCGGCGCGTGCCGATTGACGGTGCTGGCGGCGACAGGCCGCGGGCGGTCTCGCTGTTGGTCCGCCCGGTGGAGAATCTCGGCCATCCTCCGGACAATCCCCGTCGCCACGCACCGCAATGACGGCCCCGAACCGGGACTGGCATCCAGGACCGAGATGTTCAGGAACATCTCTGCCGAGAGCTCCCCGTCGGTGGCCGTGAGGCCGAGGTGAAAGGCCCCCACCGGCCCGACGGCGACGTCGGCGAGGGAACGCGCGAGCGTCACGACGCCGAGGGCGTCGTCGAGCGCGAAGAAGCCGCCCTCGTTCCCGGACGCGATGCCGTAGAGCACCGGCTGGAGCTCGGCGTCGATGGCCAATGCGGTGAAGATCGGCTCGCCAGGCCGGAGGTCCCGGGGGATCTGACCCACGCAGTTCCTCACAAAGACGGGCGCATTGTCGTTCACGTTGACGACGCGGACAGTCACGATCACCTCCGCCTCCCGGCGGAACGGAGTCCCCCAGTCCGAGGCTCGCACGTGCAGCCAGTAGACCCCCGCCGTCTCCTCGTGGTCCAGCGGCCCCGTCGTGACGACGATGCCCGTGAAGGGGTCAACGGCGAATGGGCCGGGGTCAGAGTCCGCCAGGCCATACGTCACGCGGCCGTCGTACCCCTCGTCCTTGTCCGTGGCGTACACGACGAGCACAAAGGTGCCCGCCGGGACGTCCTCCCTCAACGAGGCGAAGTAGTTGTGCCGCTCGAAGACCGGGGCGTGGTCGTTGTAGTACACGACGTCAATCGTGACGCTGGCGATGCCCGAGCCGACGTCGGTACCGACGTCGAACGCGAGGCGGGGTCTGTCGACCGCCACCAGAGACTTGCGGACGGAGACGACCCCGGTGGCGGGGTTCACGGCGAAGAAGTCGCCGTCGGCGCCACCTCGGGCAACGTACCGGCAGCTCCGCGCGCCGCAAGAGGCTCTGACCGCGAGCACGACGGTGCGGGGCGGAGACCGCCGCTCGACGGCACCTGTGTAGACGCTCCGCTCGAACGCGCCGGCGGCGCCGCCCTCCCGGACCGTAACCGTGACGGGCCCCGAGTAATTGGGCGGCCTCCCCTGTCGCGAGCTTGCACGGTGAGGTTCACCCCGAAGGGGAAGTCCACCCAGTCTAGCCGCCCCGAGAGCCTCACCGCGTAGGTCGAGTCGGGGTCGGCTCCGTCCGTCAGGGTGACGGAGAATGCCCGGAGGGGGTCGCCGGCGATGATCTCCACGGCGCTGATCTCCCCCGCGGGGCCGATATCGGCGTCCTTCACGGCGAGCTCGGCGTACGAGGCGGCGGGGTTAGCAAATGACGCCCGCGGCTCGCGGGTCGCGACGACGGCAATACGCGGGGAGTCGTGGTTTGTCAAGCACACGGACACCGTGATGTGCGCCGAGCTGGACAGGCCACCGCTGTCGACAGCAAGCACCTTCAATATGTATATCCCCCAATCATCGGGCTTCAGCCTCTTGACGAGCATCACAGCGCCGCTCGTCGGGTGCACGGCGAACACGCGATCTGCCATGGCGTAACGGATGCGCCCGTTGGGGCCCTCGTCAGCGTCCGTGGCGGCGACGCGAACGACGACGGTGCCCGCCGGCGCGTCGTCGGTGACGAAGAGGCCGACGGTGCTCGCCGGCGCTTTTAAGTCTCTCGTGCCGTACGATGACATCGAGAACAGCGGGCTGAATTCGTTGCGGTCCATCACCCGGACGTAGACCGTGATGAACGCCAGACAACGGCGGCTCCAGGTGACCGCCCTTATCCCCAGTACGTAGCCGGGGCGCTCCTCGCGGTTCAACGGCACATTCCCCGTGCGGATGCGCAAGATTAAAGTCTCACCCAAGTGCAACCCCTCTGCCGTGAACCCGGCCCCCTCATCCCCGGATACGATGGAGTACGTGGGTATGAAGCCCCAGAGGCCGATGTAGAACCCCATTCTGCTGTGGCTCTCCACATACGTCCTGGGCGCGGAGTTTTCGTAGACGGTGGCATTGTAGAAATATCTGGCTAAGGGCGGCTCTGGCTGGCCGCCGCACGGCGGCAGCAGCAGCAGCGGGAGGAGCGCCGAAGCCATCTTGTTGGGCGTCATGGTCTGCACTCGAGAGGCAATGACGATAATGACGACACCGAGCAGCGGTCGGAAAGGTGGGTGCCGCGAAAGTCTCCGGGTCCATTCGGTGCTCCCAATGGGGTATGGGTCCTCCTTCTCCTGTAACATGTCAGATCAAGACCAAACATAAACCAAACAATTTTAAGTTTGCCAGGCAAGGCGCCCCCCACCGAGCGACCGGGTAGCGCTTTTTCAGTAGCGAACTGGCCGTCGTAAACGATAGCTCAGCAAAGTGGCTCATCATCGTCGTCACGTGGCCAAATACCAGGCGCAGTAGTTAACATCTCCTAGCCACCGTGATGATGATGAGAGATGCAAACTCCAAATCTATAGCAGCAGGCGTCTTCAGGGTTGGGATTGAACCCACGACCTCCTGCGTACCAGGCGAGGGAGGTGACATCTCCCGACCACCTTTTCCAGAGACCCATCCCCAACGTAGACATTTGCGGCGGCCAAATTACTCCTCAACGTTCGCTCGTTCGCAGTGGCGGAGCCAGTGGGGGGTGGGGTGGCACTGTTGTATATATAGGCCTTTTTCCATTTTTTTATATTAATGATTTTGCCAATATTTTTTTTCATATAATCACTCGCGGGGTCGCTGGGAGCACAAACAAACAGAACCCCCCCCCCCCCCCTTTCGAGCAGCTGTCTTATCACTCTCGCAAAGATAATGACACCCTCCCCTCCCACCAACGGAAACGGTCAGTCATAAAGTCCAATTAAAAAAACACACGCCCCCCCCCGCCCCCCCCCCGCCCCCCCGACGAAGAATAACAAACAGGCGTTTCGTTTTGGTGAACTTTTTCATGCTTCTGCTAACAAATGGTAAAAATTCCAAAACTTAGCGACCAAAGATGAAGCTAACATTATCGATCCTCACACTCACTCCACTTAAAAACCAAGCCACAATCTACATCAGTGGATCATTACTCATTTATGAATTCAATACTAATGTTATTTTCACCTTTAATAATTTTCTACACCTGACCGAAGCATCAAGAATAATTCTAGCAGTCAGGGTTATTCCTAAGCCAAAACGAATCCTCTATCCTCGGGATATCAGATACTAACAAGAAATTTTGGCATAAAAAGAGAGACACGGGCCATACATCACAATCGCAGCTACCAGCGGCAGAAGACGGCGACCATCAGCTCGACAAGAAGACACAGCAGCTCGGAAGAGGACAGCAAGCCAGCTCCGGGGCATGGCCTCGAGAGCAACAATGCGTGTGGTGCATCGCAGAGAAGAGGGGCGAGGTGATGCTCTGTGCTGAGTTCGGCATGGACCGACAGAGTATCGCTGAAAGTTATTCTCAGCGTCAAGCAATCAACCTCTAGAAAGGGCGGAGAGGGCCAAGCATCGGCCAAGCCAGCCTTGTAGAAAACCATCTGCACATGCAATCGGCACCGCCAGAGAGAGACGGAGCAAGAGCGCGCAGTAGCGCCACCAGCGCCACCAAGCAAGGGTGCCAGCTGCCAAGCGTTGTGCCAACTCGGCTCATCCAGCAGGGGAAAGAGCCTGACCAGCCGCCCGTGTGAGTGGCAGCGCCAGCGAGCGCGCAGTGGGTTCGACCCGCACGCATACCGACCAGCACCAGCTGGGAACCAAGACAAGAGATAGGGAACCAGCCGTCGTTCGTATACCCTCCCCCACCCTCACAAACCCACGACGCTCCCGGCGTCTGCTCACACAATAATTTACCAAAGAGACAATCCACACAATAAGAAGACTAATTATAAAAGTGCATGAACCATCAGCTGGCCGTGAAGGCATCGCGGCTCAGCGAGTGATAAGAATACGCCGTTTATAAGTACATTAATTTTTCCTTATTTTGTTTTATGTGAATTTACTTCTAATCATATAAATTACCAATAGATTCATCGATACAAACTAAACTTTTGAAATCTTCATCACGAATCTACACGCTCACAGAGATAACATCGTGTTAAACCCGTTTCTTTAGCATGTAATCTTGTCTACGAATTAATTAAAGCTTAGCCAAAGATAAGAATCTCCCGTAGGAGGGCACGCACCCTGCTGCACACCCTTATTCCAAGACATTTAGTTAATTATATAATCTTGCCGATGAATCTATTGATGTATACTTTTGCCTTTGGGGTATAGTAATTTGCTTTTATTGCCTTTCGTATAAATATCGTTGCATGCCTGTTTTAAAGACTCTCCCTATCACCAACTAAGCTCGAGTTACGCGGTGGAATTAATCATATGTGCGGTTGCCAAAGTCAAACAACGCAACCATTGATGGTTAAATGTACTGCTCACTTAAGGAAATTTTCCCGATGGTACCGGGGGTAATTCCAAGCATGAGAGTTCGCATATTAAAGTGTCATGTTTTTGTTCATAATTAAAATTTCTTAACACAGAAGTGTTTGAGTGTTTCCTTCTTGAGTTCATGCGTAATAATCTTAATAATAAGAACTGTATCCTGCGGTGAGATTTGAATTTGGAGACCTGACATAAACAGTAATACATAATCAGTAAATGTTAAAGCAGGAATAATTGTATTATGATTTATAATACAAACTTAGACAACGAAGCTGAGCTTAATCTAGCATACTTACAACACACCTGCATAACTTCATACAATTCATTGTATGATCCCGATTGATGATACGGCCCTGAGCAACGAAGCGAAGCCTAATTATCATAACTGCCCACATTAGCATAATCACATAAAATAATACGATTCTCTAATTAGCATAATTTATGCACATATTTACATCAAATACTATAATTTCGGATAAATACACATTTTTCAAAATTTCATTTAATTTTTATTATTTTCATCAAAATTTTCATACCCGGCATATACAACAGCACGTGCCCTCCCCAATGATCGAATCATTGGGGTTTATTAGTAGTAAATCAACATTTTGCGACACCCACTGCCACTGTGTAGCATATTATTATGTGCCAGGGACTCTATGAGATGATAGAATATTAGTCCGAGTCCATAATTGGCAATAAGTAATGGCAAAGCAGTTAAAGTGACTCAGAATTGTGCACAGTCGCGTATAGAGTACACTACACATTAGTATAGAGTGTAGTAGCAGTGGCAGTAGCGGTAGTAGTAGTGGTAGCATGGTGATAGTAATAATGGTGGTAGTATTGGTAGTTAGTGGTGATAGTGGTGGTAGTAATAGTGGTGGTAGTGGTGATCATAGTAGTGGTAGTAATAGTGGTGATCATAGTAGTGGTAGTAATAGTGGTGGTAGTAGTAGTGGTAGTAGTGATAGTAGTGGTAGTAGTGATAGTAATAGTAGTGAGAGTGGTGGTAGTAGTAGTTAGTGGTGGAAGTAGTGGTAGTAGTAGTTAGTGGTGGTAGTAGTGGTAGTAATAGCAGTAATAGTGGTGGTAGTAGTGGTAGTAAGAGTGGTAGTTAGTGGTGGTAGTAATAGTGGTGGTGGTAGTAGAAGTTAGTGGTGGTAGTAGTAGTTAGTGGTGGTAGTAGTGGTAATAGTGGTGGTAGTAGTGGTAGTAAGAGTGGTGGCAGTAGTAGTGGTAGTAGTAATAGTGGTGGTAGTAGTAGTTGTAATAGTGGCGGTAGTAGTGGTAGTAATAGTGGCGGTAGTAGTGGTAGTAATAGTGGTGGCAGTAGTAGTGGTAGTTAGTGGTGGTAGTAGTAGTGATAGTGGTGGTAGTAGTAGTGATAGTGGTGGTAGTAGAGAGGGTAGAGGGAGAGAGCGAGGGAGATAAGACGCGGTTCAGTGATGGTGCAGAACAGAATATTTTTATATGAAAATAATATCTTACATCAGCACGTACAATCTGTTTTCTGGGAGTTTATATATATCCAAATTATTAATCATTACCAACAAATGTACTTGGTTTCCACGTCTCATTTGCTCTTTTTTTAAAGTTGACTAAAATGCAAACACATCCTTTGTTCTGATTAACAGCTCCATAAATCTTTTTAAAAAATCTAGGTTTTTGTTTTAACCACTGCCTGCTCTTGCTCTCCAGTGCCTTAATCGTCGTAAAAATGGGTTTGTTTCATACACTGCTGTCGTGATAACTTCCTCTTGTTTTGTGGCCCCCTTTGGTGACAGCTTTAACAGGACTTGTGGTCGTTTCACCGTGAGCCGGCGCCGGATGAAGGAGATGGCTCTCAGCGCCCTGCCACGATGAACAAACCACCAACGAGTTAAACTATTGTCAGTCGTCTCCTCTGCATACACATCTATCACTTTGTTTGCAACTGGGGAGGAGAAGCTGGTGTTTTTTTTTATTGATTTTAAATTTCACTTGGGGGTAGGTATGTTGTCAATTGTATCGTTTAATTCCCGCGCAGACTTCACTTCGAAATTGGTCTTCAATAAACCCGCGATCTTGATAGAATGCATTGAATCAGAAGCAAGACTTTGTTGTGTTTACTGTTCTAAAGTATGTTTTTTTTAATAGTTTTCAATTGTTGGGCTTAACTGTTAACTGTTTCTTCGAAAAAGCAAATAATTGAAAACACGAGTTGCAGGGGTTTAACTTTGGCTAATCATTGTCCCAAACTAAGGAAGTTTTGTAGTAATGTCATGCATACATGTCCTAATTGGTATTGGCAGTAAACACAATGCATTCAGAGTCTTCAATACATATAAACATTCAGGAGTTTCAAAAACCATTCCGGACTGGGCCAGTCTGATATCTGACAACACGTTTTTTTTATTGAGCATACATTGCACCATATGTCAACGTTGATTAGCCAAAACCAATTTCAAGTATGCTGCTGCAGTGGAGTCGTCGTGCAGTGCATTTCACACTGCTGAAAATAATCCCACACACTTGGTTCCCCTGATCACAACGGAGCCATTTACATTAGCAGTGTCGCCTACTGTATTACAGTGAAGCTACACTGTACTCGGCAGGGATTTTGTCTTAACGCCTATGTATAGTGAGGGAAAAAAGTATTTGATCCCCTGCTGATTTTGTACGTTTGCCCACTGACAAAGAAATGAGCAGTCAATCATTTTAATGGTAGGTTTATTTGAACAGTGAGAGACAGAATAACAACAAAACAATCCAGAATAACGCATGTTAAAAATGTTATAAATTGATTTGCATTTTAATGAGGGAAATAAGTATTTGACCCCCTCTCAATCAGAAAGATTTCTGGCTCCCAGGTGTCTTTTATACAGGTAACGAGCTGAGATTAGGAGCACACTCTTAAAGGGAATGCGTCCTCCTCGGTCTCAGAGTCCCTGGAGAAGCTCGCGGTCGTGACGAGAGCCATCACCAGGGAACGCGTCCGTCGTGAACGACGCCCTCGAGAAAATTCTGATGGACAAACCATTGGGCTGACGAGCTAAAGAAGTACTTGACAGACTTTCCCGCTGAATAATTCTACATGGAGAAGACTCAACCCTCAATCGTTGCGAGTCTACTGCCAAATTGCTTGTCACAATTTACTTTACAGTTACGAGCCGCGAGTAAAAAAAAATAGCATTTCGTGCAAGTCGTGTTTTTCGAATAACAAACCTTGCCAATGTATACAGGAGATTGTAACTTTCAGTTATTTTCATTTAAAGATGTATAAAAGGTTGCAGACCATCAAACACCGAATTCTAAAAAAAGGAGAGAGAGGGAAAGAGAGAGAGAGGGAGAGAGAGAGGGAGGGAGAGAGAGAGGGAGAGAGAGAGAGGGAGAGAGAGAGAGGGAGAGAGAGAGGGGGAGGGAGAGAGAGAGAGAGATATGGGCAAAGTGCACACCAGGCTGTTGTGCCAACAATACACCTGGGGGAGCACCAGACTGAAGAACGCGGACATCACCGACATGGAAGCCCGAGTCCTCAATTTGGAGGGTCGCCTCGCCGAGGACAGCGACCCTGCTCTTCTCCAAGAATACGAGGAGAATAGGGAGCGTCTCAAAGGGCTACATGAGGAGCAGACGAGGGGAGCGTTTGTGCGATCCCGGGTGAAGCTCATCACGGACCTCGACACGGGATCCCCGCTTTTCTACTTCCTCGGGAGGCAGAATGGGAGACGCAAATCCATGGAGTGCCTCTTTGATGGTGACGGTGTCCTGGTGCACGAACTCCAGCAGAAGTCGACCATCATCAGAGACTTCTACGGCAGCCTGTTCTCCCCTGAAGAAACATCGGAACCGGCCCAGGCGGAGGCATGGAGTGGTCTACCCACCCTGGGGGAAGACGGGAAAGAGCTGCTAGAGCAAAAGCTCACCAGGACTGACCTTGACGCAGCTGTAAGAGGACTGGCCCCAAATAAATCCCCAGGGTTAGACGGCCTAACAGGGGAATTTTACGCCGCTTTTTGGCCATCCCTGCGGGAGGACTACAGAGAGGTGCTGGAGGAAGCCTCAGTCACTGGGGTGATGCCTCAGTCTTGGAGGAGGGCGGTGCTCACTCTGCTTCCCAAGAACGGAGACCTGAGGCACCTACAAAACTGGCGTCCGGTCTCCCTCCTGAACACAGACTACAAAATATTGACGAAGGCTCTCTCCCTGCGACTGAAAGGGGTGATTGCACAAGTCATACACGGGGACCAGTCCTACACCATCCCCAGACGAACCATCCACGACGGCATCTTCCTGGTCAGGGACCTCATCGCGGTGTCCCAGAGGTTGGGCATCCCAATTGCGTTTCTTGCTCTTGACCAGGAAAAGGCTTTTGACAGAGTGGACCACAAGTACCTGCTGGGAACCCTCAAGACCTTGGGTTTTGGGGATGCCTTTGTCCGAACGATCCGCCTACTCTACACCAAGGCGGAGTGCATGATCAAGATCAACGGCGCCCTCACTGCCCCGGTCAAATTCGAGCGAGGAATGAGACACGGATGCCCATTGTCGGGCCAACTTTATGCCCTGGCATTAGAGCCTTTCCTGAATCTCATAAGGCGGAGACTCAGCGGCCTGGTGCTGAGGGAACCAAGCGTCAAGTTGGTCCTGACGGTATACGCCGACAACGTCCTCCTTCGCAGCACCGGCCGCTTGGGGGTCCCGCTCGTTTGGGTGGTCTGTGTGGCCGGGTTTCTCGAGGCCAAGTTCCGGAAAGGCTCTGTCCACCCGTCTGACATCTGTATGTCAGACAGATGGACAAAGCCCAACTCATTAATGTTTACAACCTTAATGGGACAGCAATAAATGAGAACATTTACTATTAAGCTTTGTATTCGTGTCCGACCGGATAACCGAATGAGTGGATACATTATTCAACAATATTAAATAAACAAGTAATATTTAAAAAAAACTTTTTTAAAAACACGCTTTATTGAAATGTACCGTACTAGTAATGGAAGAACTCCACAACTCCAGGAAGTGGCCCCGAAGCTTGCCATAACGTAAGGCTACATTTATTACGGGCGTAGTTTACAGCCAACGTCAGTTGAGCATGGACAATTAGACGTAAGCCGAAACATACATATAAAAAAGAATGTTACATTTTTTTAATGATATAATATAGTATTGTCATCAGTATGACATTAGTATACCAAGCTTGCAGTCGATACCACACTGGGAAGTGGGTAAAATTGAGTTACAAGATTTGAGGATATAATAGATAGAGTGAGTTAATTAAAAGCGTGTAAAAACGTGCTGTTTGTTGCATTAAACGTAACGTTTTGAGCTTTTAACTGAGAAAGGAAGCTAGCAGCCGTGCTGGCGTGGCAGTTGAAGCAACGGGGCAAGCTTATCAACTCCCACACCGCTCCCCCCACCGTCTCTCCACCCAGCAGCAGTATAAATGGTTACACCACAGTCGATCGACAGGTCGTGTGGTGGAGTAAAGTGTGGGTACTTCTCTTTCCTACTAAGAATCCACTGCAATCGATGACCAGTTCCTGACTTTTGGAACCGGTAATATCAGTGAACAAGCCCAGTTTATGATCCATATTTATTTCTGGGTTAGGGCCACTACATAGTGGTTTCATATAAAAAAAATTGCCATTAACCCTCCACCATGACATGGAACTTCGACTGGCCTCACCGAAATTCACATGTGGATCGTGTTGGTGGTGGATACGAAAGTCTACGTTTTGAGTGAACCCGATATATATAATTCATATTGTAGGCTTGAATTTCATGCAGCCGCCCCTGTGTGCCTTAACCATGGATCTTTTATGTAACTCCCTCTGTGATTTTACACCACTGCCAACCCCAGCTGGAGCTGGACAGCTGCAAAAAGAGCCTCGTAGCTCTTCAGGCTCTTCCAGCTTCAATCAAATGTCTGTAACTGTGTCTACATGTCTGTGTGTGTGTGCAGTAGTGTAGTGGTTGGAGCGCTGCGCTACCAAATTTGCGACCCGGGTCGATTCCCACTCATGGTCACCACCAGTGAGAATTATTTGAACCGGTCCTGGGCCTCCCCTAAGTCGACTCGGCGTCAAATGAGTACCTGGTGCAGTGTGTAAACATTGCCACTTGGAAGTCAAAGGCGGTCGGGCGTGGTGCTGGCCACCCACCCCCTCGTGTGCCGTGCCGGCCTTCATAGGTACTCGCGAACAGCACTTGCCCCATCAGTCTGTTAAGGCTATGAGGGGGATCTTTGTCTTGTGCGATTGTGTGGATGATTCGTAGGGAAAAGCTTCCAACAGCAGCGGGAGGTCATGAAGCAGACGGTGGAGGAGGATGACAATATGGAGAAGTCGGGTGAGCGAGCAAGGAGACAGTGGGCCCTTCTCTCGATCACTCATCCCTGTTAGCCGCGCTCCCTACGCGTCCCCAGACGGGAGAGGCAGCCTCGATCCTTGCGCTCCGTCGTCACCGCGTCTCCACTGTGCAGCACCTGCCACCTCACGCAGTTTTCATGGCTTTTTAAAGCGCACGGCGAACGCGGGGCACCAATGAGTCATGCTCACCTGTGCTGCACATTCCCTGCAGGAAAGCTGTGGTGCGCCAAGAAGAACAAGAAGAAGAGGAAGAAGCTCTATGGTACGGCATGGCACATGGTGCTCACGGGGGCCAAGCCTAGCTGATCATCACCGTCTTTCACCCGGCGGCAGCGTAGCGGCGGCGCAGTGGGGCGACGCTCGTGCCATCTCGCAGCAACAGCGGCCTGCGTTCGATTGCCGACTGGGGCACCCTGCTGTGTGGAGTTTGCTTGTTCTCCTCCTGTTCTCCAGAGTGAGGGAGGGAGTGAGAATGAGTGAAAAAATGAGCGCCTTGGTGGCGAGATGTTATTTCCCCACCCTGGTATGCAGGAGGTTTTGGATTTGATCTCGACCCTGTCGATGCCTGTATATGTGGGGTTTGCGTGTCTCTCTCACCGTGGTTGCCTGGATTTTTCTCCGGGTCTTCCGATTTTTCTTCCCAATTTAGAATCAACATCACGCCTTTAGAGTTTTTGGCTGCTATACATTTCCATATGATAAGCCACTTTGTTAAGCTTTCATTTGTGGCCAGGTCATCTCTGAAAAAGTGGACTTAACCTTGTAAATAAAATAGTTTAGTTTAGAATGTGGGTGAGTGAATATGTGAGAGAGTGTATGAGTGTGTTAAAGTGAGAGTGAATGTGAGTGAGTTTTCATAGTTTGTATGTTCTCCATCTGATCTGCATGGGTTTCTTTTGAGTTCTGCGGTTTTCTCCCATAGCAAAAAAAAAAAAACATTGTAACTGCTATTGGCCAAATATCCCAAAACTGCAAATGACTCGATTGGGATTCGACACAGCAACATTGCCCACCACCACAAACACCTGGCCAGTCCCTCCTGAAAAATAGTCACGAGACGCAGTGAGTCTACCCCGAGTAAACGAGAGCAAGGGGCAAATCATGAACAAATGGTCATCTACGTTTGACACAGAAGGTGAAAAGGTCTGCGCTCTTGTCCGCTTGTGCTGCATGTGCAGAGATGGATGCCAATAAAATCTTGACGTACGAGGAGATGGCGCTGTACCACCAGCCTGCGAACCGCAAGAGACCCATTGTGCTCATCGGGCCTCCCAACTGTGGCCGCAACGAGCTACGAACGAGACTCATGGAGAGTGACGCGGACCGTTTTGCTGCCGCAACGCCCCGTACGGTCTCGCTCGTTCACTAGCTCGCTTGCTCGCTCACTTGCTCACTTGCTCACTTACTCACTCGCTCACACAGTAACACACTTGCTCATTCACATACACTCGCTCATTCATTCACATACACTCGCTCACTCACGCGCTCACTCACACACTCGCTCACTCAAACACTCGATACTCACACTCATTAACTTTCTCATACGCTCGCTCATTCACACACTCGTTCACTTACTCACACGCTCCCTCATTAATGTGCATTCGCTTGCTTGCTCAATCACACACTCGCTCATTCACAAACTCGCTGACTCACTCACATGCTTGCTTATTCACGTACATTTGCTCGGTTGCTCATTCATACACTCACACGCTCGCTCACACGCTCGCTCATTCACGCACTCCCTCATTCACACACTTGCTCATTCACACACTTGCTCATTCACACACTCGCTCGCACACTCAACAGCAACAACAACCACCATTCGCCACTAAGTGGCGGTGATGTCACCACGACGCTTGTGCCAGGGTATGTGCACGTTGAGGCCACGTGAAGTGTTGAACGCACGCTGGCAGGAGGTCACGGGGCAGACCCAGGTGCCACGGGTCAACTGATTGGACTGACTGAGACGACTGGCTGATGCACCACCTTTGCCCCCTACTGTGCCAACTTGCTGTGCTTTATCCACCCGGCGCTCCGCTGGTTGTTGTGAGTGTCGCTTTTCCGCCCTCCGTTGTTGTTGGAGGGCGACTGCCTCCAACTGCCCAGTAGCGTTCTTCACGAGCCTCCTCCACAGAGGCCGATCTTGACACCGCTGGTACCAGTCATCAGCAAGTACACTCAGCTCCACATCCTCCTGTACCACGTCACTCCATCTCTTCTCTAGCCCGTGTCACGCCCGTTTAGCCCCCTCTATCCGGCCGAACAAAAGCTGTTTAGGCATGCGGTGACTGGGCATGCGGGCTACATGATTTAGCCAAAACAGCCTTGCCTGCCGGAGGAGCTCAGCGATGGGACTTTGTCCAGATCTTTCAAGGATTTGTGAGCTCCTCACGCAATCCATCCTGGTTAAACCCAGGATGGATCGTAGGCAGGCCAGCCTAAATGTTTCTAACCGGCGAAGATGTGCCATTAGGGGGGGTCCACGTTTTGCAAGCGTAGAGAAGGGAGGGAATTATCGTGGCCGAGAAGACCTGAAGCTTCGTGCGTAGCGACAGACCAGGTAACTTCCACACAGCATTACGTAACCGATGAAAAGATAATGCCGCTCGATTGATTCGGAGTGAGACCTCTACTGTCAAACCGGAGCCGGTCATGAGCACACCGCCCAGGTATGGGAAACTCTCCACTCTCTCCACAACTGTCCCATCACCAATTGGGAGCTGTGGGGTGGAGTGTCCGATGGTACAAAATACCCAGGCAGGTGCTTAGTTTTGGTGGGGCTGATGGTAAGGCCCCACCTCTTAGTGGCACGCTCCAGGTTCAGCAGCAGCGCCTCCAACTCCTCCTCTGAGTGAGAGGCAATTACCAGATCATCGGCATATATAACGTGGTTGACCAATAGGAAGCCATCTCTTGACCGCAGCCGGACATCGATCAGCCTCCCATTGTATCTGTACCAGATGGAAATTCCTCCGGTACAGCCATCAAAGGCTTCACGAACTACGTGGTTGAAAAAAATGTTAAATAATGTGGGAGCCAGAGGACACCCCAGTCGCACCCCAAGGTGAACATGGAATGGCTCCGGCTCCCGGCCACGTAGTTTTACCTGGCCCGCTCACCATCATGAAGGTCTTTAATGATCATGAGCAGAGGGTCAGGGACTCCGAAAGTACGATGAATAACCCAAAGCCCAGGCCTAATGATGGGATCATAGGTCTTGACCAGGTCAATAAAGCAGAGATGTAGGTTTTGTTGGAATTCCCTATACCCCTGCTGTAGCAGACGGACAGGAAATATAACATCTGTGCAGGACCGCCCTTTCCTGAAACCGCATTGGGGCTCCGCAAGCCTCTCCTCAGCGTGCCTGGCAAGGCGATGTTGAATAATCCTTGCCAGGACATTTCCTGGCACACGAAGGAGTGAGATGCCCCTGTAGTTGTTACAGTCTGTGCGGTCCCCCTTCTTAAAAAGGGGGACCACCAGGGCATCCTTCCAATCCTGCGGAACCCGTCCAGTGGTCCAGACCGTTGTTATGATGTCATATAGGGCAGTCTGTGCACAAACGCCACCCTCCCTCAGCATTTCGCTTGGGAGATCATCTCTGCCCGGTGCCTTTCCTGGTCTCAGAATCAGGATCGCCTTTAGGACTTCTGTAATGAGCGACTTCCACGACATGTCGTGTAGAGGGTACTCTCTTCTTTATTCACATTCGGGCATACCACAAGCCACCCTTATCCTCTTTCTTCTCCGAGCACGCACGTAGATATTAGCATCCCTACAGGCTACATGTGGTCGATCCCACAGCGTGGTTCCGTCCGCCAACTCCCGGCCCCACAATTGGTTGACGGCATGCCGGCGAGGGTGGTGGGAATTTGCAGGAGATCCGCCACGTGGTCGAACGACGGAGAGAGATGACGGCAAGCATCGACGCAGTCTGGACCCAAGCCTCCCCACACTGACCACGAGTCCTCCTCCACCTCCGCTTATATTGCCGCAGGCACGGCTAGGCTCCGCCTCCGGCCGCTCCCTCTCGTGGAACCTTCTAGCAGGTTCCCGGAGTATCTCGGCCAGCCCGGCCCTTTACCTTTGGCCCAAATACCTCTCTCTTCGAGATTGGATGACGTTTATAGTGGTGCCTGTACCCATGCTTCCCTTTTCCAACCAGTAGATGTCACTATGTCATTACACTTCCTCAACAGATGACATCTCAGCCAGCCACTCACAGGGGATGACTTTTTCCAATATTTGAGACACCGCAGCCTCAGCAGGGTCATCCCCACTTTGTCCCACGATGTTTGCCATGCCGAGGGATTTCCCCTCCCCCAAGACTTCACAGAAATGCTCAGCAAATCTGCAAACGTGTTGCTGGGCGTCGGAAATTAGATCACCATTTTTTCCCCTAAAGATGGTAATAGGTGTGGCACTGCAGGTTACTTTTTTGATGGAGTTAAATAGCGATTTGTGATCGTCGGCCATTGAGGCAGACTCCATTTCCTCAGCAACCCGCGACCACCACCCATCCTTGCAGCGCCTCACGACTCTCCAAACCTCCGAGCGAAGGCTGCGGTAAGCCTCCTCATTCTCTGATGTGGGATACTGTAGACGATGAGAGTGGGCCTGTCGCTTTTCTCAGCCAGCCTGAACACCTCCTCTGTCAGCCAGGGTCTCTGAGGAGGTCTGGACCGTGTACCCAAAGCAGTCATTGCAGCTGCATGAGCCACAGTCCTAAACCTCGCCCATTTCCCCTCGACATCTGAAGGAGTGGGGGATGATGCCAACCCCAGCCGCAAGCGATGATGAAATTCTAGCTTGCAACTTTCATCAGCTAGCTGAGACCAGGCCACCTTGGGTTTGAATGGGGTCCTGGGTGTACACCCACCACGGGATGTGAAAGAATGGCAGGCGCATCTTACATGACAAGTCGATGGTCAGTGGGCAGATCAGCTCCACGGTAGGTCCTGGTGTCAAGGACATGGGCCCGCATCCACTGTTCCATCACTACGTAGTCCAGCAGATGTTCTTTCTTGGACCCGGCATGCATCCATGATGTTGTGTGGATGCGCCGATGCCGGAACAGCGTGTTGGTAATTACAAGCCCATGGGCTGCACAAAAATCTAGCAGCCTCCTACCGTTGTTATTAAACTGATCTGGCCCATGCTTTCCAATCACTCCAAACCAGGTGCCAGCATCATGACCAACTCGGGCATTGAAATCACCCAACAGGATGACTCTATCCCGAGGGGCCACTTTAGCTAGCACCTGTGATAGGAGGTCATATAAGCCATCTGACTCATCAGCCTTGCCTGCATCCCTCCACGCATTTTCGTCTTCAGTGGGGGCATAAGTAACCACGACTACCACTCCTCACCTCTGGTTGATGGGAAGGCGAGACCAAAGTAGTCTGGGGCTTACCGCTTCCCACACCTCACCGCCACGCTCGCACGCCCCCTTCATTTTTTTGTCCAGAAGAAGAGCCACTCCGTGTTGTTTAGTCACCTGCCCCGAGTAGAGGACTGTCCACCCCTCATGGTGGCAGGAGCCAGAGCTGGTCCACCGGACCTCCTGAATACCACAGATCCAGGCGGAACCGGTCCAGCTCCTGACAGAGGAGTGGCAGCCTCTCCTCCACAGTGAGCGTTCGAACATTACACGTGGCCACCCTCAGTGGTTTTTTGTTGTTTCTGGAGGAGCCCCGAGGGTAAAGATTCAATCTCTTGGCTCCGCCAAATGGCGTTTGGCCAAGAGATGTCATAGACGCCTGTATCCCTGGGGGCCTCCGGCACAAGCTTATTAATTACATATTTTAGACGTGGTTTTGTGGTAATTAATTGAAGGTGGAGGGGTTACCAGCCCCTCGCACCCATCCAGAGCCCCCATTTGGCCGCTGTGGTGGTTATAACTGCCATGAGGGGAATGGCCAATCTAAATTGGCCCTCCCCCCACGGCACTGCCCACCACAGCATTGCCGTCCGGCACCACGAGGAGGTAGGGGGTTGTTTTTGCCGGGCTCACACACTCACACACTGGCTCACAGGCTTGCTCAAACACACACTCGCTTGCTCGCTCAGTCACATATACTTGGTCACCGACTTGCTCACTCGTTTGCACTTACTCATTCACTTATTCACACACTTGCCTTGCTCACTCACAAACAGTGGTGCAAAAGGCAAAGAGCTTCCTCCTTATAGCCTTCACAGACTGTTGGGGCAAGAGTTGTTAGCAAGCACTTTTGAAGGACAGCATGGGACATGGGATGGGTGGTAAGCACCACACATCGCATTAAGTACTCAATTAAGGCTGAATCGACCTAGGGGAGGCCCAGGATCGGTTCAGATATTCGTCACTGGTGTTGGCCGTGAGTGGGAATCGAATTTCGGTCTCTGGGTTTGTAGTGCGACGCGCTAACTGCTACACCACCGCTCCCCACACACACGCAATCACACACTCACTCGCACGAACTCGCACGCACTCACATACTCACACACATGCTCACATTCATGGTCACTCACTCCCTCACTCGCTTACTCACACGGTTACACGCACTCATTTACTTACTCGCTCACACTCGCTCGATCACATGCTTGCACGCACACAATCACTTATACTATTGAATATTTTTAATACTGAATATAATAAACATTACGAATACAAATCTACTTACCTCAGCCGCTGATCGGTTGAAGCGCATGGAGCGATGACATCATGCCGTCTATGTTGCATGGGGGACCTCAAAGTGCCTTCATGTTGCATGGGGGTTGTCTTCTTGGCAGTTGCTTGGCTGGTGCAGTGGGAGTGATGACATCATCCCTAGCAGCCGCTGTCATGCCAACAAGCATTGGAATCTCACTAGGACCCAAGTATTCCCTTTTTAATTTGTATGTTTTCTCCAACGGCTCTTCAGATCTTGGGACGAGTGTTCGGGGGCGCTTTGTGTACTTGGGGCCCCTGATCGTTGTGTGTTGGCTCGCAGACACGACGCGTGGCATGAGGGACGAGGTGGACGGGCGTGACTACCACTTCGTGTCGCGGCAGGCGTTTAAGGCGGACATTGGAGTTCACAAATTCATTGAGCATGGCGAGTTCGAGAAGAACCTCTACGGCACCAGCATCGACTCGGTGCGACAAGTCATCAACTCGGGCAAGATCTGCGTCCTCAACCTGCACACCCAGGTGAGGCACACGCGGTGGTGGTGGCGTGGACAGAGTTTGACGAAAATTGTCGTCGTGGTCATCGTCATCATTGGCAACTAAAGTCAAGAGTGACTTCCTGCTGCTCAAATGAATATTGAGACATCGGTGCTCATCTCTTAAGAGCCCTGCACAGCCCAGTGGTGGAAATTCAAAATTCCTTTGGTGAGGGTGAATGAGTCTTGTCCAGAGGATAACCACCGTCGATTTCCGCACAAAGTGGTCTTCAATACCATGGACCCCGGAGGGTGGGATGATGGGCCGAGGCAACCCCCAACCAGGACCTCACCTCGTGTAATCTTCTGATTGTAAGCTGCTCGCTATGTTTCAGAGGGTCACGGTCCGAATGTAGCCCCATCCGCCCTGGATCCAAATTTTCTGACTTTTAAGAATTTTCTGAGGGTGTATTAGCCAAAAAAAAGAAAAATACACACCATCTGCTGCACAGTGGACGTTGAAAGATCCCCGTGACATCATTCGCAAGGGTCGGCCTTTGTGTGTTGGTGTCATGGTCCAAATTTGAAGACTTAGCTGCAAATTGCTGGATTGAAACACAGGTGTCAATCATTGCCCCCTGACTTGGAAAACTTGGCAGGACAGTCCTCAAAAAGCCATGATACTCATCAGTGAGGCTTACCTGGTAAGCAAGGGTAGTAATAATATAAACCTACGGGATGGCATGTAAGTCCCGACACCTTACTACTCAAGATGGTGTCTGCAGATGTGCGTCATGCAGCACTAGAGATCACTGCAATGAGAGCCTGTATTTGTTTTTTTTCAGTCGTTGAAGCTGTTAAAGAATTCCGATTTGAAGCCGTACATAATTTTTGTGGCACCGCCGTCACAAGAACGACTCCGAGCCATGATGGCAAAAGAATCAAAGAACCCAAAAGTGAGTGCGCGTTTCTTGGGAATTAAATTTCACTTACGTTGGCAATGAAGAGACAGGTGTTTTACACTTAGGGCTATCATCATAAACATCGCTGACCCGAACTCGGTGGCGAGATGTTAACTACCTCGCCTGGTATACAGGAGTTCGTGGGTTCAATCCCGTGTGATGCCTATATATTTGGAGTTTGCACATTCTCCCTGTGGTCGCATGGATTTTTCTCCGGGTCCTCCGTTTTTTCCCTCCATATTTAGAAAGATGCTTTAGAGTATTCTGCTGCTATAAATTTACACGTGATAAGCCACTTTGTTGCGCTATGATTTGTGACCCGGTCGGTTCGGAAAAATAGCTATATAGCTCAGTGGGCCTTATCTGGGAAAATAAACAAAAAATCATTTAGTTTTAATGGTGTAGTTTAATTAGACAAGACAAAAGTCAATGCGATTTTCTGCTCAATGAGCTTATTTCAAGGCATTGTTTGAACCCTGAAATCTCCGCATTACATTCTACTCGCTTTGCATTCTGGGAATTGGCGATGTATGTCGTGATGTTTCCGACGGTGTGCGATGTGCAGCCAGAGGAGCTGCGGGAGGTGATCGAAAAGGCCCACGAGATGGAGCAGGGCTACGGCCACTACTTCGATGGCATCATCGTGAACGCCGACCTGGACACAGCCCACCAGGAGCTGCTGCGGCACGTCAACAAGCTGGACACTGAGCCACAGTGGGTGCCGTCCTCGTGGCTGCGCTGAGCAAGCCCTTGAGACCCCCCCCAGACCACCCCGACTCTACCGTGGCCAGCTGTCGATGCATGTCATGCGGTGTGAATGGCTGTTGCAGTACGCTTTCACGAAAATGCTGCTGGAATTCGAATTGTGCATTGCGGTGCCTTTCAACAGCACCGGCCGTTCACTCACTCCCCCCATTTCCCACTGCCCAAGCTCCGCTGTTGGCCTCAACACGGCTGCTGACAGCAAATTTCACGAGGCCGCACGAGTCTAAATCACGTGTAGCGTCGCAATATCGTTCCGTCAATGTGAAGGATGCTCATGTTCATCCTGTTCACCACGTAGATCAGAGGAGTACCGCGCTTGGCTTTTTGCGCAAGCACAGCGCTACCACGGAGGACTCTTTAATACAAATTTACAGAATTTCTGAGTCGTTGGGATACCCAGGATTCAACCGGATATTGCAACGTTCGTTGAAAGCGCTGCTTGGCTTGATAGTCATAACTTGATATGAGGATTTTTTTTATATATATATAAATTGGCTCGTGCTGTAGAGTCTGGTAGTAATCTTGGGATATCATAGGGCGAGGGAGACGTGTTTTAATACCTTAGGCCGCGGAATAATCTGAACAAATTTGTTGCGAAGCTAGCCAAATTGTTACGTGGCCTAACCCAAAAATATATTATTAATCATATCGGCGGCGAAACCCTATGTGGAAAGTTAACATGATCTTAATCTTCGTGTAATCATCATCATCATCTCGTCTCCAACTTGCTGGTGCAAACGTGGGCTCTATGCAAAATTGGCCGTACTTAAAATATCAACACAAAGGCCTATTATTTTACACCAGTACAGATCGTAGCACCGGTGCGCATATCATATCAGCATTTGCGTGTGTGACTCGGGCGTAGACATCGGACCGCACCGTCGGTGTAGTTCGGTGGTGATGCTCAGCAGCCCCAGGATTCACCAACCCAGAGGGGCTCCGTGGCCTTGATGGTTCCTTCAGATCGCGTCTTGGCCGAAGCTGTTGATGCCACCCACATTACAACACCGAGACTGATTTGTCAATTTAACATCAGCTGAGAAGCAGCTGACATTCTCGCTTTTTTATTAGAATCGATTGGATGATTAAACGTTGATCAATATCTTTTGGACAGTAACTTGTTTAAAAATTTGCTATGATGACATAATGCCTTAAAATTTTGAATGGTGAAGTTACAGGTTATAACATCCACTTCACATTTGGTAAATGATAATTTCTCACTGAGACCATTAAGCAGCTACAGGAATTGAACCAACTACAGTTTAAAGTACCGGAACCGTTTCACTACCATGAGAGGTCTTCCGTGGAGCATTGTGCTGCCAGGAGAATTCTGAGAGAGCACGGTTCTCTTGTACTGATGATCGGTAATGGTTTTCTTGTACTGTTGATCGGTAATGGTTTTCTTGTACTGATGATTGGTAATGGTTAACTAGTACTGATGATTGGTAGTGCGCGTTTATACACGGTGCTCCGCTACGTTGAAATGTGGAGATACCACGCATTGTAGAGCCCTCATCCTGGCAGCAACGATATATAAATGTCCTCGTTGCTCAAACGAGCAGTGGGGCGGCACTCATCTCCTTTGGTGGCTTTGAGCCAGTGGTGGAAATTCCACGTTGCCCTGGAGGGGTACAGTCTTTCCATTGGATGATCACATTGCTGGGATTCCCACAGGACTGGTGCTTATCTTAACCCTGGGGGATGATCGGCTGAGTCGAGCAACGCAGACGTCAGCGTCGTGGAGAGTACAAGTAACAGAATAACTAAACATAAGATGTGCCCCCTTTCCATATCTGTCCCTCCACATAGAATACAAGTATACTTTACTTTGTATGTATGCATGTTCAACTTATGTCACAACATACGTAGTCAACCGTGCTAATCGGAGCATTCTACCAGCCACACGGCCTTCAAACGCAAAGCTCGGACCGACATCTAACAAAGAGGGTCCTTGCCTATAAACATCTGGCAGTTTGAGCTTTTTTTCAAGTAAGCCCGATGACACACTGAATGTCGAAACTGGCCCAGAGTTTACTTGTGTTGAACCATTGCTAAAATTCTGCGCTCCCAGGTGGATCTGTAAAACATTTATATATTTTTGCATATGTGGAGGAGGCATATGGTTGCCTATTGGTCTTGTCTCTTGAGTCAGCTTTGGCGAGCATGTTGGTGGTGATGGTGGTGGGAGTAGTGTAGCGGTTAGCGCAGCGTTACGCTGCGCTACGAACCCGGCGACCCAAGTTCGATTCTCGCTCACGGCCACCAACAACATTGACGATTATCTGAACCGGTCATTGACCTCCCCTAGGTCGACTCAAATGAGTACCTAGTGTGCTGCGTAAAAACATCGCCACTGGGAAAACAAAGGCGGTCGGACGTGGTGTTGGCCACCCACCCCCTCGTGTGCTGTGCCGGCCTCAATAGGTGCTTGCTAACAGCACTTGCCCCAACAGTCTGTTAAGGCTATATGGGGGATCTTTCTCTTTGCTAGTAGAGAGTGCATGATGGCGGTGGTGGTTGGGCAGTGGGGGTGGTGGCGGGTAGTGGTGGTGGTTGGGGTAGTGGTTGGTGGTGGTGACGGCGGTGGTGGTGTGGAGTCCTCGCTGGGCTGGTGGCCACTCCGTGACGCTGTGTCCGCATCCTCTACCTTGGCTCACAGAGGTGACGTTCCGCGTTCACGCAATTGGCAGTGGCAGCAGCAACAGTGGCCGATATCCGGCAGCGAAACCGCCAAACGTGATTGTACGCTACAGATTTGCAACATTTTCCTGCTGCTAATAATTGGAATGCTTCGATAAGGCAGAGTTTATCTTGCACCATTGCCGCTGTATGCAATGAACATTTTGTGGAACAATTACATTTTTGATATTTTGGGTTTAGGGCATCTGTAAAATATTAATTTTAACGGATTACCTAAAGAAAGACGTATGTAGATTTTTTTCGCAGAGGATCGTTTTTATGAAAGAACGGTAAAGTATGCAAAATGTGAAGGGTTTGTCTAGCCAGATTTTAAAAGCATTATCAGTCCGAGTAAATCACGCGGCCTCGTCGGTCGCTTGAGCGACCATCACGCCGCAACAATGAGCAGCAACTGCACAGTGCCGCAAATATGCAGTTGGTGAATAGCAACTGCGTTGTACTCGCAAGTTCAAACTCATTTCTTACAATAGGTTGTCACGCATCCTCGTGCGTCTCAGGTGCTGGATAGAGCAAATTGGTTGTCACGCATCCTCGTGCGTCTCAGGTGCTGGATAGAGCAAATGTGCCTGGAAAACCTGGCCTTCACGATGACCATCTTCAGGCTATGTAGGCCCGTTGTATTGTTTCACCAATTTACACAAACGAAGTTGTTGTTGTTGGTTTGTATTACCATTGAGGTCAGTTCTCTCCTGCGCCAAACTAATATAAACTGACTGGGAGCATGTGCTGGATAAATGAGTTGGGTTTTAGATTCCATTCTAAAAGCTTGCGACGGCTGCTGAAAGCGCACCTATTGAGGCCGTCCAGTCTCCTCGCTGTCGATTCCGCACGTAGTCTGGCAGCTTTCTCTGTGTGCTCACTTAAAACTTCTTCCCACCGATGTTTATGTAGCATCATGCTCACATCGGCCTCTGTAGGACATTCTCATCAACACAGCTGGGCCCGCTGTAGTTGCCGCATTTAATTTCCTCGACAAGACGCGTTGGTTGGGCCAGCTCTAGCCCAACCAGTCAGCGGCCAACGCCTGCACTGAAAGGGTTAAAGAACTCCATATCACAATACTTGAGGTGGAGACGTTTGGATAGTGCTTTAATAATGTAATCATTGAACACAGAGCTGATGGGTTTTTTTAACGAAATAAATATCTGTGAATAATTAGTGGGTGGTTTTGCCATAAGTTTTTAAGTTGGCGTTTTGAGTTGTTAAACTTGCCCAGACCACAAGGTTGACAAAAAGATATGCACTTTTGCGCAAAGCATAAACGCAGAATGGCGCCCCAGATGACGGCCCCGCGGTCTGTGCCGTGTTCCTTTTCCCCCCACCATCGTCGGCCCTCTCGCACCCTCAATGTTTGCCCCCCACCATCGCTCCCCCACCACCCCTACCACCCCCACCGTCGTACTACAATTCTCGCTACAGCTCCCCCACCCCCCCACCGACTTCTCTAAGTAAAACGACTCCAACCCACTTTGAAGATGATGCCTGCGTGTGCCGTTCAGGGCAGCCGCCCCGGGGACTTTGGGAGTGGGTGGATAAGTGGCCACAGGGACTGTGACGGTTTGTTCTGCGTCGAGTTCTCCCCCAGCGCCACCACCCCCGGACGACGCGCGATCGGTTCGATCCACCCGCATTGGGATGTTAAGTCGTCTCTCGAGCTCACACATTGTCTTCAACATTAAAACGATCGGCGTCTTCTCGACGTGAAGCAGTCACTGCCGTGTTCGGAGTGGCAGGGTGGCAGCGCAGTTGGACGTACGTCAAACTTCTTTCGTGCCGTACGTAGGCAACTGTGCTCATCAGAAGTGGGGGGAAATTTGTGGCATTTGTGCCTCGCGGCAAAAATGGACCGAGGTTTTAATCCTGCAGTCCGGGAATCGGCATCTGTGTTCGGATGGCAGAAATGTATTTGTGCCGAGCTGTGGTACAGGTATTGTGGTGAACCTTATGGCAGTTTACTGCACCGTTTTAATAGACCTAGGCTGAGAAATTCGTCCAGGTTTGGCTGTGCTCGTTGTGGGGGTTAGAAATAGCCACTTGCAGTAGCCTAAGGCTTCTCACAGAATCACAGTTGCAGCGCTGTTTAGAACGCATCAGGGGTGATCTGTAGAACCTTCTTCTCCAGTAAAGGATTTAGGAACGTGTGGAAATGTCTCCGCGGAGTTGGATTGACGTGCATACCGATGAAGATCGACCGTCGGTGACTGTTAAGCCCTGTAGTGAGCGTCTACAGGAGGCTTCACTCTCAGCAGCGCTGAACCTGCGTGTAGCCAAAGCCTGGCCAACACCTCGTGAGTGCTTGCTGCGGGCTCTCGCTCGGGCCACACGATGGATGCTTCCTTGGCATCTTAGCACTGTGTCTCTAACGGCTGGTTATTTGCAGATAAGGCGGTGAGTTGAAGCCCACAGATGCGTCACCTTTTTGACCGTCAGGTGTATCGCAACCAGGCAGTTCGAGCAATAAACGTGCACAGCTGTTAATATTGACTATAAACACGTGTTGTATTGAAATAAATATTATAGACTGGAGGAACCATGTTTGTATGATGCCATTACGCACACAGTGTGATTCAAATTATTCTCATGCGATTACAATCCCGCACCTACATTTATGTTATTCAAAACTTTAGCAGCTTATAGTATTTATTTTAATACCGTTACAATGGATAGGTTGACGTTTATAGGTTGCAGTGTTCACACTGTTAGAGCTTATTATGTGAGAGTTAACAGCGTCAGAGTTGAGCAAAGCATCGATCAAGGGCATCAATCGGATGCGTTTGATCAGAGTCTTTGATCAAAGACGTTATCCCATCACGGAACACCACCTTCCTGCGAGGGTGACGCACCCAATTCTGATTCCCGCTATTTGTGGCCGGGCACTACTTTTGCGGGACCCCACACGTCTTTGGAAATAATTGCGATGATCATGTCTGAGCTGAGATGTGAGCGACTAAAGTTTACTTTGTTTCAACATTACTGCGTTTAGGTTCGTGACAGCGGGGCTAAACGAATGCTACTCAAGAGTAAATTGTTTAATGACAGAAATTGTAATCATTTGGGCTGCCCGTGCAGAACAAGTCACCTTCCTTGTCTAGACGCATTCTAAACACAACACTGTCCTTAAATATATTGCTAAAATAACGTCTACACCCGATTCAACATGCAGCTCCACATCGGCCATGGGAAACCCACAGCACGCCCGGAGACAGGAGACCACGAGGGAGACGGCCTCAACTTGAACAGAAAGTTGACAAACTCACGGATGCCATCACCCAGCTGCTGCAACGCCTGTCAGAAGAGATGCTGTGTCCCGCGGCACCATCCAGGCGAGGAAAGAAAGAGCAGAGCCAGAATCGGAAGCCGCCACCCGCAAAACAGCAGCAGTAGATAGTGAGATTCTAATAGGACCACATTGTTACTTATTTTGATGCTAATCTAAACCACGCACCTCACAGGATGCATTTACGACTCCCAATGCACATCTACATATAACATACACTCTAGCTCAGTGTAATTCTAATACTACCATAGTGTTATTCTAATAATTTTCAATCGATCCTAATCTCGCACCCCACAGTTCGCATATCCGACCCCTGGTTCGCAAGGCCAAATGGCATACATACATACTACGTACATACGAGCACAGTTCACATGCACGTACACTATACATACATATTAGCAAAGTGCGATTCTAATATGACCACGGTGTAATTATAATACTTCTGTAGGGTAGTAGTTAGTAACGTCATGTCACGCTCGCCCTCCGGTATGATGACGTCACGTATGGTGACATCATGCACAGGGGGCGGGACGGTGACATCATGTCCCCCTGGGATATTTAGGTTGGGACCCGTGACGTGTCCGAGGTCGTTGCGGGGAGCCAGGAACGTGTGAAGTTGCAAGTTGGGACCCAGGGTAGGGGGAAATTAGCACCAGGCTCGGGGAGCCTGTGGGTGTGCTAGGGACCTCCCCGGTGCCCTTCCCCTGGGGTGTGGAGTGTAAGCGGTGAGTGGGCAGTACACGGAGTCGTGTGCGAAGATAAGTCTTTAATAAAACAACTGGCGCAAGCCCCTACGCGAAGATCTGCCCCCGAGCCGTCATTGACGCCTCAACAACTGGTGTCAGAAGTAAAACCTGTTAAGAAGACGACGACTTACCGAGACGTCTTCGATGGAGGAGGACGGCGAGGGAAGGTTCCCCACGTGGCCCCGGGGGTTTGCGGCCCGGTTACCCACTGCCTGGCGGCGTACAGCGGGTCGGGGGCTGCGTCTCCACGCTGCCGCCGCCACCTGGGTGAGAGCGTCGCGCAGCACAGCGCCGCCCCGCCGATTATTTTTCTTTTATTATTTTGCTTGGGGCGGCGGCACTGCTCACCGAGCTCCAAGCTGGAGGAGCCAGTCGAACGAGTCGGGATGCCGGGGCCGCGGGGAGACGGCTCCATTGCCGCTGTTCCCGTGCGTGCGGGAAACCCAAGAAACGCTGCACGAGTGGCCGCCATTCACCGCCAATAACATGTTCCCGTCATTTTCTACACCGGCGGGAGGGGATCTCCGGCCATCTTGGTGACGTCCCCGTCTTCTGTTCGAGTGCGGGGGGCCGGTTCGGGTCGCAAGAGGATGCCACGCTCACCGTCCAAGATCTTTCACGGTGTTAAAGTCTCCACCCTGGCGTCCTCTGCTCGTCACAGCCTCACAGGCGAGTCGTGACATGACAATAAGCACCCGGCCCTAAAAAAAAAAATAACTTCACCCATCTCGCGTGCGCCGGGTTGCGTTTGCGCGTGTGTTTTGTTTTTACCTCGCTGGGTTGCGGAGCGTGTTAGTCAGGTTGTGTGCGTGGCGGGTGTCTGCTTTGTAACAGTGGTTGTTGTTAATTACGGCGTCGGGATCGTTATCTTCAGGGGGCAGTTAATGATTAATTTGTTGTCGGGTGTCCCGAGTCCCATTAACATCCTGTGGGTTGCCGTGTTAACGACTCGCGTTGTTACATCGTTTTTGTTGTTGCGGAGTCGCGATTGTTATTGTGTATACTGTATGGAGCTTCGCTCGTGATTGTTCATGTGTGACTGGGAGAAACTTTGATCGTCATTGTTGCCAAGGTACAGGCCATATGGAGCTTTGTTCGTGATTGTTATCAATTTATAGACTTATGGATCCTTGCTCGAGAGTGTTAACAGTGTATGGACTGTTGGGTACTTGCTTGTGATTATTTACTATGTACGGATTGTCTGGAGTATTGCTTGTGTGTGTTGCCATGTGCGGACTGGATGGAGCTTTGCTCCAAATGATTGACAATGTACGGACTGCGTATACTGCATATACTGCATGTACCGCATTGCACGACATCGTCGATTATTTGGACCATTCGGCATTGGATTGATTCATGGGGGGATCCTAATTTAAAACATTTGTATGTGTTGTGATGTTGCAAAATTGCGATTGTGGGTGGAATGACTGAGTGTTGCGTGGTTCTTGAGTTTTGTGCCGAAGCCCCGTGGAAATCCCATGGTTGCGGTTGTGTGGGATTTTTGAAATATACATGACCGGTGCGGTTCGAACTCGCTGGTGGGTTCGAGGGTGCCCCTTGGGTTCTGTGTGGATCAGGGGTGCGTTGGGCTGTGGATTGCCTCCAGATCGCATCGCTCTCTCCGCTCGATTGTGTACAACCGAATGCTGCAATGCGAGTCTTGGAGAGAAACGCGCTTTAAAATTCCCCCCGATACGGCTGACACGTGAAACTGTTCCAATGTAACACCGCGTCGGAAAGGCGGTGGGGTGGTGACGTGGTATTCCCCCCCGATACGGCCGACGCGTGCAACTGGTTGTGACGCTGCGTTGGAAAGGTTGTGGGGTGGTAACATGGAAATTCCCCCCGATATGGCCGACGCGCGCGGTTTTAGGATGGTAGCTAACAGGTGACATGTAATGTCTGTGGTGGTCCTCAGTGAGGGCTGCTGGGACGCAAGCGCGGGAAACCACGAAGATGCGGTTCGCGCGTGCGGTCGCCATTTCTGGGCAAGAGCAGGCATATTTTTTGTGTCATGTCGATTTTATAAATACATTTTAAAATGTAGATACTGGAGCAACCCTGAAGTGCGACTTCTTTGCCCAGTACATGGGTCGACCCTGAAGTATGACTTCTCGACCCGGGACGTAGACAGACGTCCGGAATATTAATTGGTGTGTGTAGATGGGTGCCTTCTCACCACCTGACGGATGGGACGGTGGCAGGGTGGTGTGGGACCCTGCCATCCATGGGGTGATTGTGTGATTTCAGTTCGATTACCGGTGTTGGTTGTGCATCCAACGCGTCAGAATCTATATATTTTTGTTTTCTTTTCTCCCGCTGGGCGGTATACAATCTTCTCTACTCCCTGGGGCAGGGTGGCTGTCGTGTCCGACATGCTGAGGCGCGTTTTATGGTGCTGTGCCTCAGGAGGTTGGGTTCTCCCTCTCGTCACAGATTTCCGGCGCCTGCCACGCTTGGAGTCACCGGTCGTGCTGACCGGATGTGGACTTGAAGGTGTAGTGGAGCGCCTGTTCGTCACTCCTGCTCTACCTGTTGTTCTCCGAAGTTGGACTTGAGCCATGCAGATGGACCGGCCACACGGACACGCTCTAAGACACCGCGGTTTTCTGATTGATGCGTGTCTGCCCGTTCTTGCGTGTCGGTTACCATTGTTGTTACATTAATGTCTATCTATCTGGGTTGCCGGGGCTCCACTTTTGTAAGGGTTGCAGCCGGGTCGGTTGATTTTTTTTCACGGGGAGGTGTGATGTATAGTAGTTAGTGACATCATGTCACGCTCACCTCCGGTACGATGATGTCACGTATGGTGACGTCATGCACAGGGGGCGGGACGGTGACATCATGTCCCCATGGTTACGGATATAATCAATTGTAATGTATTACTTGGTCTAAAATAAACACACAAAAGTACTCAATACAGCTTAATTAGGTAAATCACATGCAACATTATTTTTCAGTCATTCCGAGCTCTCGGTTTGACTCTCGAGCCACTCCATTACATCCAGCCATCTCTCGGGATCCAACTGCATGGGATCGAAGGTGGAATCTTCTTCAGGTTTCATTGCAGCACCTTGAAGTTCAACGTTTGATTTCAGTTTCCTATCATCGTGGATCTTCTGATGCCTGTTCAGTTTTGATGACTGTGCAAATGCCTTTCCACAGAGCATGGGAATGGCTTCTCGCCCGTGTGTGTTTTCTTATGGTCTTGAATAATTGATGACCATGCAAATGCCTTCCCACACACAGAACATGGGAATGGCTTCTCGCCCGTGTGTGTTTTCTGATGGTCTTGAAAAATTGATGACCGTGCAAATGCCTTCCCACACACAGAAAACGGAAATGGCTTCTCACCCGTGTGTGTTTTCTGATGATCTTGAATAATTGAGTTGCGTGCAAATGCCTTTCCAGACACAGAACACGAGAATGGTTTCTCGCCCGTGTGTGTTTTCTGATGAGCTTGAAGAGTTGAAGAATGTGCAAATGCTTTCCCACACACAGTACACAGGAATGGCTTCTTGCCCCTGAATGCGTGGGGCTGTGGAGAGTGTTTCTGCCCCATGTGAGCGTTGTAACAGTAGCTGTGCAATGGAGTCAAAAATACGCTATCGGCCGCAAGTATGCTTAGCGTTGAGTTTTGATTTTGTTAACTGCTAATACAAGAATGACACTCGCGTCGAATACAAGAAAATCACGTCAATTTGACGACAAACATGTTTAAAGATTATCTGTGAAAATAGATTCACGGTGTATCGATGTCAGGAACCCGTCTGAAGATGTCCACACTAACTCTCCCGAAGCAAAGTCGCCTGTCTGTCGCCACACAATTGTGCGTGCCACATCCCCGTGGCCGTGCAGGCAAGATGAAAGCACCGGGTGAGCTCCTATTCGGCTTCCCTGACCTAGAGGACCTTGGAGGAAGGAGGTCCTCAATGGCAATGGAGCCACCAATGTCAGGTGCAAGGAACAGGTAAAAGTGCAGCACTGCAAACCTGCTTTGTCGCACCACCGCTGTCAGAAGGCCATCCAATCGAGGGAGCCCTCAAGAGCCTTCCCCTATAGAGGGCATGTTGCTCTGCTCTCCCACAGTGGCCAGACGTTTTGGATAACCCCCACACTTCACCCCACCGCACGTGGCGCGCCAGTCGCCTAACTGCGGCGTTGCTCATTGTTCATAGTTCATTTATTAGGTATAACCCTGTGAGCCATTCGGCCCATGAATCGGGTGCAACCGCAACAAACAAAAAACATGAACAAAAAAACATCTTAATATGACTATGTGACTGTGCAAACAGAAAATACAGGAAAAAAATATCAAAATATTCCTGAAATAGCACCGTACACCAACGCTGTGTGCAAAAATCCCAGTGGGATGCAAGTCAAATAACAACAACAACAACAACCACAAGACAACTAAGCTCATATTACTGCCGCAATTAGAACGTCATGCCGCGCCCGGAGGACCCAAGCGAAGACTTCTGATTTGCTGACCCGTTATACCACCGCCGCGTGCGCCCCTACGGTATACGTTCACGAGTAAATGAAGTCATTGCGCGCCGATGATTGACGTCAACCTTTCCTATTCAAATGAAGAGTGAGATCTGTAAACGAAGGGCACGCGTGTCGTCGTCATCTGCGGAGACAGCTGATTGAAAGGCGTCGTGGGAAGACGACGAGCAAGGTGGGGCACCCACGCGCACCCACGCACGCCTTCGCATGCGCACCCACGCACCTTGCGCCCGGCGGCGTTGTTGTGCAGGTTCATGAGCGTGCGCGCATTCTGCTTGACCTCGCGCGCGTCCATGAAGAGGCGAGAGAACTCGAGGCCGTAGCTAAGGTCGGCCGAGCAGCCGTCCCAGTGCCAGCCCCCTTGCGCGTTGTAGAAGCCCCCCTGCTTGGCGCGGTCGCAGCCGCACTCGCTCCAGTCGCCCTGGCTGCACGCCGACGTGATGGCGTACACCACGGCGGCCGAGATCACCGCGTGCGTGAAGGCCGCTTCTCGGCTACCTGCTCGTATCGGGCAGCACAGGCACGAGGGGGGGGGGTTATTGGGAGGGGGGCGGTGTGAGCAGCAGGGTGGTGGAGCAGGGACACGTGGGAGGTGGGGGGGGGAGACGCGGGGTCGAAATTATGGGCAGATGGGATTTGTATGGGAGGCACACACACAGACACACACACAAAGCCACCCGGTGCTCCGCTCGTTGTTATGAGCGTCGCTCCTCCGCCCTCCGTTGTTGATGGAGGGCGACTGCCTCCAACTGCCCAGTAGCATTCTTCACGAGCCTCCTCCACAGAGGCCGATCTTGACACCGCTGGTACCAGTCATCGGCATGTCCACTCAGCTCCACGTCCTCCTGTACCACATCACTCCATATCTTCTCTAGCCCATTCCGCGCCCATGTAGCCCCTCGATCCGGCCGAACAAAAGCTGTTTAGGCTGGGCATGCGGGCTACATGACCCAGCCAACGCTGCCTTGCCTGCCGGAGGAGCTCACGGATGGGACCTTGCCCAGATTTTTCAAGGATTTGTGAGCTCCTCACACAATCCAGCCTGGTTAAACCCAGGATGGATCATAGGCAGGCTAGCCTAAATGTTTCTAACCGGCGAAGATGTTCCATTAGGGGGGTCCACGTTTCGCAAGCGTAGAGAAGGGAGGGAATGACCGTGGCCGAGACAACGTGAAGCTTAGTGCGGAGCGACAGACCAGGTAGCTTCCACACAGCGTTACAACCGATGAAAAGATATTGCCGCTCGACTGATTCGGAGTGAGACCTCTGCTGTCAAACTGGAGCCGGTCATATGCACACTGCCCAGGTATGGGAAACTCTCCACTCTCTCCACAACTGCCCCATCACCGGTTGGGAGTTGTGGGGGTGGAGTGTTCGATGGTAAAAAATACCCAGGCAGGTGCTTAGTTTTGGTGGGGCTGATGGTAAGACCCCATCTCTTAGTGGCACGCTCCAGTCTCAGCAGCAGCGTCTCCAACTCCTCCTCTAAACGAGCAGCTATTACCAAATCATCGACATACATAACGTGGTTGAGCAATATGGAGCCATCCCTTGACCGCACTCGGGCATCGATCAGCCTCCCATTATATCTGTACCAAATGGAGAATCCCCCGGTACAGCTATTGAAGGCTTCACGAACAACGTGGTCAAAATAGATGTCAAATAATGTGGAAGCCAGAGGACATCCCTGCCGTACCCCAGGGTGTACAGGGAATGGCTCTGACTCCTGGCCACGTAGTTTTACCCGGGCCTGCTCACCATCATGAAGGTCCTTAATGATCGTGAGCAGAGGGCCTGGGACGCCAAAAGCACAAACAACCCAGAGCCCAGGCCTACTGATGGTATCATAGGCCTTGACCAGGTCAATAAAGCAGAGATGTAGGTCTTGTTGGAATTCCCTACACCTCTGCTGTAGCAGATGGACAGAAAATATGGCATCTGTGCAGGACCGCCCTTTCCTGAAACCTCTCCTCAGCATGCCTGGCAAGGCGATGTTGAATAATCCTTGCCAGGACCTTTCCCGGCACACTGAGAAGTGAGATGCCCCTGTAGTTATTACAGTCTGTGCGGTCCCCCTTCTTAAAGAGGGGGACCACCAGGGCATCCTTCCAATCCTGCGGAACCCATCCAGTGGTTCAGACTGTTGTTATGATGTCATATAGGGCAGTTTGTGCACAAACCCCACCCTCCCTCAGCATTTCACTTGGGAGATCATCTCTGCCCGGTGCCTTCCTGGTCTCAGACTCCGGATCGCCTTCAGATGGCACCTCAGCCAGCCACTCAAAGGGGGCAACTTCTTCCAATATTTGAGGCACCGCAGCCTCAGTAGGGTCATCCCCACTTTCTGCCACGATGTTTTCCTGGCTGAGGGATTTCCCCTCCCCCAGGACCTCACAGAAATGCTCAGCAAATCTGCAAACCTGTTCCTGGGGGTCGGAGATTGGATCACCGTATTTTCCTCTAATGATGTTAATAGGTGTGGCGCTGCAGGTTACTTTTTTGATGGAGTTAAATAGGCTACTGAGGCAGACTCCATCTCCTCAGCAACCCGCGACCACCACCCATCCTTGCAGCGCCTCACGGCTCTCTGAACCTCCGAGCGAAGGCTGTGGTAAGCCTCCTCATTCTCTGACGTGGGATTCTGTAGCCGATGACAGTGGGCCTGTCGTTTTTTCTCAACTATCCTGAAGGCCTCTTCTGTCAGCCAGGGTCTCTGGGGAGGTCTGGACTGCGTACTCAAAGCAGCCAATGCAGCTGCATGAGTCACAGTGCTAAACCTCATCCATTTACCCTCGACATCAGGAGGAGTGGGGGACAATGCCAACCCCAGCCGCAAGCGATGATGAAATTCTCGCTTGCAACTTTCATCAAATAACTGAGACCAGGCCACTTTAGATTGGAATGGGGTCCTGGGTGTACACCCACCACCGGAGTGGAAGAATGGCAGGCGCATCTCACAGATGACAAGTCGATGGTCAGAGGGCAGATGAGCTCCACGGTAGGTCCTGGTGTCAAGGACATGGGCTCGCATCCACTGGTCCGTCACTATGTAGTGCAGCAGATGTGCTTGCTTTGACCCGGCATGCATCCATGATGTTGTGTGGATGCGCCGATGCCGGAACAGCGTGTTGGTAATTACAAGCCCATGGGCTGCACAAAAATCTAGCAGCCTCCTACCGTTGTTATTGAGCTGATCTGGCCCATGCCCTCCAATCACTCCAGACCAGGTGCCAGCATCATGACCAACTCGGGCATTGAAGTCACCCAACAAGATGACTATCCCGAGGGGCCACTTTAGCCAGCACCTGTGACAGATTATAGAAGGCATCTGACTCATCGGCTTTGCCTGCATCCCTCCACGGATGTTCGTCTTCGGTGGGGGCATAAGTAACCACGACCACCACTCCTCGCCACGCTCCCACACCCTCTTCATTCTTTTGTTCAAAAGAAGAGCCACTCTCTGTTGTTTGGCAGTCTGCTGCCCCGAGTAGAGGACTGTCGACCCCTCATGGTGGCAGGAGCCAGAACCGGTCCACCGGACCTCCTGAATGCTACAGAGATCCAGGCGGTGCCGGTCCAATAGAGGAGTGGCAGCCTTTCCTCGCAGTGAGCGTTCGAACATTCCACGTGACCACACGAAGTGGCTTTTCATTGTTTCTGGAGGAGCCCCGAGGGTAGAGATTCAATCTCCTGGCTCCGCCAATTGGGGTTTGGCCAGGAGACGTCATAGACGCCTGTCCCCCATGGGGCTTCCGGCACAAGCTTATTAGTTACATTTATAATTCGTGGTTTTGAGCTAAATTTTTGAAGGTGGAGGGTTACCAGCCCCTCGCACCCGTCCAGAGACCCTGTTTAGCCCCTGTGGTGGTCACAGACGCCATGAGGGGAGGGATGTTGTATATGCCGGGTCTTGAAATTTTAGTGAAAATAATAATAATTAAAGGAAATGTGGAAATATGCGTAACTGTCCGAAGTTATGTTAATTGATGTAATTATGCGCATAAATTGTGCACATAATTAAATTGTATTAATGTATGCGAATGTGCAGTGTGTTCTTTTATGGAGATAGAGATGATAAAGTAGAGGCAACACGGTGTGTTTATTTATATATCGGTCTTCAGTCTTCAGCTGCAACTGCCTCTAATCTCTCCATAGGCCTCCTTATATACAGTTTATATCCGAGGAGCGGGGCTCTGTGGGATCGTAGAACACCCCACAGCCCCCACCAGTTGGGAGGGGTCTGCGGGGGATCATAGAATACCCCGCAGCCCCCTCACCCCCCAGGCTAGGAATCATAACGGTTTCTCCCGCCATTTTAGTTGTTACCGCCCCTGATGGGCACTGTCCGCCATTGCAGATATTTGCAGCCCATTTACGGCGCTACATCACCCCCCCCCCCCCCCCCAACGTAGCATTCAGCCATCTCAGCTGTCAAATACAATGACAATAATTAAACAAAACTTGTACAACAATTGCGAGTGCGTGTGCCTGGGCATGAGGCGATCCGTGTGGCCGTAGCAGTTTTCCGTGGCGCCGTTACTGCGGAGGGGTAAGCACACGGCTATACTGAAAGTTAGGCTTGGCAACCGCACGACTCGGCTCATCGGACAATTCACGTTCTCGGCCCCTTTGTGTAGTTTGAGTATCAAGAAATGGTAAAAAGGGTTTTAAGCGCGACGGGTGCACAAACCAGCATCGTTTACTATGGCGGACTTTTACACATTGTGGCCGAACAACCTTCACAACATCTACGGGCCCCCTCCAAGGTTTTAAAAGTTTGGGTGACGTTGACAATGGTACTTGAGGACAGTGAATCCATGCCCTGTCACCCTCGGACCATGTATGCGAGGAAACTTTGAGATTCCGCAGGCGCTCATTGGCCAATTGACGGGCCTCCGAATTATGTTTTGCCGCCACTCTTGCTTCCATAAACTTGCGGATATTTAACCGAATGTGCTCGGAAAGTTTGAATTTAGGGAACTCTGAGCGACGCGTAATTGAATATCCACCGGGGAGTTTGCCTCCCTGCCATACATTAAATAGAATGGCATGAGGAGCCAATCGATAGGTGGCCAGAACCCCGGGGATATGAAGATCCCAATCAATCTGTGAGTCGGATACTTGGTGGCTCAGCATGGCAGTGAGAGTCCTATTAAATCGCTCCACCATGCCATCCATTTAAGGGTGATAAGGGGAGGTGCGTACCTGGTGTGTGCCCAACAAGTCGCAGACCTCACGCAGCAGTTTGGACGAAAAATTATTTCCCTGATCGGTCAGCAGCCGCTCTGGAGCACCCTTATCCAGGACATAGCCGTGGAGGAAGGCCTCTGTGATGGCTGCCGCCGACTGGTTGGGTAGTGGCCAAGCCATAGGCCAGCGGGTAAAATATTCAACCCCAACCAGGAGGTACTTGTTACCCCTAGGAGTAACAGAGAAAGGCCCCAAAATGTTGAGCGCAACTAGTTTGTTCACTCTGGATACCTTAATAGGTTGCAATGGAGGACACGACGGATTATAGGCAGGCTTTCGTCGCGCGCATTGGGGACATACCTGATTTACAAGGATTTTAATGGGCATTTTTGCCAAAAAATCAGTACCAAGCAGGCAAGGCACCGCGAGTGTGGATGAAACAAGCACTGGACCCTCTAATTTGATATCGCCAATTTGAATTTGTATGTTGATAATACCCATTATTCCCAACGATCCTCCATTAGCGGCGAAGCATGGGACGTCAACTGGCCGCAAGGAACGACAGGACTGGGGAAGTATATTGAAAATTAGGTCTGAAAAAATAGTTGCTGACTCGCCCGTGTCGACTAGCACAAGGACCTCCACCCTCTCAATGAATCCAATTATCGAGGAGGATCCTGCTGCCGCAGCGACTACTCTATGGGCTAACTGGGACCACTGACTCGGTCCCAGCGCTCGATCTTTACTCCCATTTATTAGCTCTCCCCCGTCCGTCACACGCCCAACCCACGGAATGTGATGGATTGCATGTGTGTCGAGTGGGGGCCGAGAGCTTGAGGTGCCGCTACTTGCCTGAGTCTGTCACGGGTTTGATGGTTGTCGCTGGTCCTGATCCCGAGATCCTGCGTTGCCGCGACGTGGAGCCAGGCAGCCGGAGGAGACGTGGCCCCACAGGCCGCAGTTGTAACAGATCACCGATGAGCCGTCCAAGGGCGTGATCCCCCGTTCCGGGCGGCGCATATCATCGCGTGGTCTGCTGCTGCTGCTTGATCGCCATCCGCTCGTTGAGGCAGACGCAAAGGCCCGCGCAGGCTGCTGGTCATCCTCAGAGTCGCAGTTGTTGGTGGCATCGACACAGGCTGCGATGGTTTCGTCCCACTGCAGGAGGTGTGCGTGAATACTTCGTGCAGCTCGCAGGGAGGAGAAGTCGTCATCGTCAGCCGCTAGGAGGATGACACGAAACTCACGAGCGAGGCGCAGCAGCTTCTGCAGGACGAGGGAGTCGATGCCTTCCTGGTCCAGGCGCGGGTATGCGGCTCACGCCAGGGCCAGCAGCACGCTGCGGTAGGCAAGGGCCAACTCCGAGTTGGTCCGTGTTCGAATGTCAAAATGGTGACGGGTGTCGGACGGCGGACCATTAATGGCCTGCATGTTGCGAAAAGCACCTTGCAATGTGGAGCGAACCCGCAACGGCAGCGTAATGAATGAAGCCAAGGCGTCGTCGTCAAGCAAGGTCGGGAGGGCACGGAGCGCCTCTGCCTCCGACCACCCGGTCAACTCCCTGTGGGAGTCGAACCGACGCTGGAAAGCAGCCCAATCTCCACCGGCTGCTGAAAACTATTTTAGCGCCGGCAGGCGTTGCTGTACGGGATGCAGCCGGTCGGCAGGGAACTCCTCGGCCCCCGCTGCTGATGACGTTGCCCCCAAGATGGAGGCCGCGGGTAGTGCTCGCACTTGTGATGACGAGGTTATTGCAGATTAGTCGCCGCCCGGCCCGGACGTGACGTCAGGTCCGTGGTGCACCGCGGCACCGGCGGAAGCGGAAACGGCGATGGCGGCGGCCTCGGTTTTGATGGCGGGAACCGGCTGCGCGCCTGAGGGGGCCGCACCCTCCATTCCCAGCGCCACATCCTCGCGATGGATGTCGCCGAGGATGGTCGCGGCGGAGTTGAGCAGCTCTGTAAGGCAGAAATGCGCCTCCTGGAGCGAGCGGCGAACAGGAGGTAAGGCGGCGAGCGGCAGCACGGGCAGCTGCATAGCCGGCAGCGGCTCGTCACCCGCGGCCGGGGTCGCCATGACCCCGGTGTCCGGCGCGATATCGTCGCCATCCGGGCCCAGAGCACGGCGTCTCCTTCTAAGTCTCCATGACCACTTCTGACACCAAATGTAGCGTGTTCTTTTATGGAGACGGAGACGATAAAGTAGAGGCAACACGGTGTGTTTATTTATATTGTTATAATAACTCTCTTATGCCCCCTAGCTAGGAAGGTACAGCCTTCGGGCTATTGTGGCTTAACACTGCCCCCTGCTGGCTTCCCACCTTCCGGCTATCCATGACCTCGGGGAAGCTATTCTGACCGACCCTGGTATGGTACTCGTCCGACCACTGGTCCAAGCTCGACCCGGCCCTTAGAAGGGCAGCGGGCTCGAGGGTCCAGGGTCCTGGTCTAGCTGCCTTCAGTCTTCGGTCTTCAGTCTTCAGCTGCAACTGCCTCTAACCTCTCCATAGGCCCTCCTTATATACAGTTTATATCCGAGGGGCGGGGCTCTGTGGGATCGTAGAACACCCCACAGCCCCCACCCGTTGGGAGGGGTCTGCGGGGGATCGTAGAATACCCCGCAGCCCCCTCACCCCCCAGGCTAGGAATCATAACGGTTTCTCCCACCATTTTAGTTGTACCGCCCCTGATGGGCACTGTCCGCCATTGCGGATATTTGCAGCCCATTTACGGCGCTACATCTGTGTGCGATTATGCTAATGCAAGCCCTTATGATTATTAGGCCCCGCCTCGCTGACGAGGGTAGTATTATCAATCGGGATCACACAATTAATTGTATGAGGTTATGCAGGTGTGCTGTAAGTATGCTAGATTAAACTTTGCTTCGTCGTCTAGGGTCGAATTATCAATCGGTATAATACAATTATTCTCGCTTTAACATTTACGGATTATGTATTAGTGTGTTCATGTCAGGCCTCCAAATTCAAATCTCACCGCAGGAAACAGTTAAGATTATTATGCATGAACTTAGGAAGGCACCACTCAGACACTTCTGGGTTAAGCAATTTTAATTTCTAAACAAAAACATAACACTCTAATATGCGAACTATTATGCTTGGAATTGTCAACACAGTACTCCTGGAGATGTTCTCCTCATCGATCCATACATTTAACCCTCATTGATCACGTTGTTAACCTGGGTAACAGAATAATTGATTAATTCCTTAGAGTAACGCGAGCATATACAGTGATAGGAAAAAGTCCTTAAAAATTAATGCAACGACGTTCATACGAAGGGCAATAAAGAAACATGTCCCGAAGGCAAAAGTATACGACAATGAATTCATAGGGAAGATAATGTAGTTACGAAATGTCTTGGGACAATGGTGTGCAACAGTGTGCCTGCTTCAGCAAATGCTTATCAATTGGCTGAGGCTTCAATTAATTCGTGGGCAAGATTCTGTGATCAAAAGAACGATTTCAACACAATATTCTCCCTGTGAGTGTGTAGACGCGTAACGTAGGTTTCTAAACGTTTAGTTTCATTAATGAATTCATTGGTAATAGTTATGCAATTAAAAATAAAGAGAAAAAAATAACGACTAAAATACTTCTAAATGTCTCTATCCACGTAACTCAATGGGACGCAATGTTCTTCGTTATCAGCTAATAGTTGATGCATTTATCATGAGTCTTCTTGTATGTGTTGATGTGTAAGTGTTGTAGATCTTCTTGTGTTAAGCAAACGCCGAGGTTGGGCATCCCTTGTATCAAAAATGTGTTTGTCCCCTGCGGAGCGGTGAGGGTGTGAGGGTGGGCGTGTCTTACAACGGCTTCGTTGCTTTTTCTTGTCGGCTTAGCTGCCCGTCTGCTGGCAGATACAGGCTCTTTCCACTGCTGGAGGAGCTGCGTCGGCACGTTGCTTGTCCTTGAAGATGCTCGATCACGCTCGCCGCTGGTCCGCTGACAGCAGCAGGCTCCTTCCACTGCTGGAGGAGCTGCGTTGCACGCACTCCCTCCTGCCCCGTGCTGCTTGTCGATGCCCGATTGCGTGTGCAGTTCGTTCGCTGGTGGCAGACACCCTTGCCCATTATTCTTCTGTCAGCTCTAAACTCGTACTCGGTGACACATCGCTACTCGGCAAGTCTCTCCATCCCTGGTTGATTGCAGAGTCTCACCCCGGAGCTTGCCGCTCGCCGCCCTCTCCTGTCGCTCGCCGAGCTGTCCCTTATCGAGCTTAAATGCCGAGCTTAAATGTGAAATTCTCTCTCCTCTCTCCGCGTCTCTTGCGAGAGAGAAAAAAAACAGATGCCCTGTGTCACCGTCCTCCTCCCGTGGCAGCAGCGGCCTGGCTGCCCCCCCCCCCATTGACTGTTTTACCATCACATTTTGTTTGTTTGCATTCCCAACCCCTCTCTCCGTGGTTTCTCCTATTAGGGAGGGGAGGCACTCTCCCTTCATACGTATTTTATGGCTACCATGTGTTTGTGTCAAATTGTTGGAAGACAAAGGTGGCCAGGGATGCTCTGATTTCATGGAATATATATTATCTGGTCTTGTGTGTTTGACCTATTTTCTTGTATCTATTTTGAGTCACCCTAGGTCGAATCTCTTGTGATTATTATTTGGTTTATGTTTAACCGAGATTTGTAATGTCATTAGATGTTCCTCCGGTATTTCAAGGGTTTTATTACTTTTTGCTCCCTGTCTGCATCCAGGGATCCGTGCTTTTTATTCTCGAGGTCAGAGATATAGCTTAGTTTGGACTTAAGTTTTCGTGATTGCAGGAACTCTATCTACGTGACTTAGTAAAGTCACGTAGATAGAAAGATACAATAAGAAATAATATAAGGAATACTGCAGTCTATAATGTCGACTTATTCTTATAGCCAAGCTTCAACTTTTTCTATACAAAAAAATATATCAGTTATAATGTCCGTTTGCCCTGTTTGTGAACTGTCCTTTGGCAATCTGGAGATTTTGCAGATAGTCGTTTACCTCCCTTTGCCACGGAGTTTATTATTTAATGGCCTTTTACGACCTCCAGATGTTTGGTGCTTGTGGGAGGTAGCGGGTTTGAGGGTGCTATATTTATTTATTTATCGATTATTATTATTATTATTATTTTTAAAAATGGCAGAATTATTTTTAATATTAATTTCAATCAGAAATTGGGCCTCCCCCCACAGCTCTGTCCACGACAGAGTTGCCCGTCCGGCACTGCGAGGAGGTAGGGGGTTGTTTTGCCGGACACACACACAGACACAAAGACAAATATCCCCCTATATAGCCTTAACAGACTGTAGGGGCAAGTGCTGTTAGTGAGCACCTATGAAGACACACACAGACACACACACAGACACACACACACAGACACACACAGACACACACAGACACACACACCAACACACACACAGACACACAACAACCGCCATTCGCCACTAAGTGGCGGTGATGTCACCACGATGTTTGCCAGGCCATGTGCACCTTGAGGCCACGTGAAGTGTCGAACGCCCGCGGGCAGGAGGTAATGGGGCAGACCCAAGTCCCACGGGTCGACTGACTGAGATGACTGAGATGACTGGCTGATGCACCACCTGTGGCCCCTACTGTGCCAACCTGCTGTGCTTTAGAGTTCTGCTCGTTATTGTGAGCGTCGCTCCTCCGCCCTCCGTTGTTGTTGGAGGGCGACTGCCTCCAACTGCCCAGTAGCGTCATTCACGAGCCTCCTCCACAGAGGCCGATCTTGACACCGCTCATACCGGTCATCGGCAAGTCCACTCAGCTCCACGTCCTCCTGTACCACATCACTCCATCTCTTCTCTAGCCCGTGCCGCGCCCGATTGGCCCCATCGATCTGGCCGAACAAAAGCTGTTTAGGCATGCGGCGGCTGGGTGAGCGGGCTACATGACCCAGCCAACGCAGCCTTGATTGCCGGAGGAGCTCACCGATGGGACCTTGTCCAGATCTTTCAAGGATTTGTGAGCTCCTCACACAATCCAGTCTGGTTAAACCCAGGATGGATCGTAGGCAGGCTAGCCTAAATGTTTCTAACCGGCGATGATGTTCCATTAGGGGGGTCCACGTTTCACAAGCGTAGAGAAGGGAGGGAATGACTGTGGCCGAGAAGACCTGAAACCTAGTGCGGAGCGACAGACCAGGAGGCTTCCACACAGCGTTACGCAACCGATGAAAAAACATTGCCGCTCGACTGATTCGGAGTGAGACCTCTGCTGTTAAACTGGAGCCGGTTATAAGCACACTGCCCAGGTATGGGAAACTCTCCACTCTCTCCACAACTGCCCCATCACCAATTGGGAGTTGTGGGGTTGGAGTGTCGGATGGTACAAAATACCCAGGCAGGTGCTTAGTTTTGGTGGGGCTGATGGTAAGGGCCCACCTCTAAGTGGCATGCTCCAGTTTCAGCAGCAGCTTCTCCAACTCCTCCTCTGAATGAGCAGCAATTACCAAATCATCGGCATTTAGATTAAATAATGTGGGAGCCAGAGGACATCCCTGTCGTACCCCATGGTGTACAGGGAATGGCTATGACTCCCGGCCACGTAGTTTTACCCGGGCCCGCTCACTGTCATGAAGGTCCTTAATGATCGTGAGCAGAGGGTCAGGGACTCCGAAAGCACGAAGAACAACCCAGAGCCCAGGCCTACTGATGGTATCATAGGCCTTGACCAGGTCAATAAAGCAGAGATGTAGGTCTTGTTGGAATTCCCTACACCTCTGCTGTAGCAGACAGACAGAAAATATGGCATCCGTGCAAGACCGTCCTTTCCTGAAACCACACTGGGGCTCCGCAAGCCTCTCCTCAGCGTGCCTGGCAAGGCGATGTTGAATAATCCTTGCCAGGACCTTTCCTGGCACACTGAGGAGTGAGATGCCCCTGTAGTTGTTACAGTATGTGCGGTCCCCCTTCTTAAAGAGGGGTACCACCAGGGCATCCTTCCAATCCTACGGAACCCATCCAGTGGTCCAGGCTGTTGTCATGATGTCATGTCGGGCAGTCTGTGCACAAACGCCACCCTCCCTCAGCATTTCGCTTGAGAGATCATCTCTGCTCAGTGCCTTTCCTGGTCTCAGACTCTGGATCGCCTTCAGTACTTCCTCAACAGATGGCACCTTAGCATGCCACTCACAGGGAGTGACTTCTTATTCCAATATTTGAGGCACCGCAGCCTCAACAGGGTCATCCCCACTTTGTGCTATGTTTTCCTGGCTGAGGGATTTGCCTTCCCCCAGGACCTCACAGAAATGCTCAGCAAATCTGCAAACCTGTTCTTGGGGGTCGGAGATTGGATCGCCATTTTTTCCCCTAATGATGGTTATTGATGTGGCGCTGCAGGTTACTTTTTTGATGGAGTTAAATAGGGATTTGTGATCGTGGGCCACTGAGGGAGACTCCATCTCCTCAGCAACCCGCAACCACCACCCAGCACCTCACGGCTCTCCGAACTTCTGAGCTAAGGCTCCTCATTCTCTGATGTAGGATACTGTAGCCGATGAGAGTGGGCCTGTAGCTTTTTTTCAACTATCCTGAACACCTCCTCTGTCAACCAGGGTCTCTGGGGAGGCCTGGACCACGTACCCAAAGCAGCCATTGCAGCTGTATGAGTCACAGTCCTAATCCTCGCCCATTTACCCTCGACGTCAGGAGGAATGGGGGACGATACCAACCCCAGGCTCAAGCGATGATGAAATTCTCACTTGCATCTTTCATCAGCAAACTGAGACCAGGCCACCTTATGTTGGAATGGGGTCCAGAGGGTACACACACACCTCTGGAGTGGAAGAATGGCAGGCACATCTTACAGATCACAAGTCGATGGTCAGAGGGCAGATCAGCTCCACGATAGGTCCTGGTGTCAAGGACATGGGCTCGCATCCGCTGATCCGTCACTATGTAGTCCAGCAGATGTTCTTGCTTGGACCCGGCATGCATCCATGATGTTGTGTGGATGCGCCGATGCCTGAACAGCCGGTGTGACTACCGCAGAGACGGATGAGGGTGAGATGCGGCTGCCTGGAGGACGGAGGTGGGCGGAGGGGAGAGTGACGAAGTGCTGGCATCGACCTCTACCGGGAGGAGGCGAGCAGAGGAGGATGCCTGGTGGCAGCGGGCAAGGAAAGGAGAGGTGCCACCGCGGAGGGAAGCATTGTCAGCCAGCCTGGGAGGGAAGGCTGAGGAAACGCCGAACTCTGCTGGCCGGTAGGCGCAAGGTGCCCAAAACGATGCTGTGCATGCGAGTACTGGACCTGTGAGGGCAGGACGGCCCCAGGAGCGTGGAGGATGGTGGCGCAGAGGACCGGGGGTGAAATTCACCCCGATACACGCCAGGAGGCACAATTGTGTACGGGTGGCTTTCAAAGAGGACGTGCCGGAGGAGGTCACTATCGACCGACCGAGTTTCGTGCGCACTATGATGATAGAAATACTATGAGTTGATCCTGCAGACCTGTTTTGTTTGATAGCCTTGCCGGGTGGCAGGGCTCTTGACGTTTGTTTCAGGGCACGAGTGAAGGCAGTGGAGGAGGGAGAGCGGTGTACGCGGTTCTTTTTTAAGAAATGTAGGAAGGCAGAGAATACTATCCGGGAACTGGTGGGCCCCTGAGCAGACTCACACCTGCACAGAGGAGATAGTGGAGGCAGCTAGGGATTACTTCAGGGAGTTTTACAGCAGCAGGTCGTCGGAGGCAGAAGCACGGACCTCCTTGCTGGGGGAGGTAGAAAAGGTCATCGAAGCTCTAGAGGAAATGAACAGGCAGATCCAGATGGCAGAATTAGATGAGGTGGTAGGAGGGTTACGTCGTCACAGAACAGCAGGAGAAGACGGGATACCGGCAGAATTCTATATTACCTTTTGGGATACCATCAAGTACGACATATTGCAGATGTACAGAGAAGTCTTAGAGGAAGGCCCAGTGCCAGATTCCATGAAAAGGGGGGTGTGATAACCCTTATAGATAAGGGGAAAGGGGAGTGCAGTGACCTTGGGAGCTGGCGCCCGATCACCCTGCTGAACTCTGATTATAAGATCCTGCCAAGACCATCGCAGCACGTTTGGGGAAGGTGGTGAGGGAGGTGGTCGGATCCAACCCGACCAGAAGTGTGTAGCTCCGGGCAGGCGGATGTCAGATAACCTTGTCCTGTTGAAGGAGGTTGTGGAAACCACGGTGGAGAGGGGCGGATCCTTGGGCTCCTCAGTTTGGACCAGGAGAAGGCCTTTGACAGTATCTCACATGATTTCTTGTTTGCGGTTCTGGGGCGAATGGGGGTGGGGAAACAATTGATCGGCTGGATAAGGCAACTCTACCATAAGCTCATGGGCAGCCTGCTGATAAATGGAGTCCTCTTTGAGGAGATACCAATTGGGTCAGGTGTGCGACAGAGGTGTCCTTATGTCACCGGTGTTATTCATATTGTGTATGGAGCTCTTTGCCCAGGCGGTCAGAGGAAATCAGTGGATTGTGTGGATTGTGTGTACATGCCGGGGTGTAGGGAGCAAGCAAAAATATCCCTGTACATGGACGATGTCGTCATTTCTCTGTGGTGATGTCTCCCCAGTATGGGAGACCCTAGGACTCGCGGATAGATTATTTTTCGCCTCGGGATCTAAGGTAAATGTGAGGAAGAGTGAGACTCTGATCTTCGGCGACCCCCAGGCTATTCGAGAGCCGTCCACCCGGTATAACAATGCTCGTAGAGGGGATAAAGATCCTAGGGGTCACCTTCTATCGGGGAGGGGGGGGGGGAGACTTTGAAGGTGCCGCAAGAAGCCGGGGGAAGACTTCAAGCAAATTAAGTTGCACAGTGAGCGCTCTTCTTGAACGATGTTGCGACGCTGCAAACTGGGAGGAGATTTCGAGGGCACAGTTCTTTACTCATTGGTTCTTTCGTTAAAGTCAATCTCGTGGACAGGCCTGCATGGAAGGACGGCCAGGACACGACACATGCACAGTATTGAGAGAGAGAGATACAGTATATATATACATCTCATATGCATTCGCATGATGCCATTCTTGCATAAGGATATTACTTGGTTTTCACAAGGGCGTCTAATTAGACAGCCACACCTAAGCGCACTGATGGGTCTTGTGCGTGATTACCATAATTGTCGTAATGTTATTTTTTTTCTCTCTCCGAATTATTACACGAAATCTACTCACTTGTATTTGAAAGTAAAACGTTGGGGGATGCGTCCTATAATCCGGAGAATATTGGTCTTCTCGAAGACGCGTATGAATAATCTTCCGGAAGACGGTTCCACATAGCGATACGATACAAAACCAACCCAGAGGACAAGATACCATCAGCCCTTCAAAGATCGTGTGGATTTTTTCCTCCGGGTCCTCCGGTTTTTACCTCCACATTTAGAATCAACATTCACTTCCATTATTGAGGTTAACACATTCTTGCGGAGGGAGCTGGTAGGAACGATGGGTTGCTCAGTCAATGGCCAGGGTCAACGGCGGCGTGGTGTATTCCGCAAATATGCCCGACTGTGATGGCGGGCACAAGCCGGCGTGAGTAGTTTTATAAGGGCACCACGGGGTGACCAGCCCCTCCCCACCCAGCCCCACCCCTCCCACCCCCTACCCAGCCCCACCCTCCCCACCCAGCCCCTCCCCACCCAGCCCCTCCCTACCCTCGCCTCTCCACCCAGCCACCACCCCTCCCACGTGGACAGACAGCCACAGACATACACAATGAATCCCCTGCCTCCTGTGAATTAATCCCGGTTGGGGTTCCAGTCCATATAAGGGCACCATGGGGTGACCAGCCCCTCTCCACCCAGCCCCACCCCACCCAGCCCCACCCCTCCCATCCCCCACCCAGCCCCACCCTCCCCACCCAGCCCCTCCCCACCCAGCCCCACCCCACCCAGCCCCACCCCTCCCACCCCCCACCCAGCCCCACCCTCCCCACACAGCCCCTCCCCACCCTCCCCTCCCCACCCAGCCCCACCCCTCCCACGTGGACAGATATCCACAGACATACACAATCCCCTGCCTACTGTGAATTAATCCCGGTTGGGCTTCTAGTCCACTACGTTTCCTACCAGAAACTTTGCAGCTATACATTTCCACACGATATGCCACTTAGTTGAGCTATCGTTTATGGCCAGGTTGCTTCTGAAATAAAGAAGCTGATAGGTCAGCGGGATTTCCCTGATGAGATTTAACAAAAAAGTTTTGTTTTTTTTGCATATTTTTTCAAGTGATTTCCGTAATTTTCCAATACTTTGCACTCCAATCGTGTTTTAGTTTGCTACTCTTTGGGTCTTTCGGCTGTTGTAACGTTCTGACATTACCCCCCGACTGGACATCTGTGAGCAGGAGCTTTATAGCTCATCGGATTCCTCCGGTATGAAGGTTCTGATTCTGCATCGTCTTCTGGAAGACGGCTCTGTCCATTGTACAGCAATCTCCCTCGTAACAGACACGCCGCTTACATTGCATCGGTGGTACAATAAAACGAGCCCTCATTCGCCACTGAGTGGTGGTGACGTTGCCGCAGCGCCCGTGCCAGGCTAGGTGCATCAGTGGCTCCCGCATCTGCACACACACTCGCGAGACATCTACGTGCATACACACAATAACTATATCTGAAGTGAATCAAGGCTGTTTATGCCAAGTGGAACGTGTTTAACAATCATCAGGTGCATGCAGCATGCAACGACTTAATTTGGAAAGATCATATTGATAAACGTGTCGTGTTGCGACGAGGGGATGAAGCATGGCAAAATCCGTGATGTAAAGCGTTCGATTCTTCTGAATAATAATAATAACTTCAACTCGTATCAGCCAAGCATCCTGAGTGCACAACTACAAGAGAACAGCTGATTATTATACAAGGTGAGTTATGTTTTGTACAATTTAAAGTCGAATTGGGGTGGCATATCGTCAAGGGAGGGAGGGTCCACCATGCCTGCAAGATCGCCAGTTCACCAGCATTGAGTGAAGTAAGCCCCTGACCCTGCTGACGAGACACCGAATGTCGAAACCGCTCCAGAGTTTGCTCGTCTTGAAACAATGCTGCCGACTCTTAACTTAAAGCTTTCGTGACTGAAGGAATTCATATTCTTGGGTCGTTCGGTAAAGTCACGTAGATAGGTTCAAAGAAAATCATGATAAAAAATAACAAATAACTATGACGTTTTCTTGCCAACGACAACCGCCTACCCATCAACCAAGACATCAACATCTTCACCTCGCACACCGACTACTCATCGTGTGTGCATTATTTGTTTGGCTCAACATTTTCCTTTAAGACTCGGGATGCAATTACAACGTGTCTGGGCGTATCCAGGAGCGCGATGACGACAGCGGGAACAAAGCCGCCTCAGTTGTCACCCGCACGCTCCCTCGTCTTGATCACAGCGGCCGCCCTGATTAACGCTGCGGGTGTAAAAAAATTAGAACCTCACTGTGCGCCGGCTGCTTCACGGTGGGAATTAATGATGCCGTGACGGCATTGGCAAAAAGTGTCAGCCATTGTGTACCGGCGTCATGATGCGGCAAGATTTACCAAATCGGAATTAAAAAAATACCCGCAATTTCCTAAACTTGGATTTCGCATTGCAATCACCGCCCCCCCCGCCCCCCACTATTACGAACACTCGGAAGGATCCTCTTAAAGAAAAAAAATCACGAGACTCAGTGAGGCATTCCCTGTGTAAATAAGCGAACAACAATAATATCAACAAAACAATAACAATGGTCAAACGACAACAACAAGGACAACCCCCACAACTCGCTCGGAGGGGGGAAGAAGACCCCTCTCGTGCGTCTGCTGATCGTCGATAGAACGCGCCGTGCGTGCGGTACACACGCGCGCGCAACACGACGCACAGGCGCGCGGGCGACCGCACACCGTGGGTCAACTCCTCTGCCGAACTGAAGCTGAGTTGGGGCGCTTACCATTGTTGAGCTCCTGGCCGAACATCGTCTTCTCACCCAGCGCCGAGCAATTCCAGTGGCTAAATCGAAACTGGTGCTGGCACTCGCCGATTCCCAGCTGCACGCCCTCGCCGATCACGATGATCGCGTCCGGACGGCTCTGGCACAGTGCCCGCTGACGTGGCGCCAGTCCCGGAATCTTGCTGCAGATGATGTTTGAGCCCAGTGCCATGACCGTGGAAAGTGCCCTGCGGCGATCGGGCAGGCAGACGGACGCACAGGCGTGGACGCATGGACGGACAGACACGCGGCGTGATGTTTCGTGGTACATTCTTGACATTATTTATTCGTCCGTTACGTTTGTCGTTCGTACACGAAGCGTACAGAGTGCAGCCCTGACATTGCTGGATCGCCAGAGAGTGTTCTGGACTGTCCTCTAGAGCAGACGTTGGCAGCCCGCAGCTCCGGAGATGCACGCGGTGGCTCTACAAGGGCTGCATCATGGCTCGTTATTTATTAAGGACCACCACCGTCTCGTAGTCACACCACTAACGCTTCTATTTTATAAAGACAAAGATCTCCCGTGTAGCCTTAACAAACTGTAGGGCAAGTGCTGTTAGCGAGCACCTATGAAGGCCGGAACGGTACACGAGGGGGGTGGGTGGCCGGCACCACGCCCGACCGCCTTTGTCTCCCCAGTGGCGATGTTTACACACCGCACCAGGTACTCATTTGAGGCTGAGTCGACCTAGGGGAGGCCCAGGACCGGTTCAGATAATCGTCACTGGTGTTGGCCTTGAGCGGGAATCGAACCCGGGTCGCCAGGTTCGTAGCGTAGCGCGCTAACCGCTACACTACCGCTCCCCACTGCACGCACACAGAGATGCACACACAGACACTCACCTACACACACACACAGACACACACAGAGACACACACACAGACACTCACCTACAAAGATCCCCCGTATAGCCTTAACAGACTGTAGGGGCAAGTGCTGTTAGCGAGCACCTATGAAGGCCGGAACGGTACACGAGGGGGTGGGTGGCCAGCACCACGCCCGACCGCCTTTGTCTCCCTAGTGGCAATGTTTACACACCGCACCAGGTACTCATTTGAGGCTGAGTCGACCTAGGGGAGGCCCGGGACCGGTTCAGGTAATCGTCACTGGTGTTGGCCGTGAGCGGGAATCGAACCCGGGTCGCCAGGTTCATAGCGCAGCGCGCTAACCGCTACACTACCGCTCCCCACAAACACCTACACACACACAGACACACACAGAGACACACAACAACAACAACCGCCATTCGCCACTAAGTGGCGGTGACGTCACCACGACGCTTGTGCCAGGCCATGTGCACCTTGAGGCCACGTGAAGTGTCGAACGCCCGCGGGCAGGAGGTCATGGGGCAGACCCAAGTGCCATGGGTCGACTGACTGAGATGACTGAGATGACCTACTGATGCACCACCTGTGCCCCCTACTGTGCCAACCTGCTGTGCTTTAGCCACCCGGCGCTCCGCTCGTTGTTGTGAGCGTCGCTCCTCCGCCCTCCGTTGTGTTTGGAGGGCGACTACCTCCAACTGCCCAGTAGCGTCCTTCACGAGCCTCCTCCACAGAGGCCGATCTTGACACCGCTGGTACCAGTTATTGGCAAGTCCACTCAGCTCCACGTCCTCCTGTACCACATCACTCCATCTCTTCTCTAGCCCGTGCCGCGCCCGTTTAGCCCCCTCGATCCGGCCACACACACACCACACACACCACACACACCACACACACACCATGCCTGGGCACACACCACACATACCACACACACCACACACACACCACACACACACCACA